>NC_088652.1:26125785-26236294 GCF_964019385.1 Sycon ciliatum | reverse complement strand
GAGAGAGAGAGAGAGAGAGAGAGAAAGAGAGAGAGAGCTCAAATCGTGCAAGTGCAGCAATACTACAGTGACGATAACCTATTGAACGGTGCCAGAGAGTAGGGGGGGGGGGGGTAGATGGATTCCAGGTAGATAGGACAAAGGAGTCCTGAGAGTTGCCATGACATTCGAAAATTTAAAAAAATTCACGGTTCGCTTGAGATTCAGTTAGACTGAGTTCTCAGCATGCGTATGAACGCTACCACCCTGCAAAGATCTAAGGCACAGATGCAGCTCCTAAAGCAGTGGGAGGTGAGTAGATCAGACCACCAGCAAGTGGTCAAAGACCAAGACTCCCGTTCACTGCCTCCATGTTTCCCTAGTGTCAGGCCCCGAGTTCCCAATTAACTGTGGGTCCACTGCCAGGTATTTACCCTCTGTTGAACCATTCGAAGTCTGAAGAGATGATTTTCCCTCTCTAAAAAAACATGAAGCGAAAACACATTGGACTACCGCAGCAAAGCAGATACTCCAGGAGAAATCAAACTTACGCTCACACACAGGCTGGTGACTCAGAGTTCCGGTAGATGTACATTTCACGGTAAGACCAGTTTTAGGCCTCATACCCGCATTGCATGTGTATACCAATGTTTCATCATACGTGATATATGTCCTGCTGGTAGCTCCGTTAGCAATGACTGGCACGCTGCAGTGGACAGCTGCAACAACAGAGAACATAAGTAGGTACATACTGTATAGCAGGTGAACTGAGAGACGAGTTGTAGCACAACATTATTCACATTAGAGAGGTTTTGCAGAGCGAACGTTCGCGCGAATATTCGTTTGACGTCACAAAAAGCGAAACTTCGTGCGAACGTTCGCAGTTTTGAACGCGAAAGTTGCAGGAAACGCGAAACAAACTGTCGCAGTAATTTTCGCTCTTTGTGGACCGCTGGTCAGCCTGGTGTCGGTGATCTTCATGTTTGTGCTTTATCTCTACTCTTCAAAGTCTCTTGGCTTGGTCCGCGAGTGCTAGCTTTCCTATACTTGTGGCAACCCGTGTTGCTTCATCTCCAGAACCATCTCCGATCTCCTGCTTGCTCGTCTTCTCACTGCTCAGAGTCGGTTACATCAATGATGCCTTTTGAATCTCACGTGGTGATGCACAAGATTACGGCACAAGCCAACCCGACCCGTTTGTCTGTGGGTCTCCGGCCATGGACAAACGTAGTCAAAGAGCTCTCGTCTCAGGCCGTGACTCACGGTACCTGGTGCGCGTGCCGCCACTCGCAACAAACAAATAATCGGATGGAGACGACTTCTCAAAAACAAGCGAGTGCACACGAACATTTCTTGGAGCGAGATACATGCAAACTTTCGCAGTAATTTTCGTCTTTGTGGACTGTTCGTGCACGGTGAGCCACCCTCAGTCCTCATGTTTGTGCTTGATCTCTACTCTTGGCTTGGTCCGCGGGTGCTAGCTAGGCTATACGTGTGGCGGCCCGTGTTGCTTCATCTCCGGGACCATCTCCTGCCTGCTCGTCTTCTCACTGCTCAGAGTCGGTTACATCAACGATGCACCGATGCCTCTTTGAATTTCAGGTGTTGATGCGCCAGATTACGGCACAAGCCAACCCGTTTGTGACTGTGGGTCTCCGGCCATGGACAAGGTAGTCAAGGAGCTCTCGTCTCAGGCCGTGACTCTAGGTGCCACCACTCGCAACAACAAAAATAATCGGATGAAGACCACTCACTGTCACTGTACGTCTCAAACAAGCGAGTGCACGCGAAAATTTCTTGGAGCGAAAAACATGCAAAACACAAATTTCGCACGAACGTTCGCAATAGTTTTCGCAACCCGGAACGCGAAAATCATTGCGAACGTTCGCTCTGCAAAACCTCTCTATTATGAACTTGCAGTCACTGTAGTTCCACCTGCAAGAGATTGAGACAATAGACCATTTGACAAAATAAAGTAGGGGGGCGTAAGGGGGCAAGGCATGGTCTATAGGGGGGCCCCATCGTGCATGAGATCGCGCGTGGGCCAACCGTGCACACTGCACAGTGCAAGTACAGCGTGTACGTGGTGTACTGCACGGAGATTTCGTGTGCTTGTTGGTGCCGGTGGCCGTGGGTACGGTGTTTCTTGTTTTTGTTTTGAAATGGTTTGGTTGTAGTTCAGTCGGTAGTTTTCCTTCGCCTCACGATGCCATCGCACGACCACTGCTCTGTGTTTGGCTGCTCAAATCGCCGATCAGATCAACGAGATCTGTCTTTTTGTAGTAGCTGGCCCTCGGAGACAATTTCACACACTCAAACAAAGCACTCACTTTGTGGTTTCACGAATACTCGTTAGGACAGAATTATTAGTTACACACTCGGCAAGTAAAGATAAGAAGTGAAAAGAGCACAAGAAAAGAACAATGCAAGAAGACAAAACACGCGGCGAACGGCAGCCATGTTTTTAGGTCATCAACCAATCAGTAATTTATATAAACCGGTTGCCGACGAAATTCTAGAATATTCCAGAGCTGTGAACTGTGATTGGTTAATTATGCCAATGTTCTAGAACAATAACACTAGCAGCAGTCATACGGGTAAATACGGGTTAAGCCATACACGACTCATACATTACTCATGAGCGACTCACGGAAAGGGTAATAACATGCAGATACAAAATACGCAAGGAGAGAAAAATGTAACTAACTGCCCATCTTGGGGTTTGAACCTAGGAATCTGTATCAACACAAGCTCTACAAATAAATACTCTTTTACTGCGAAAAATATACTTTCTATTAAAATGCAACTCCTACATTTTCATAAGTATCCCAAAGATCCCGACCTAAGGGCGAGATGGGTGCAGGCATGTAAGCGCGAAAAGGGAGCGCATTTCACGATCTCATCCAGCACTGTTGTTTGCAGTGAACATTTCAGGGAAAAAGACTTCCATCCAGATCTACCCGGGCTGCCTGCATTAGCTTCTGGGACTCCGCATCGTCGTTTGAAGCAGGAAAGCATCCCCAGTGTTTTCTCCTTTCGGCGACCACCAGCCGAGAGACCCTCTCCTGCGGATCGTCGAAGTGCTCCACTTGTTCGTCATTCTTTACTAAAGAGGCTCGATGTCGAGCCAAAAGCCAAGAAGCCGCGGCGAGGAGAAAGTGAGAGTGAGTTTGAGTATCGTGTCGGAGGCTGCCGAAACTGAAATCCAAAATCTAAGCACCAGTAACACAGCAAACACATGAGAGCAGAGCCCACCATCTCCACCAGCAACACAGCGCTCACGCACACAGCAAAATCTAGCACAGCACTATCATTTTTGGCGTCATCTGTGAACACAAGTCGCAAGCTGTACTTGGTAGACTTTTTCTGGGTTGCCCAGCACTTGGCTTCGATAAAAATCTCGGCCTCCACACAGCACACACTAACATCGTGAATATATCCACCAAAATACAGCTCGTGTCCCCGATCTAGCGGCTTCCTGATGATGAGTACATGGCTCTCACTGGTGCGAACTTGCTTTCCAGTAAGCAGCAAAGGAGACAAGATCGTGGATGCTGTTACACGAGCAAGTTTCGATCTGTCTTGGGTCCAGCCAGAGTCAGGAAATACTGGTGCTGGAGTGCGCGTGGCGACGGGAGCTGCATCACGGGTCGACCGCTTGCTTCTTGGTGCTTCGGGATTGGATTTGTAGAATAACGCCCTGGATGTAGAACAAATGTCACGCGCAGTTCGTGAGTGAAGGTAAAAAAAATCAGTCGACGAAGCCCCGTATGAACGACCTCGTAAGTAGCTCCGCTTTCCATCCTGTCAACAAACCACCCTGCTTTTGTAGATAATCTCTCAGCTGCTTTATAGTCCGAGAAGGCTGAGGAACCTCTTCTACCAGCTCTCCGACACTACTCGCACCGACTCTGCCGTCCTCACCCTCCATGACCGTGTGACTCGACTGTGCACCAGCTCTGTCTACTCGGAAAAAACAAAACCAGCAAGAAAGTGTGTACTTTGTCTGCTTGACCCAGCGCTGCTGCATGCGCGCTGCTGCAGCGCTGGGTCACCTGACGCCCCCCTACGCGTACGCTTGCCCCCTTTCGCCCCCCCCCTACTATTATTTGCGCAAATGGTCTATTTTGGACACGACTGCACCAAGACGGTAGGAAACATTTAAAAAAATAAACACATTTCCGTGGGGTCAAGCTCAACGACATGCACATGACCTAAATGTTGCGGCTAGGTTTCAAGCTCTGACCCTGGACGTTAGATTTGGAGGCGTTTGCTACGGCTATGGATGTCGAGTCACATTCCTTTGTGTAGTAATAGAAACCGGGCATGTGTTCAAGGTTCAAGAACATCCGCAGGAATTTTTAACTTTTAAAAGGTACCCTGGCGGGGGAAAGACTGGCCCTCGTGAAAAGGAACACATCAGCAATCTGCCGATGTTGTAGATTTGAGCTTTTATTGCGGCCTTTCATGAAATGAGAGGGCCCATTGCCTGACAAGACTAACTCGATTTGATTTTTAATTGCACAACAAATTCCCGAGCAAAATTAGACTCGGGTGGAGATGCAAGGATTAATTTACAGGAAAAAGAGGACCAAAGAGATACAAGTTTCACACAGTTAGGGACCATCGCAAAAGTTCGCAGAAGCCCCCGAAACGAAGACCGTTAGTTTCGGGCCTGACCCCCCCCCCCTCCCTCCCCCCTCAAACGAAACGACAGTCACAATATGGGCTTCATTATTTCACTTGGATGCTCACACATAATAATTATTATAATATACTACACAAGCATTGTTGTATCAGTGTGTAACAATGTACAGCACTTTATAAATGCAACGATGATATCACCTTGCAGTGGGTGATCTAAGAACGAGAACAGCTAGACTAGAGCTATGCAGTTGTATCCTTTGAGCATTACGCGACACGCGCAGTTGCATGAATGGATTACGCGTCCTGACAAGCGATCTACGCCGGCTGTGATGGCATGCTAATCTATATCAGCTCCTACATGTCGTCAATACTTTTTTGAATTGAAGCCTGGTTTGCGATTTTCGACACCGACTCCCTCCCCCCCAAACGTATGCTCTTCGTTTCAGGGGCTTCTGCGAACTTTTGCGATGGTCCCTTATACACCACTACTCAAAAACGGCAAACAAAACCAGCAGCAACAGCAGCAGCAGAAGCAGCAATAGAAGCAGTAAAGAACCACACGAAGCAGGCTAGAACATGACAATCCCCCAAAACCAAGCAGTGCCAGTAGCATCACACCATCCCCAGCTAAAGGAAGCGTGTGTGTACTGTTACAAAAAGCACAAACTGAACATATCAGTGACAAATAGCACCCAAGCACCTAAACATCGCCCAACAAACGCCAGCCCTTGTCCATATTCACCGCCGGCTTCCTCTTTCGCTTGAAGAGCGCCTCCATGATTCGGCGGTCTACGTAGGATCTCTGCCTCTGGGCGAGAATCGAGGCATGGGAGAATGGCAGAGATGACTCAGGGAAAATGTGGCGTTTCTTGCGGTAATGTTCACCCCAAGGCTTTCCCTGTGTGGCATTCTTGGCCTGGCCATGGTGCTCCTCGCTGCGTTTCCTCACCGTTTGCTCAGTCTCACCGACATATTCCTCGCCACAGACAGCACACCTCAACGAATATACAACATCCTTAGACATACACGTATTCCGTTGAAGGCCAGCATCACATCCACGACACTCAGCCGGCCTGCCCCTTCCCCTCTTCTTCTTCTTCTGCCGCTGTACCGTTCTCAGGAAATTAGGCCGGCTGAGTGACGACGGCACCAACATGTCACACAACGAACGTCCAGACGTGAAGACAACACGTACGTCTTTACTGAATGATCTGACGGTTTTTCGGACATTGTTAGCGAGCCTCTCATTGATGCATGGCACCTTGATGATAGAATATGTGTATTTCTTTTTCTCCGGTTGCGCTTGACTGAGATGATGACTGCCGGTACTCCGCCGTGATGTGGTGCAGTGGTGTCTTTGTATGGCGTGTTGTATGGCTGATTGGATGATCGCAGTGGGATAGTGGTTGTTCTTGAGCAGGCGCGTGCACCGGGTCAAAAAAAGTGGTTTCCAAAGATTTTTCGACCGCCATTTTGCAATAAGCTACCTGCAGATTCAGCAGTATTACACACTGAAAGAAAGCTTTAAAAGTTATGGCTGCCAGTCCCACCAAGCCATAAAAAAATGTGGTACAAAAGGCATTTTCCTGACACTCTGTTCGCCCACCCAGAACACCAGCCACGATCGCTGTCACACGTGTGGGAACTGATAACCCGAAAAACTCAAACTAACTTCACTCACGATCACGCAAAAATTCTAAAATGTGAGAGCACAAATCATAAGAATAACAAAAAGAACAGAATCCACTGGCTCTGTGGGAGCCTCTAGTTATCCTCATAGAAGAGGAAATCAAAAAACGAACAGAGCACACGCGCTGTGCGGGCGCCTCTTTACCCTCGAGGAGAGCAAATAATATAGAACAAAATGTTGGGAGAACAGAAAATACACAACTCACATTCTCATCACGTTCACAACAACACACGTACCCTCTCCAACGAAACTCCTCACGCTGTCTGCCATGCCGTCCGCCATCTCAAGGAGCGCTGCTCAGCGTCCACATCTTCACACGGCAGCCTTCACTTTCCATCCTTCTTTTTTTTCTGTTTCAGTTTTTCTTCTGGGCACAGTTTTACGTCGTGTCCGGGACCACCAGTGACGACGACTGACAAGAGACGGGAGAGACAAATGATGAAGGACGAGGACGACGGACGAACTTCTTGAAGACGGACGAAACTGTGACGATAGGACGACTGGAGATGGCATCGGAAACTGGGAGCGAAGGCCTCGCAGGACGAATCCAGAAGTTGAAGTTTACAACAATTTCCATTACCGCTGCCACCAATGTTGTAACTCCCTTCCTCTACCTGCTCCCAGTCCCGTGCCATCTCCATACTTGTACAAAGGGACGACGATAACTACATTTAGAAGACTGTTTATTGACACGACGAAGAAACACAACTAGACATGACGAACTCAAGACGAAGACATCATGAACTCAAGACGGAGACTGCTTTTCACAACACAGCAACACGCGCATGCACCAGCATGACGTACACACAACGTACACAAATAACGTACTACAACAATACCACACCAGTCACACCCAGAAATAAAATACCTCTGCCTGCACTGCAGATTATTTTTTTTAACTCTGTCCGCCCACCCAGAACACCAGCCACGATCGCTGTCACACGTGTAGGAACTGATAACCTGAAAAACTCTAACTAATGCTTCACTAAACACATCACCTTACGATCACGCAAAAATTCTAAAATGTGAGAGCACAATTCATAAGAATAACAAGAAGAACAGTATCCACTGGCTCTGTGGGGACCTCTAGTTATCCTCATAGAAGAGCAAATCAAAAAGCGAACAGAACACGCGCGCTGGGCGCTGTGCGGGCGCCTCTTTACCCTCAAGGAGAGCAAATAATAAAGAACAAAAATGTTGGGAGAACAGAAAATACAAAACTCACATACTCATCACGTTCACAACAACACACGTATCCTCTCACCAACGAAACTCCTCACGCCGTCTGCCATGTCGTCCGCCATCTCAACCGGGAGCACTGCTCAGCGTCGACATCCTCACACTGCAGCCTTCACCTTCCATCCTCCTTTTTTCTGTTTCAGTATTTCTTCTGGGCACAGTTTTACGTCGTGTCCGGGACCATCCATCCTTCTTCTTTTTTTAGCTTTTCTTCTGGGCACAGTTTTACGTCGTGTCCGGGACCACCAGTGACGACGACTGACAAGAGACGGTAGAGACGAATGATGAAGGACGAGGATGACGGACGAACTGCTTGGTGCTTTGACGATAGGACGGCTGGAGATGACATCGGAAACTGGGAGCGAAGGCCACGCAGGATGAATCCAGAAGTTGACAACAACTGAATTTCTATCACCACTGCCACCAATGTTATAACTGCCTTTCTCTTCTCCTGCTCCCAGTCCCGTGCCATCTCCACACTTATACAAAGGGACGACGATAACTACATTTAGGAAGACTGTTTATTACAAGACGACGACGGAAACACAACTAGACATGACGAACTCAAGACGAAGACTGCTTTTCACACCACAGCAACACGCGCATGCACCAACACGACGTACACACAACGTACACAAAATGACGTACTACAACATATCTACAGCAGGAAGACAGAAGGCCTCCACAGCACCTGAATGGCCGGCCTTATACCGTATTTCCGCGCATATAAAGCCATGGTGTTATATCCGAATATAAAGCCACCCTCACTTATAAAGTCATGGTGTTATAAGTGAACAAAATTCAATGCGGAGGAAGTTGCATCTGGCGTTAAAGGTGAGTTCAATTTTCTCAGTGAACCTACAGTAGCGGTGACTCTCTCGGCATGTACCCATCCCCACTGTCACATGCCTTACCGCCACCGCACCTTCACACAAGTTTGTATGCCACCTTGTACACAATAGGTTCACAATTTGAAATTTTCAGGGAAAATTGAAAGTACATGAATGCTCGACTGACATGAACGTGCAACGATATCGTAGTTCATACTCTGCCGATGTTTTTGCATGTACGGGTCTATCACTTTAGCGCCATAGCGTTAAAACCGAGACTATTTTCTCCAAATATTTGGTCCAAAACAGCGATGGTTCACCCATAACGCCATGGATTTATATGCGCAGAAATACGGTATACTTCCACTCACAACTGGAGCAAACGGCATTGGTCCGGAAATGAAATTGCTGCATGCTTTCGGCAGTATAATAATTATTATTATTGCATCATCATCTCGTGTCAAGCAATGCCAATATTGAATGAGAGAGGGGTGATAGCCAACCACGGCCAAATCAATAAAAGAAAAGTAGTAGACATACATATGAAGATATGCACCCACGAAAGTAAGTAATCAGCCAGCAGATTAAAATAAATGAGATCCTGCAGCGCAAATGCGACATTCCTATTGAATTCTGACTACTTTTTGACAAAGAGCTGATCAATGTTTTTTTAGAGCACGGGAACCATCTGAGGCGCACATGCCATTGGTCGCGAAAACCTAAGGTGTGAAGGTGCCTCGCTCAACATCAATCCGACACGTTGTAGGTAGGCCCGTTTCTTCTGGGCTTCATTACGAGACAACTGGGCAAGTACATCTGATCTCGACAGCAAGGGCACCGAGGGGTGGGTGACCCTCACATCAAAAAATGCATTTTGCTGTCGAGACCAGAAGCCCCTTGCACTGATATCTAAACGAGCCTCAGCAAAACGACTGGCAGTGGCACCATCCACTCACTTGGCAGTCAAAGGCAGCAACGTAGGCTCTATCCTTACATCTGAAATGATTCCGGCCGAAACAACACCTCCGCCAGCAGGTCCCGAATCTCATTATGGCGCAGACTGGGGTAGCCCCCTTTTGGACATACCGCAGCGTGATCGAGTGACATGGCCACTCCACATACGCAAGATGATTGTGGTTCATCCAGTGGCCAGCCGTAACAAATTGCCACTGCATATCGAAAGGCAGACTTGTTCAGGAGGAATCTACAGAACGCAAGCAGCTCTGCCGCAAGCCAACTTTCCACACCGGCATCTCTGGAGGTTTCCAGTAAAACACGCTAACGGCAACTTAGAGCAGGGCCCGCTCCAACTGCTGGGCGCTATGCATAACAGGAAGTGGTGGTGGTGGTGGTGGTGGTGGTGGTGGCGGTGGTGGTGGCGGCGGCGGCGGCGGCGGCGGCGGCGGTGGTGGCGGCAGCGGTTGTGGTGGCGGCGGCGGCGGCGGCGGCGGCGGCGGCGGCGGCGGTGGTGGTGGTGGTGGTGGTGCTGGTGGTGGTGCTGGTATGCATAACAGGAAGGGGTGGTGGTGGTGGCGGTGGCGGTGGCGGTGGTGGTGGTGGTGGTGGTGGTGGTGGTGGTGCTGGTGGTGCTGGTGGTGCTGGTGGTGCTGGTGGTGCTGGTGCTGGTGCTGGTGGTGCTGGTGCTGGTTATGGTGGGGGCGGTATATACAGTTGGTGGATTTGAACCGTACCCCAAATGCACAGAGAGTTATCGACTGGCAGTGAATACGGTAGACGCGCGATTAGTGCCCCTGAGGCACTACCGTATTTCCCCGTAAGTTAGTACGTACTAACTTTCGAACTTAGCAGCCACATGATTACTAACTTTCGGGGAGTACATTTTTATCGGGGTAAATGACACGCAGTAGGAAGCCTGCGCAACTCTAGTGTCTGTGCATATGATGTATGTACTGTACGGTGTCTGTGCATGTAGGACGGGTACGAACTTACTATCTTTCGGGGGGAACTGTCTTTCGGGGTGATAACCTCGGCAGTGGAAAGTGTGCTTTTATAGGGGGTACTAAGTCATTGGGGAGAACTGACTTACGGGGAAATACGGTATTTTTTCAATGTTCAACACAGATGGGGCACTATTCAAGAGAGGGCACTATTCAACAGACGGTCCTATTTTTTGAACTTCTTTTTTCAATGCTGGTACATTCACGTCATCCAGCATAAAAACAAAAGAGGACAAAGAAGAACAGAGCCTAAAGTTATAGAAAAGAAGAAGGACCAAGGAACTAAAAGTTACGCTATACTGTCCACTAACACCACCAGTTACTAAACAATCAGCTCATGCGATAGGATTGCACGGCACTGACCGACATCTTAGCGTGACTTCTAGCTCCTGGGTTCTGTTTTCTTTTCTATAAATTTATCCTTGGTTCTCCGTGCGACAGCCTAAAGTGTACTGTTATCTATCACGGCTCAACAGAAAGGGCAAGGAAACATGCGATGTTGATCCTGAAACCACCAGTGCAATGACATGGACAAGAATATTAGCAAAAGAACACGAAACTTGCACATGCGCTTGGTTACAAGCCGGGGGGGGGGGCACTATTCAAGAGAGGGCTTTATTTTTTTACTGGCTCTTAGAAACTGGGGCATTATTCGATATAGGACATTACTGCAGAGATAGGACACAAAGTCAAACTTACGTTTACATGCTGGCCTATTAAGTAGAAGCCCGGTAGTCAGACAAGTTGTGTTTAGTACAGGCGAAAAACCTACATGGCATGTGTATTCCACCTGTTTGCCGTATTGGATTCTTGAATCGCTGCTTATGCCATTAGCAATGTCAGGCACATCGCAGGAGACAGCTACACAGGTCAACACAACAACATTAATACAAATTCACACCAGTGATTATACACATGTACAGTTGGGCTCTCTGAAGTCGTGGGTATGCAGTGTGTCGAGGTCGGCTAGAGAGCGCAGATATGTTGTGGTGGTTGACGAAAAGAAGGTACTGGAGGAATCAGAATACTCATTTCAGCCATCACCCACACAAACTGCCAACACTGGATAAAGAAGTAAACATTACTTGACAACAGAAAAATTCAGAGTGAGTGAATTTTAGTACCTGCTTGCACTTGCTAGGAGTTCTTGGGACTGCCAGTCTGTATTTCACCATGTGTGTGTTGTAGTACGTTATTTTGTGTACGTCGTGTGTATGTGGTGTTGCGCCTGTGGCTCTTCGTTGTACATGCGGTTTCAGGTGGAGCTCTTTGTCGTGCATGCTGCTGCTTTTCTGTTTCTTTGTTGTACATGCTGCTGCGCCGTGGTACACGCTGCTGCGCTGTTTTTGACTCATGCGTACATGCGGCTGCACCGTCTTCTGCCACCGTTGTGTACACACTTGCTCGTCTTGTCCCCGTTGTACGCCTTCACTATTATATTCTGTTGTCTCGTCTTGTCTCAATGTCAGTCGTTCGTTGTTAGTTGTCGTTAGTTGTTAGTGTTGAGTTCTCTCCTCCCGTCCTGAAGTGTGGTAATGAAAATCTCTCTCTCTCTCTCTCCAACATGAGAACAAACCAATGTACTAGTCCTTTTGCATTTGTGGCGTGGCGAGAGCGTAGAAGAGGCAGCTCATCTCTCGCGCGACGACATGTACGTCGTGTGTACGTGGTGTTGGTGCATGCGCGTGTTGCTGTGGTGTGAAAAGCAGTCTTCGTCTTCATGTCTACAATTGTAGTTGTGTTTCTGAAGTCATATTGTAATAAACAGTCTTTCTAAATGTATTTATCGTCGTCCCTTTGTATAAGTTCGGAGATGGCACGGGGCTGGGGGCAAGTGAAGAAAGCCAGTTACAACATTGGTGGCAGCGGTGAAATTTGTTGTAAAATTCAACTACTGGATTCGTCCTGCGTGGCCTTCGTTCAAAGTTTCTGTTGACATTTCTAGTCGTCCTATCGTCAAAACTTAGTTTCGTCAGTCCTCAACAAGTTCGTCTGTCGTCATCATCCTTCATCAATCAACTCTCCCGTCTCTCGTCGTCATTGAGTGGTCCCGGACTCGATGTAAAACTATGCCGAGAAGAAGAAAGAACTGGGAAAAGGAAGGAACGGAAGGAGGAAGTCAATCGATGTGGCAAGGACAAGAATATCATGACGTCGATGTTGAACAGCGCTCATGATTTATGGACGACGTGACGGCGTGAGGAGTTTCGGTTGTGAGAGGGTACGTGTGTTGTTGTGAACATGATGAGTATGTCGTCTAGCCCAAAGGACGAACTATTACTATTAATTTCTCTACGCTCCTTTGCCACGCCACACAACAAAGGACTAGTACAGATTGAGAGAGAGCTTTTTCTTAGGCTTACTTCAAGCGGTGACCGGAGAACTCATATCAGACAACTAACACTGACAATGAACGACGGACGACTGACACTGATACAAGACGAGACAACAGAATAATTATATTATTGTGAAGGCGTACAACGGGGACAAGACGAGCAAGTGTGTACACAACGGGGACAGAAGACGGGGCAGCCGCATGTACGCAGGAGTCAAAAACAGCTCGCTAGCGCAGCAGCATGTACCACGACTCAGCAGCATGTACAACAAAGAGACACAAAAGCAGCCACATGTACGACAGAGAGCTACACGTGCAACCACATGTACAACACAACCACATGTACAACGAAGAGACACAAGCACAGCCACATGTACAACAAGTATGTGAGTTTTTGTATTTTCTGTTCTCCCAATATTTTATGATGAAGTGTGCACTGTGTCGGAAGCGGTATGTCGGTGAGACCCTCAGGGTCGCAAGAGACCGGTTCGAGGAACATCACTATGAAGCACGTCACAGGATGCTCGACAAACCGTGGGTAAACACATGGCTACTGATCACCAGCAGCACGGAACCATCAAGAGCACAGATGTGATTTTCATTGGGGCCCAAGTACTCGCCGTGGAAACACGGATGAACAGAAGGAAAATTAGGGAGTCCATCGAGATTCGAGAGCGTCGTCCGGAGATCAATATCTCCTTCGAATGGCCATTGAAGGCGCTAGCACCCTCACAGTGAAACTGCTAAATCTTGCTGTGTCTATACAGGGTTGTACACATAATTATCGTGGTATACACGTTAGTACACACATTTCCTGCGCTTTATCTGCTGAGCTGTTGCATACCCACTCTTTCAGCGCATTTCTCCTTGTCGGTTGTACATGCAAATTCAGACACTCAATTGCATAAGGCTATTGTGTGTGCTTTTACATACGCTCTCGCTAGCTTTCGTTATAAAAGGCCAGGTTCGCTCCTTGTACATGTACATTGTTCTGACGATGGGTGACTGGCCCGAAACGTCAATAACTTTTCGACATCATTAATAAAAGAATTTTCATCTAAAGAGTGAATAGCAACTAAATAGAGCGGTTGTCAGTTGACAAACCCTCTTTTATTTACAATGCAGTTGCGTGATGTCCACCACTTTCTGAACTCCCAATATTTTGTTCTTTATTATTTCCTCTCCTCGAGGGAAAAGAGGCGCCCGCACAGCGCGTGTGCTCTGTTCATTTCTTCTTATTTGCTCTTCTATGGGGATAACTACAGTCCATTCAGAAAAAGATGATATCCTAGCTTTTGGCCATAAATGGGTCAAATTTTGAGTTTTCGTCACAATTCTTTTGGCAATCCCCCATGGAATGCTCTTCCAATTGTGTTTTTGAAATCTATTTCTCCAAAAAGCAAGCCATAACAAGAATAGGATTTCGGCCAGGTTTTACCCCCAAAGCACTGAGTTGGGTAACTAGGGCTGAAACGATCATTCATTAACTCCTAACGATCAACCAATATCATTAACGATCGATATATTGGTTTTATCGATTCTTGTTGGCTCTACTCATGTACCTTGAACACCAGTTTACGAAGAAAGTCCAAGATGCTCATGCTACTTTAGACTTTTGTGGCACCGCACTGTTGACATCTGTAGACATCTGGCTGGTTTTATCAACATGAACTAGAGAATTTCATGTTGTTTCCAGAGCGAAGAATCTTGTTATCACCCTTTGGAAACTGCTTTCATCTCCGACTTGAAAAAAAAAGAACTGAAAAGGCAAAGTCTTCTCTCCCAATCTTTTTCAAAACCACTTATCAAAATGTTCTGTGCTTGAAAGTACATGATAGCACTCGAATTTAATATCGGATGGAGTGCATGGGCTAGAACACTGTCACTGATATGCATGCATAAAAATCGTAAGCACTCACTTGGAACACTAACGATTATCGATTGCACTGTTAACGATCGATATCCGAGTTATTGATATAATTGTTTCAGCCCTAGGTAAAACCTATGAAAATCCAGGCCGTTCGCTCCACTTGCATAACAGTACATTTGCGGTTCGAACCTCAGTTGAGGTGCCTTTTTTGGACCCTTTTTAAAGTGTCGAATCGCGAGGCACTGCACAGTGTGCCACAAAATCGCCAAACACGGGAGCTCTTCAGAGCCAGCGCTCATCTTTTCTGAATGGACTGTAGAGGCCCCCACAGAGCCAGTGGATTCTGTTCTATTTGTAATTCCTATGTGTTGTGCTCTCACATTTTAGAATATTGCGTGATCGTGAGGTGGTGTGTTGAGTGAAGTAGTTTAGAGTTTTTGAGGTTTTCAGTTCCCACATTTGTGACAGCGATCGTGGCTGGTGTTCTGGGTGGGCGGTCAAATTTTTATAATCTGCAGTGCAGGAAGACGTTTTATTATTTCTGGGTGTGACTGGAGTGGTATGATTGAGTGATTGGTGTGATCTATTCCTCTTTTTACTCTGTTTTATTATTAGAATTGAGGACTGTAATGTTCCTGAGTGAACATCAAGTTAGTTCCTGCACTCCATAGATCAACTTCACTTCACAAGTCCCAGACAACAACTAAAGTTTATTTACATAGAACAACGAAAGATAAAGATGCACAACCAGGATCCATATATGTACACAGTACGGGAATGCATATGGGTAACCGATCCCGGAACGGATCGGGTACAACAACGGGACCACAACATCTCCCTTTTTATGTTCGAAGAGAGAGAGGTTACAGAGGTAACAGCTCGAAGAATATTTAGTCATATACAAACAGAGGAGATAGGGTAGAGACACACAAATACTACATGCAGTTCACGATCATCAGTGTCAGCGACTGGAGTGATCATAGCATGAGCAATGACTAATGCGTTTACAGGTCGAGTCTGTTCAGCGGCCGGGATGGACGTGCTGATCGGCGCAAGGTAGGCTGGAACTCGACATCAGCGGATGGAGGTTCTGCAGGTGTAGTGACATTCAACTGCGGTGTTGGTGTTGGTTGCACATCAGGTAGCAACTTGACGTGGCGACGGTTGTGGCGGTACTCGGACAGGTTGTCGGTCGTGACAATATAGGATCTGTCGGAGACGCGGTCTGCAATCACGGCTTCGGAAGCGAGATCTTGCACCCAGACTCGGTCGCCTTGGGTCAATGGTGGCAGAGATTGTGCTCGGTGTGACGAGTCGTACGTCTCACTCTGTCGGTCTTTCTGCCTCACCTCGAACTTCCTTAGCTTGGAAATATCAGGCCAACTTGGAGCGAGGGATTCCGCTGTACATGGGAGGTGTGTGCGTAGACGACGACCAAACAAGAGCTCGGCTGGCGAGTAGCCATTTGCGAGGGGTGTTGACCTGTAGTTGAGTAAGGCATCGTTGAGGCTGTTGTTGGTCTTCAGGAGACGCTTGAATGTTCGAACCGCTCGCTCAGCTTCACCGTTGCTCTGTGGGTAGTGCGGGCTACTGGTGCGGTGGGTGAGCTGCATTTGGGCTGTGAATGCGGCGAATTCAGCACTTGCGAACTGTGGACCGTTGTCCGACACAAGGACTTGAGGGATGCCATGGATGGCAAACAGCTCGTGGAGTTCCTTGATGTCGGCTCCAGAGGTAGTCTTCCGTAGCGGGATGGCGTGAATGTGCCTGGAGAAGTAGTCGACAGCAATGAGGTACTCCTGACCGTCATGTTGGCAAAGGTCGACTCCTATTCTCTCCCATGGCAAAGAGGGAAACGCAGTTGGAGACAGAGGCTCTGGCGGCTGAAAACGATGCTTGGTGCAGGTCAGGCAGTTCTGCACGCATTCTGAAATGGCACGTGTGATACCTGGCCACCAGACGGAGGACTTCGCACGGGCCAGGCACTTGGTTATGCTTTGGTGGCCGTCATGCAAAGTGGCAAGTGTAGCTTTGCGTTCGGATGCCGGGACTACGATCCGAAATCCGTGGTACAGCAGACCGTCGTGAACTGAGAGCGAGCCACGTTCGTTGCGGTAGGCTTCCAGGTCTGCGTTGACCTTGGTCGGCCAGCCATGGAGGGTATGCTGGATTACTTGTTGCAGGACTGGATCGTCAGCAGTGGCTGTAACGAGAGCGTGTTGCTTGGTAGGACTGCATAGAGACGACAGGACAGCGGCGATGGTGGCTTCCGAGTCACTGTGTAGGTCGGATTCGGTTGCTGGCGTGTCAGGAAGAGGAGCTCTGGACAGCGTGTCGGCGAGAACCATGTTCTTGCCAGGCACGTACTCCGCCTGTACATCGTAGCGCATGAGTCTGATCAGTAGACGTTGGCAGCGTAGAGGTACTCGGTCGAGGTCACGCGTGTTCATTAGTGGGACCAGCGGCTTGTGGTCCGTCTGAATAGTAAATCGGGGCGCTCCGTAGAGGTATTGATGGAAGTGTTCACATCCCCAGACCGAGGCGAGGAGCTCTTTCTCGATCTGGGCATACCGTTTCTCTGCTGCTGTCATGGTGCGTGAGGCGTACGCGACCGGCTTCCACTCATTGTCGTGGAACTGTAGCAGTGCAGCACCCAATCCATAGCTGCTCGCATCAGCCGTGACGATGGTCGGCGCAGACGGGTCGTAGTACGCGAGACACGGGGCTGAGGCAGCTAGGCGTTTGAGCTCTGTGAAAGCTAGCTCATGTGCTTTGGTCCATTGCCACGCCGCGTCGCACCGGAGTAGCTCGCGTAGTGGGGCGGCTACGGTCGACAATGACGGCAGAAACTTGGAGAGGTACGTGAAGAGTCCGAGTGCACGACGGAGCTCTTCCACATCAGCTGGTGCTGCGAGGCGCTCAATGGCATCCAGCTTAGATGGGTCAGGGTGGACACCCTTGTCGCTGATCCGATGGCCCAGGTACTTTAGGGACGTGCATCTGAACTTAGACTTGTTCGGATTCAGTGTCAGACCGGCATCACGGAGTCGGTTCTCGACGGCGAGCAGAGCAGCATCATGCTCAGCCATCGATGAAGCATAGACGATGATGTCGTCTATGAACACTGCTACGTTGGGAATATCGCTGAATAGACCTTGTAGCCGGCGCTGGAATATCTCAGGCGCGCTCGTTATGCCAAAGGGAAGGCGCTCGAACTTGAAGCGGCCATAGGGAGTGATAAACGTCGTCAGCAACGACGCTTCCTCGGAGAGTGGGATCTGCCAGAAGCCAGACGTGGTGTCCAGCGTAGAGAATATGGTAGAACCGTTGAGTTGTGCGAGCGTGTCGTCCACGGTCGGTAACGGGTAGTGCTCTCTCTTGACGCTGGCATTCAGGCGCTTGAGGTCTACGCATACACGCACGTTGCCGTTTGGCTTGAGGACCGACACGAGGGGTGAACACCAGTCGGTCGGCTGCTCGACTTTTGTTTGGACACCTGCTTTTTCCATACGCTCCAGCTCGGTACGAACCTTGAGGCGGATGTGTATTGGAATGCGTCGAGCATTTACACAGTTGTATGGTTTGCAGTCTGGCTTCAACTCAATCTCGACTGGCTTGCCTAGCATGCATCCGATTTTCGGCTGGGCATCTGAAGAGCCAACATGAAGACGTTGTACTAGGCCCATCAGTTCAGATGTCTGCCTGCTCAGCAAGTTGACACCACCAGTGGCAATGACCAGGATAGTGACTGGGTACTGTACATCACGGAACACAGCACAAGTGTGGAACTCACCCTGTATCGTGAGCTGGTTCCCATCAGGCCCAATCATACGTGTCTGGCACGGACTGAGTACTGGCGGTGCAGATAAAGAGTTGTAGCTGGCCTGCGTCATAATGTTGAGATCAGCTCCAGTGTCGATTTTGAAATCGAAGTGTGAGCCGCACAGATCCAGTCGTACTATCCACGGCTCGTCAGCGGTGTGGGTAGAAGCAGCTCCAAGGAAATTTTCGCCGACGGGGTCCGACTGCAAGTCAAACTCAGCTACATGCACATAATCGTTGTGTGCTGCACTGGCGGAGGCAGACCGGCAGACGCTGGCGAAGTGTCCAGACTTACGGCACTTGTTACAAGACTTGTCCTTGGCAGGGCATTCGTCACGGTTCGATTTGTGGTCTTTGGAGGAGCCACACCACGAGCACTTCTTACTGTTGCTCGAGTCTCGTTGGGACTTGACCTGTGGTCGCTTTCCCGTCGATCCGTAACTTGCGTAAGCAGGGGACTTGCCGTGTTTCCGTTGCGGTGAGGTAGCTGCAGCAGCTTGGCTCACCCGGGGCGTTTGCTGGGCGACCTCGGCGTTTACGGACTCCGTTTTGCGTGCCAAGCTCACGGCAGTCTCGAGTGTCAGCTGAGCGTGATCCTTGAGCTGTAGCTTCTTCGAAACTTCTCGGTTCGTCATATGGGCCACCAACCTGTCGCGGATACGCTCATCGGACTTGTCAAACGCGCAATATTTGGCTGCGGCACGGAGACGACGCACATACTCTTCCACGGATTCACCTGGGTTCTGGACACACCTTTCAAACAATGTCCGTTGGTGGATTACGTTTACACCCGGGCGAAAATACTTGTCAAAGGCCTCCAGTACCTTGTCGAGTTTCTTCTTATCATCCGCGGACAGAGATAGAGACTCAAAGATAGGATCGGCTTCGGCTCCCATGGAGTAAACTAATGTGTCTACTTGGCGTTGCCCGTCCGCCTCGTCCAATTTGGACAAAGAACTAAAGCGTTCAAAACGGGTCTTCCAGAGTGGCCATGCTTCTGGGGTGGAGAAATCGAACGGGGCAGGTACAGGAAATTTGGCAGACGACATGACTAACTGCTACTTCTGACACCATGTAATGTTCCTGAGTGAACATCAAGTTAGTTCCTGCACTCCATAGATCAACTTCATTTCACAAGTCCCAGACAACAACTAAAGTTTATTTACATAGAACAACGAAAGATAAAGATGCACAACCAGGATCCATATATGTACACAGTACGGGAATGCATATGGGTAACCGATCCCGGAACGGATCGGGTACAACAACGGGACCACAACAAGGACGATTCTACTCTTGGGAGGGAGTTATGTTGTAGTACGTTATTTTGTGTACGTCGTGTGTACGTGGTGTTGAGTCTTCGTCTAGGGTTTGTCATGCCTAGTTGTGTTTCCGAAGTCGTCTCGTAATAAACAGTCTTTCTAAATGTAGTTATCGTCGTCCCTGTGTATAAGTGTTTAGATGGCACGGGACTGGGAACAAGTGAAGAAAGCCAGTGAAGTCCTGAGAGTTGGCATCAGGTAAATCATCATCAAGCAAATCTTCAGGCACTCTGTCACAATATGTACAAGTGATATAGTTTGCAACTCATGCCATGAAAGGTCCGAAGAATTGATTAAATGTGACAAGAAAACGTTCTGGACCTAACCCTTGCTACTTTGTTGGTTGACATGAGTGCCAATTTAAATTTGTTCATAGCCAATTTCTAAAAGAGAGGGCAAAACACCTTCAACTGTCATGATGAGGCAGAGATCTCACACAAAGTCAAACTTACGTTTACATGCTGGCTCATTAAGTAGAAACCCGGTAGCCAGACAAGTTGTTTGTAGTACAGGCGAAAAACCTTCGTCACATGTGTATTCCACCTGTTGGCCGTATTTGGTACTTGGAACGCTTCTTATGCCATTAGCAATGTCAGGCACATGGCAGGAGACAGCTACACAGGTCAACACAACAACATAAATACACATTCACACCAGTGATTATACACATGTACAGTTGGGCTCTCTGAAGTCGTGGGTATGCAGTGTGTCGAGGTCGGCTCGAGAGCGCAGATATGTTGTGGTGGTTGACGAAAAGAAGGTACTGGAGGAATCAGAATACTCATTTCAGCCATCACCCACACAAACTGCCAACACTGGATAAAGAAGTAAACATTACTTGACAACAGAAAAATTCAGAGTGAGTGAATTTTAGTACTTGCTTGCACTTGCTAGGAGTTCTTGGGACTGCCAGTCTGTATTTCACCATGTGTGTGTTGTAGTACGTTATTTTGTGTACGTCGTGTGTACGTGGTGTTGGTGCACGCGCGTGTTGCTGCGGTGTACAAAGCAGTCTTCGTCTTGAGTTTGTCATGTCTACAATTGTAGTTGTGTTTCCGTAGTCGTATTGTAATAAACAGTCTTTCTAAATGTAGTTATCATCGTCCCTTCGTATAAGTGTGGAGATGGCACGGGGCTGGGAGCAAGTGAAGAAAGCCATGCAGTTACACCATTGGTGGCAGCGGTGAAATTTGTTGTAAAATTCAACTGCTGGATTCGTCCTGCGTGGCCTTCGTTCCCAGTTTCTGTTGTCATCTCTAGTCGTCCTAGTCGTCCTATTGTCAAAACTTAGTTTCGTCAGTCTTCAACAAGTTCGTCACAATTTTTCTTGCTAATTCCAAGGAAGAGAAACGATGCGAAAGAGTGCAAAGCAGAGTGTTTGTTTTCACACGCACTTACACACACACACACACACACACACACACACACACACACACACACACACACACACACACACACACACACACACACACACACATATATACACACATATACACACATACACGCACGCACGCATGCACGCACACGCACACACACACACACACACACACACACACACACACACAAAACACATCCACACCAACACACATGCAACCCAACATACAAGCACGCATGCACACCAACACACCCTAACTACTTCTGAAACAAATTAAATTCAGTGCATGAGGATAGGGGGAGCTTTTGCCTCACATGTCCAGTGAACTCCGAAAGCTGCATGCACAGGCTTCACACCTTAGTTCTCGCGGCAGTCACCACCTTAGTTCTCGCGGCAGTCACCACCCTGCCAAGCAGTGAAGTACAACACATATATACTGCCTCACACCTGTCTGCCAAGAATGACTTCCTATAGTTGGGAAACATGTTTCCACGGTTGCACGGATTTCTAATCAGCCGCACTAGTAGCCATTCTCTTTGTTTTCTGATCTGCCAAACGATGCAAAACTCAATGTTTTGTAAAGTGCAACCACTCTCATGACTGAAACAATAACAAGCTACGTTGGAGCAGCAGTATGCTCATCAATAACTTGAAGGGGAACTCCGGTCCAAAATCACCCCCATTTTTTATTGCGGAATCCATTAGAGTATGTCCTAAGTGGTAGAATGGCGAAAACCGGAAGCTTCTACGACAAGGATAACATACCTAAATTACCAATTGCAATTTTCCATATTTAAGCCTTTTAGTGCTAACGACGAGATATCTCGGTCTAAGAGTTGGTGGACAAGCCGTTGATTATTCACTCTCATTGTAATATCAAAAAGTATTCTTTCTAGACCAAAGAGTGGTATATTTGATAACATTTAATAACGATAGAAATTTTTACGATACTTCTCCAGACGTTTCGTTGTTCTGAACAACATCGTCAGTGGATAAAGAAAAACATTCATTCTTTATCCACTGACGATGTTGTTCAGAACAACGAAACGTCTGGAGAAGTATCGTAAAAATTTCTATCGTTATTAAATGTTATCAAATATACCACTCTTTGGTCTAGAAAGAATACTTTTTGATATATCTCGGTCTGTAAAGTGTGCCTGAATGGCGGATGACGAGATATCTCACTCCACAGCCCACGCAATAGTACAAAGTGCATATATCACTGTACAAACTATCGTAACTCATGTCAACGGCGGCCAATATTCACAAACAATAAGCCGTTGGAAAGGTAATGTAATGAGCTCAGCTTTCCAGTGATATAAAGTTCTTTGAGATAGGTTTGAGTGAGCGATGACGAATAGAATTGGAAAAATCAAAAATACACTTTCTGGCCATCAGTTCAAACTTTTTGCTCACGACTCGCTTTTTTAGGGGATTCCCTTTGCTCCAGCGCATGCTTGTTGGGCATCAAACAAAGTGCTTGGATCTCAGCTTTGCAGTGCAGTTTGAATCGTGAAGTTAGGTTTAGTTTGAGAAATATGGCGAACAAAAATGTATTATGAAGTTCTTTAGTGATTCTGAGACATGTAAGGGCTTCTTCTAGAGCTCATAGAAGTGACCCTGGTATGCCAATGGAAATGAGAACTGCAGGAGAGTCTTCACTTGGCTCAGGCCTTTCCAACAAGCCATATATCATAGAAATCCATCAATGAAATCAAATGGTGAAAGACGCTGCTCGGCGATGTGCATGCAGGGTTAAAAATGAAAGCAAGAAAGCTTAGCCGGAAGGGGGAAACTAGCCAGCAGTGAAAGGGTTACCTTAATTCCGCGCATATAACAGGGGCGTGCTCGGCCCCCCAATGGGAGCATGGGAGCCGAGGGGAGCCCCCCCCCCCCCCGCCTATTTTCTGCAATTTGTTTGCAACCTTTCTTGAATTTTAGAGCATATTTGCATACATTACAATTGCAATTACCAAGATTGAAATTTTTTGGGGGTGCACGTGCCCCCCCTCTCCCCCCCCCCCCCCCCCCCCCCCGTGCCCATCGCCGAGCCGTCAGGCGAAATTACTGGTCAGTCGGCGTCACGCATTTTTCACAAAAATTTGCGTTTCACCTGCTGGGAGAGTATGCGTGTACTCGAGTCTCATCCTGAGCACGTTTTTTTCTTTCTTTTTTCAGCTCCAGTATAGCTGTATTTTTCATTGCAAAGCCCTCCTCGATTGATGTGTTCGTTGTTCAAACGAAGTGGACATTCAATCATGAAGGCAGAGGACATAGGAGCCTGATTGGAGTTTCTTGTGGCATAGGACGGCCACACAGAGACACTTTGGGATTTTCTGAATATAAAATACCGTACGCACGATGCTGAGATCAATTTGTGCGATATCAAATTGTTTGTGATCTACCACATCGAGCAGAACGGGATCCAAACACAAGCTTACCGACGGTTAGGCTGCCGACCTGACTGGACAAATGATCCCTGGCTTCAACAGACGCCAGAAGTCGGACACCATGTCCTTTGCCGCGCCGTCCATCTCCAAAAAGAACTCAATCTTCGTCGTGAAAAGGCTTGAAATACTCAATATTCAACGGAGATTCGCGGTCTCACCCTTTCTCAGATCGAATCATTTTTTGTTGTAGCAGTTGCAGGGCAGATCCCTGCCACTACTTCAACAGAAGATGGCTCCAAAGCATGCCTGGAACAAGCCATATCGAGGTTGCAAGCCACCCCTCTCAGCACTTTTTTCGAAGAAATTCGAAATTTCAGTGGTGGAAGATATACTATGAAGAGAATTTCAAAAAGTATGTTTCGCGGATCGATCGCTCAACCTACGTCATTCAAACTTTGCAGGATGGTTCAGACGTACATGCTAGGCATGGAACCACAGAAGATGATATCATAGCTGACACACAGAGTCACACACACAGCAGATTCATGTGCACAGATACTGAATTAGTGGACGTCGTCATCTTCTTCCCGCTGATCTCAAATGTACTATGACGTGCTATTTCGCCTGATGACACGCCTGTATAAGCCCATGGGCTTATATGCGAAATAATCCAGTTTGGGGATAAAATATCCAGTAAAACATGTTCGTTTTTTAGCCCATGGGCCAATATTCGAATTTTGAAGGTTCACGAAAAAGTACAAGTTCGTGCTCATAGTGGGTCTACCACACTCTACTGGTAAACTGCACTGACCTGCTGTACCATGGCAGGAAGAGTCCATATTGTGAAAAATTCTACTTGACACTTGAGTTGTATTTGTGTCGGTTTATTAGCCCATGGGCTTATATACGGAGGTGGGCTTATATCCGGATATAGGCCCGTGGGCTTATATGCGCGGAATTACGGTAATAACTTACCTTCACACTTTGGAGGTGTTATCTGTGCACCATGAATGCAAGTGATAGCAACACTACCCACAGTAATATACCCAGTGTTGCATGTATACTTCACACTCTCAGTTGGTAATAGAATAGTTGCTGATGATGGATTTGACATTGCATTATCTACATAGGGAATGTCACACCCGTATTCTGCAAGAAAACACAAAGAAGAGCAATTTAAAAGAAAATGAGTTATGCTATAATATCCACTAAAACCACCAGTTACTTTACAATCAGCTCTAGCACATCTCGGATGCGCACTCCCACAGGCTTCTTAATGGAAGGTTCGAAGTTGTAAGTAACTTGTAGCTCTTTGGTCCTCTTTTCTTATTATCAATTAATCCTTGGCTCTCCAACCGCGTCTAAAATAATCAAAATTTTAAAATGATTTCAAAGCAATAAGAACATACATTCTAAACAAAGTCGAGGAAAACAAGCAGCGACAAGTTGCTGTTTCATTGTGGGTGAAGTGTAATGCCTTAAAACTTCATAGAAAATCTTGATGTGAGTGAGGCGCCGAGGAGTGAGGGGGAGAAGAGCCTCCCGCGTGGCATTTCGATGAGTTTTCTTGTTGAGTGTTTTCCGTTTATATGTATCATTGTGCTGGTGGTGCTGGTGCTGGTGCTGGTGCTGGTGGTGGTGGTGGCGGTGGCGGTGGCGGTGGCGGTGGCGGTGGCGGTGGCGGTGGCGGTGGCGGTGGTGCTGGCGGTGGTGATGGTGGTGGTGATGGTGCTGGTGGTGGTGGTGGTGATGGTGCTGGTGGTGGTGATGGTGCTGGTGGTGGTGATGGTGCTGGTGCTGGTGCTGGTGCTGGTGCTCGTCAGGCGAAATTACTGGTCAGTCGGCGACACGCATTTTTCACAAAAATTTGCGTTTCACCTGCTGGGAGGGTATGCGTGTACTCGAGTCTCATCCTGAGCACGTTTTTTTCTTCTTTTTTTCAGCTCCAGTATACCTGTATTTTTCATTGCAAAGCCGTCCTCGATTGTTGTGTTCGTTGTTCAAACGAAGTGGACATTCAATCATGAAGGCAGAGGACATAGGAGCCTGATTGGAGTTTCTCGTGGCATAGGACGGCCACACAGAGACACTTTGGGATTTTCTGAACATGATATGAGCCAGGGACTACAGAAACCACCCTATGGCACTTTTGGCGAAAAAAAAATTTTCTCTCAAAATGTTGGTATGGTATGGTAATGTGCTCAAACAAAATTTCGAGTTGATCTGCGGTGGTAAAATGTGCCTAATCACCTATTTAATAATGGCATATCAATTAAGCGATATAGAGCAAATTTATGTACACAGTTTTGTAATGTTCTTTGTATATCTTCATTCTTGCTAGTTAGGCAGTTCAAATGTATAGTAAACTATGCCCTCAGCTTCATCCAGTGACGCCTGTGCGTCGCCCACTAAATCTCGGTAGTACTGCCGCTCCTCTTGTGCTAGTGATATGTGCGAACGCAGGGCCTGGACACTACATTCCGTCTCTTCCTCTGTACGGGCGGCACGAATTTTGTCCCGCAGATTGTCACACAGTGCGCATACGTCTGTCCTTGGCTTCATCACTTTGATGTGTGCTGCCTGTCTCCTCCAAATGTGGCAAAATGACCTGTAATGAACAGGTGAATACTGTGTGACGGTCTTGGTATAGATGGTGTATGCAGACTTCTTGTTCTTGGATGCTGGTAAGTATACTGGAGGGTCCTCAGCATGACCTCGCTCCGCTGCAGGTAGACCGTACATGTTATTATTATTATTATTCATACATATCCGCCGGATGAGTACGCGTGGCCCATGCACCATGGGGACCCACGAATACAAACCAGCATATGTTCCCTCAGCAATACAAGCAAGCAAGCACGCAAAGATAAATGAGAGCCCAGGCAGCGAAAACAAAACGAAGAGAGATGAGGACATAGGCAACGAAAACAATTCCAAAGCATAGCCAGGGATTGAATGTGTGCATCTGGGTACGACAGTTAACACGGCTAGTGCAGCCGTACAGAGCGCAGCAGCATGTAAATACAAAAGCGCCACAGCAGCAGCAGCCAAGAGTGTGCAAACACTAAAAAAGAAGATCAGTCCATGAAAAAATGTTGTCGCCACAGGTAGACATCTCCGGCAAGAATGCATGCGTGCGCACAAGTAGGCAGGCAAGCATGTCAGATGTAATCGTATTATTATGGCCAGGCTAATTAACAGTGCTGTTTCGCAATGAATTCCATCGGCATTTATCATACGCCACCTTCCGAAGCTGGGCTAGGCCAGGTCGCGACAGAAGCACAAGCCCCAGCTTCTCCCGACAATCCAGTGAGAGAGTGGTTAGCAGTGTTGTTCTTGGTCTGCCTATCCTTCCCCGCAAGGCACCAGAAGCAGCAAAATCGAGAGCGACCTGTGGCGGTGCCCCTGATGGCATCCGGAGCACATGCCCCAGGAAGCTCCATCGCCGCGCCGCGATCTCCTTGGAGATGGGTTGGGTGCGACAGCGGTTGTAGAGTTCCGTGTTTTTGATTATATTTGGATACTTTATACGGAGTAGCGAGCGGAGGTGACGGCGGTGGCAAACGTCCAGAGACGTTCTGAGTGCCTCAGTGAGGCCCCATGTAGCGCAGTTGTAAAGCAAAATGCTTAGAACGTAGCAATTGTACAGCCTCAGCTTCAACGTTAGGGAGATCCCTGATGACTGTAGAAGGCTTTGCATCCGACCAAATGACTGCGATGCCAGAACCATTCGGTGTTTGATGTCCTCGGCAGTACCAGCTCTCGATCCAACCGACTTTGCCATCCGCCATTCTTCTTTCCCTCTTTTTTCCAGGTCTGCATCGAGGTAGAAGTGGGTCCGTTCAGTTTTCGCGCCGTTGACCATCAATTGGTGTTCTGGCATCTTCAGCACGCATACGTCATGGGTTTGTTCAAGATTTTGGTCATTTTCATCGAGGAAGTCAAGATCATCTGCGTACTGAAGTTCAGGGATAGACGGTGCTAGGCCTGTACTTTCTCTTCGGAACTGATGTCTCAGCTGCTGCAGAACATGTTCAAAGTAGCACGTAAACAGGACAGGGCTCAGGCAATCTCCCTGTGGTGTGCCAATGCCAGATTGAAAGGCGTCTGCAGTCTGTCCGCATACTCGAACACTGAGCGTTGTGTCTACAAGCAGCGTTGAGACCATGGCTCGAGCATCAGGTACGCCAGGCGCTGCAGTGAGGATTGATTCAAGCAGGCTGTTTCTATGCGGAGTGTCAAAGGCCTTGGAGAGGTCGATGCCCAGCTTGTTGAATGACCACTGCTTATTTTCTACTAAACTGCTGAGAATGCGAAGAGTGAATACAATATCACTCGTCGACCGGCCTGGTCTGTACGCACTCTGTGAGGATGGCAGGTACTGTTCCACCTGGTGTTGAATCCGTCGCAGTGTGATACTTGACAGGATCTTTCTAACTGAATTCAGAAGAACAATTGGACGAAGGCTGCTACATGGGCCCTTGGGTTTCCCCGGCTTCTGCAGTACATGTTAGCATATGACTAAATAAACTGCACTACATCCTGCTCTATGTCTGCTGAAATGGCCAAGTGCTCTGGTGTTCCGAGTCCCAGTCAAGCCATGGTGTGCCAGTTGAACGACTCCTTTGTTTGCCTTTTTTGAAGGCGCTTCATTACATGACTTCCAACAGCATGAACTGCCATGAACACGTCTTTGCACAACTCGTAACCACGTACATGATAGCGGAAATAGAAAGGTCGATCACCACCACCAGTCATCGACTTTCGCATGCTTCCAGTCAGTGCGCCCAGAACAAACTACTTGAAGCGCTTTTTAGATTCTCGCAGTTTAGAGACTTCAAATATGTAGTCCTCGAGCTGCTGCTCTGGGATGACTTTCCAATGATTCTTCGACTATCCACACTTCCACAGCCTCTCTTCGCGTATGTCTGAAGACAGGAGACCACGCTTCATCTGCTCCGTCGTCGGTGGCTCAGGTGCGGGGGCATCTGGTTCGTCATCCAATTCCGAGTAGTCAGTGTCACTCTGCGCGTTTGAAATTTCCGAGCTGTCGGGGCTTGGCGTTTTTGACACAACACTAGCAGCACTCGTTTCCAGCTTGCTGTGACTCCATACGTCTTCTTCTTAGGTGGCATATCATCACCGTCGCTGTCAGCATCGGTGTCGGAATCGCTCGCGAACGACTCGCGGGTGCCAGCGCTGAATCCGTAAAAATTCTCGTCGTCCGATTCAAGCGCCTTCGCATCAGGGACTAGTCGACTCCACACAGAATCGAGCTGCGTCGTCTACTAGATGTTGTAGCCATAATCAAGCACAGCAAGTGGAGCCTCATGAGGTACTCGACAATCACTCGAGCTCGGAATCCTTCCCCGAACATCTAACAAGAGGACAGCTCTGGAGTCTTGTCAAAACAAAAGTGACGAGTTCTGCGCTTCGCGTAAATGTTACTTTGAGTCGCGTGACTTTGAAACGTCATAACTTGATTTTGATATCAAACGTCGTAGTGCGGTTTCTATAGTCCCTGGCTCATATTATGTACCCACAATGCTGAGATCAATTTGGGCTAAATCAAATTGTTTGTGATCTACCACATCGAGCAGAACGGGATCCAAACACAAGCTTACCGACGGTTAGGCTGCCAACCTGACTGGACAAATGATCCCTGACTTCACCAGACGCCAGAAGTCGGACACCGTGTCCTTTGCCGCGACGTCCATCTCCAAAAAGAACTCCATCTTCGTCGTGAAAAGGCTTGAAATACTCAATATTCAACCGAGATTCGCGGACTCGCGCTTTCTCGGATCGATTAATTTCCTGTTGGAACAGTTGCAGGGCAGCTTCCTGCCACTGTTTCAACAGGCGATGGCTCCAAAGCATGCCTGGAACAAGCCATATCGAGGTTGCAAGCCACCCCTCTCAGCACTTTTTTTGAAGAAATTCGAAATTTCAATGGTGGAAGATATACTATGAAGAGAATTTCAAAAAGTATGTTTCACGGAGCGATCGCTCAACCTACGTCATTCAAACTTTGCAGGATGGTTCAGATGTACATGCTAGGCATGGAACCACAGGCGATGATACCATAGCTGACACACAGAGTAACACACACAGCAGATTCGTGTGCACAGATACTAAATTAGTGGACGTCGTCATCTTCTTCCCGCTGATCTCGAATGTACTATGACGTGCTATTTCGCCTGACGGGTGGTGCTGGTGGTGCTGGTGCTGGTGCTGGTGGTGGCGGTGGCGGTGGCGGTGGCGGTGGCGGTGGCGGTGGCGGTGGCGGTGGCGGTGGTGCTGGTTATGGTGGTGGTGGTATATAAAGTTGGTGGATTTGAACCGTACCCCAAAAGCACAGAGAATTATCGACTGACAGTGAATACTGTACACGCGTTTAGTGCCCCTGAGGCACTATTTTTCAATGTCCAACACAGATGAGGCACTATTCAAGAGAGGGCACTATTCAACAGACGGTACTATTTTTTGAACTTCTTTTTAATCCTGGTACATTCACGTCATCCAGCATGAAAACAAAAGAAGACAAAGAAGAACAGAGCCCAAAGTTATAGAAAAGAAAAAGGACCAAGGAACTACAAATTAAGCTATAATGTCCACTAATACCACCAGTTACTAAACAATCAGCTCATGCGATAACATTGCACGACACTGACCAACATCATAGCGTAACTTGTAGCTCCTGGGTCTTTTTTTCTTTTCTATAAATTTATCCTTAGTTCTCTGTGTGACAGCCTAAAGTGTACTGTTAACTATAATGGCTCGACAGAAAGGGCAACGAAACCTGCGATGTTGATCCTGAAACCACCAGTGCAATGGCATGGACAAGAATATTAGCAAAAGAACACGAAACTTGCACATGCGCTTGGTTACAAGCCGGAGGGGGGGGGGGGGGGGGAGCACTATTCAGGAGAGGGCTTTATTTTTTTCACTGGCTCTTAGAAACTGGGGCACTATTCGATATAGGACATTACTGCAGAGATAGGACACAAAGTCAAACTTACGTTCACATGCTGGCATATTAAGTAGAAGCCTGGTAGCCAGACAAGTTGTGTTTATACCAGATACAGGCGAAAAACCTACACGACATGTGTATTCCACCTGTTTGCCATATTGTACACTTGAAATGATGCGGTACCCATTAGCAATGTCAGGCACATCGCAATAGACAGCTACACAGGTCAACACAACAACAAAAATACATATTCACACCAGTGATTATACAATTAAATACCAGAAGGAGCGCGCTGCAAGCTGGCCTTTAGTGTACCTACTGCTAAACGTACCTGCAACACTTAAAATGAACTCGGATGGAGAGTCAAGGATAAATGTATAGAAAAGAAAAAGAAGTGTACGCTTCTCGTTGGCTGAATTTGAAATAAACGAGAAGCATTGTTCTTTCGAATGACGAACATCTGCGATGCGTGTTTTCTGTTTTGTTTTGTGTTTTTTCTATTTTATTTTATTTTTGATGCTGGTGTCATGGTAATGACACAGAAGGTCGCGCAAGCGCGGAAAAGCGCTTGCACAGTTTGAATCAGTCTCTTTTTTGTCTTGCATTGGTAAGTTTATTTTGGTAAAAGATTGTCTTTAAAGTTAGTTAGTTTTCATCATGGCACCAAGCGTGAGGTCCAGGTCCATGCCAAGGTCAAGGTCAGCAAGCACGGAGATCCCCGTGCAGGACGAGGTGGAGCTGAGGATGCGCTTGCTGGAATGCCAGGTCCTTCGGCTAAAAGGGGGGAAGCGCCGCCGGTCGGCCTCCCCCTCTTCCTCGTCGTCGTCATCATTGTCCCAGTCTTCGTCATCGTCCGACTCCTCATCGTCGCCAGAGCGCGTCCTGGGGAAGAGGAGGAAATCAGGCAAGTCCTTGGCGAGGAAACGCGAGAAGCCAGTACGTGGTAAGAGGCTCAGCCGGACCAGTTATCAGCACCAGTATGACTGTATTACGATGGTAGCCGATCGCCTTGACCAGGCAAAAAAGTATGTGAAAGCTGGCAAGGCCAAGAAGGCGCTGAGGGATATCGCCAAGGCGCAGGCCAACTTGGAGGATAGGTTGGAGTGGCTGGTAATCGCGGACCGCCACGGGCACGACACCGCCACCAGATATGCAGAGGGTGATGACCTGACGGAGCTGCTGTCCGACTCCGGAAAAAGGAAGCGCCTCCGGACGGCGTTGGAAGCGTCACGGACGAGTGCGAAGGCCCTGATGATGGTGAAGGCCAAGCAGCCGCCTTTTAGGACCACCAGCGCTCCAAGATCAGCCGGCTCTTGGAGTGCTGGCCAGCAACCTAGCCAGGCCGCAGCAGTCGCAGTGCCACCGCCCCCCCCCCCCCCCCCCCGGCAGGCCAGCAACCCGGCAGTGTACCTCAGTGCCACCGCCCCCGGCAGGCCAGCAACCCGGCAGTCTACCTCAGTGCCACCGCCCCCCTCCCCCCCCCCCCCCTCCCCCCGGCAGGCCAGCAACCCGGCAGTCTACCTCAGTGCCACCGCCCCCGGCAGGCCAGCAACCCAGCAGTGTACCTCAGTGCCACCGCTCCCGGCAGGCCAGCAACCCGGCAGTCTACCTCAGTGCCACCGCCCCCCTCCCCCCCCCCCCCCCCCCCGGCAGGCCAGCAACCCGGCAGTCTACCTCAGTGCCACCGCCCCCCGGCAGGCCAGCAACCCGGCAGTCTACCTCAGTGCCACCGCCCCCCAGCAGGCCGGCAACCCGGCAGTCTACCTCAGTGCCACCGCCCCCGGCAGGCCGGCAACCCGGCAGTCTACCTCAGTGCCACCGTCCCCCCCCCCCCCCCCCAAGGCCAGCAACCCGGCAGTCTACCTCAGTGCCACCGCCCCCCCCCCCCCCCCCCCGGCAGGCCGGAAACCCGGCAGTCTACCTCAGTGCCACCGCCGTGGTGAAGCCGGGCACTTCATCCGCTTCTGACAAAAACTACAGAACTCGAAAAGCTAAGTTTCACGGTGTTGGTTTTTGAATGATGATGAGGATGATGTTGATGCTGTTTTCGACTCCTGCGTACATGCGGCTGCACCGTCTTCTGTCCCCGTTGGTACACACTTGCTCGTATTGTCCCCGTTGTACGCCTTCACTATAATATATTCTGTTGTCTCGTCTTGTCTCAGTGTCAGTCGTCAGTCGTTCTTTGTCAGAGTTAGCAGTTGCAGGTAGTGTCTCTATCAATCCATAGGGTTTGCTAACAGCACAACATCCAGCTTGTGGCTGAGTGGGTGCCCCGCGAGAAAAATGAGCTCGCTGATGATTTTTCCAAAGTTGTGGATGCTGATGACTGGAGTATCAATCCAGTTATTTTTTGGCTGGACGACAAATGGGGTACACATACCATAGACTGTTTTGCCAGCATGAGCACAAAGAAAATCGACTGATATTGTTCACGGTGGTGGAACAGTGGCGTAGCCAGGGGGGGTTCTTTGGGGGCCCAAGCACCCCCCTCAAAAATTTCAGGTACCATTTTTGTACTGCTGTGGATCTACGCCCGCCCGCGATCGAGACTCGACGTCGACAAGATCGACGCCACACGACGCTGCGCTGCAAGACGGGGCCCGGCCAACTGTATTACTAGTAGCGCATGCAGGTTGCACTTGAGACTGCATGCATGGCTGCACATGCAGTCATGTTCTCGCCGGTGACAGGCGCAGTAGTGCTAAATTATTAATTTTTACTTCCTCCGTATACAAAAACTTCGTGACTTTTTTTCAACGGTGTTTTTGAGCAAGAACCTGCTCAACGAACCACGCCAAAGGCTGTCATCGACCACCCACATTCATGTTGAGGTAGGTTTGGTTGACCCCGAACAGATTCTCCACGGAAGCCATTCGTGTGAGGACGTTGCCGACAGGAACTCACGAGTCAAATGAAGAAAAACTAACACTTGCTTGCTCGAAATTGACACAGTGACGAAGTGGAGCTCGCGGCTTGAACACGGAGTCACGCAGCATTCGCTGCCCTGAAACTGGCCAGGCTCGTACTTGCGGTGCGCGGCCCCCATATGCAACGCGAGAACATAAATCGGTTCCGCTCACACGGCGAGATGAAACATTTCAGTCGTCGTGCGCTGACTCCGGATCGGAATGTCAACGACCTGGCTTTCTTCGCCTCTGTCCAGTCAGATGTCTCTGTCGTCGTCTAGGGGAATCGCAGGAACCTCCTCGAAGGCGTTGTAGAATGGTGGGAGGATTATCCTGCCGAGAAAATGTGAAGGGTGTGGGTGTGTTTGAGCGACTCGTTTCACGCCATAATGGAGGTCGCGGGTTGGAACGACTAAATATAGTCGACACCGATTCGTACGCAGCTCTGGAGGTGAAGAGGACGTAGCCAAAGTCCCGCGTCGGATCATCACTGAAAGCTGAAAAGAATCTGAACGAGTGGGAGCGGAAACATCGACTGTTGGCGATGCGGCGTCAGCGTCGTCATGTGACAATGACAGGAGCGACGAAGACTCTGAATAAACTCAATTTCATTCGGCTGAGTTGCTTTTTTCTTTGTATATAGCTTGTAAACAGGTTAGACAATGCCACGAGTGTTATTCCAAGTCAAACAGAACAATTCCAGAGATTTCAGTACTCTGTCAGTTTTGTGCCTAGTTATTGCACTTTCTGACTGTATAAAGTATCATGTTACAGTGATGGAGAGTTACTCTTAACTCGTATCCATATGTCCTTTTCTCTTCTACATATATTTATGGCTCAACATCCGAGTTTCAAATTCCAGAGCTGTGCGCAGCCTTAAAAAAAGTCACGAAGTTTTTGTATACGGAGGAAGTAGTACAATGTAGTACTACCGGTACTGTAATTTGAACTAGTACTACCGTGGTAGTATAGTTGTGTGTAGATCTTTGCCTTTGAATGTGAGTTTGGTCGTTTTCGGATGCACTGCGCATTGTACAACTACCGGTATATAGACTCGCACTTTGTGTAGCTAGACTTGGTAGAAGTGAAAGAGAAGTGTCAACGTCGTTTTGTGATCCGCAAGTCGAATGGATTCTTATGAAAATGTCGATCTTGAAGTATTTCAGTTGAGGGAAGTCGAAGAGACCAGATACCAGTAGCAGCAGTGCCAGTGCCATTTCCGAATCTGACGAATCTAATTGCGAAATTGTCGAAGTCGAAGACTCGGAAGAGCCGCAGTTGTCGCCCTTGGCTGTACCAGTAGCAGTCGTCCGAAATGACATCGGTACCTTCATGGAGGACATTGCGAAGGGTGCACCGCTCGACGACGACGTGATGTTTGCCCTGCTAAAGGACCATGTCCAACGGGATAGTTCGTTTGTTTTCCCGAAGAATGGTGGCCGGTCTTTTCAGCCCCGCTGGCTCGATGTATACAAGCCATGGCTGGTGTTTAGCCCTTCGCTTTCCGGCGGAGTCTGCGTTCCATTCTGTCTATTTGCAAATGCATTCCGAGGATCGTCGCTCGGTGTTTTGGCAAGACGTCCCTTGACGAACTTTCGGAAAGCACTGGCGCTCCTGGATGAGCATATGGGGAAAGTCTACCACCAGAACGCTGTGGTAAGAGCTGACGGCTTCCTCAGTGTCATGGAGGGGAAAACGAAGGACATAGCACAGCTGACCAATGATGGACTCGCGGCTAGGGTAGCTGCGAATCGCGCCAAGTTGGAGGCGATAATCAAAATCCTGATCTTGTGCGGTAGACAAAATATTCCTCTGCGAGGTCACAGAGACGCCAGCACAAACAAGGAGGCCGCGGATTCCGCAAACTGTGGAAATTTCTGGGCTTTGATGGACTTCAGAGTGGAGGCTGGTGACAAGATCCTAGCTGGTCATATTGCTTCTGCCCCAGCCAATGCAACGTACACGTCAGGAGATATCCAGAACCAACTGATCGACATCATTGGTGACCAGATTGCCCAGAGGATTGTTGATCAGGTCAAGGATGCTGGATGGTTCACAATCATCGCTGATGAGGTGACAGATGTGGCAAACAAGGAGCAACTCAGCTTGGTGTTACGGTACGTGGACCTATCGACAAAGGTGGTTCGAGAGGATTTTGTCGTGTTCGTTGAGTGTGCAGCAGGAGTTACCGGAGAGGCCCTCGCTAAGCTGATCACGGATACCATCACCAGTCTTGGCCTTGACCTTGGCAAGCTCCGTGGACAGAGCTATGACGGAGCAGGCAACATGGCAGGAGCCAGGAAAGGTGCCGCTGCCCGCATCACAGAGAAGTACCCCCGAGCTCTGTACCTGCACTGTGCCTCGCACTGCCTGAACTTGGTGGTCGTCTCGTCTCTGCAAGATCGTTTGGTGCAGAATATGATGGGCGTCGTCACCCGAGTAGCAGTTTTCTTCGACTCCCATCCGAAACGCCAGAAAGCGCTCGAGGCCGCTTTGAATGATGCAGACGAGGAACCTGATACATCCAAGGTAAAGGATCTCTGCAGGACACGGTGGGTGCAGCGACTTGATGCACTGGAATCCTTCCTGGCCCTTCACCCCATGCTTGTGGTCTGCTTCAATGCAATCCTGGATGAAGGTCCCCAGGCGTGGTCAAGAGATTCCATTACGGATGCGAATGGTTTGCTGACGGCTATCACCAACACCGACTTTATCGCAGCCTTAGTTATTGTCACAAGTGCCTTCATTACGTGCGTGGCATCACCTCCAGTCTCTAAGCAGAAGCCAAGGACTTGATTGCAGCAATGCACGATGTGAGTTCCGTCACAACCACACTGGCAGAAGTCCGAAGAAATGTGGACAAGTACCATGGTGAGTGGTTTGAAGTGGTGAAGTACGTATGTGAGGCAGTGCACGTTACGCCATCACTTCCTAGGCTGTGTGGTCGCCAGACCCAACGGAACAACGTTCAGGCCGATACGCCCGTCCAGTACTACCGACGTGCCCTGACAGTGCCCATTCTGGACCACATGGTGTCGGAGATAGAGGCCAGGTTCACGCCGCACCACTCGACCGCACTCCAGGGCTTCTGTGCCATCCCAGTACTGCTGCTAAAGATGTCCATGGACGCTGCGAAGTCCCAAGTACAGGAGCTGGTGAAGCTGTATGACGACGACTTTGTGTCTGGCCGTAGTATGGAGGCTGAGCTCCACTGCTGGCGCGTGAAGTGGGTGAAGGCAAAGGCAGAGCACGGTGAAGCTAGCTTGCCGACCTCGGTATCAGCAGCGCTACCCCACGCTTCCCAGATGTTCCCGAACATCCGCTGCCTTCTGCAACTTCTTGCAACCTTGCCAGTGACGTCTTGCTCGTCCGAACGGTCCTTCAGCGCCCTGAAACTGGTCAAGGACCGGCAGAGATCAGTGGTGAAGAACTCCCGGCTGACTGGCCTCACCTTGCTGCAGGTTCATCATGACATTCCAGTTGACGTTGGTGCGGTCATCGATGAGTTTGCTCGCCGCCATCCACGACGAATGCAGCTGGTGAATGTATTGCACAGTGAATGATGCAGCGTACTGTGGTACATCTCACTCTGGCACATCTGGACTGTAAATACAAATCTCATGAGGCGGATTGAACATGAGCACTCGTCGGCAGACATACGTAACCTCTAATACCTGTATAATAAGATTTCCCCTGTATTATAAAATTTTCCTATCCTGGCTGGTATAATGTGCAGCAGTGTCCTGGTGATTACATGTATTCAATCGTGGATTGAACGAACTTCAACAATTGTCTGTATTATATTCTGGGTCTAACCACACCCTGTCAATCTCTTACCATCCAACTTCTGTAGCAAAGTACTGTGCGTTTCATACGATTATCTGACTTTTTATTGAATCATTGGTGGAATGGAAAATAATGAAATAGATGCAAAAATGAAGGATTTGGCACTCAATATCGAAAAATGTTCCGGGGGACGGCCCCCGGACCCCCCCTCCCCCCATTTTTCGCGCCCTTCGGCCGCAGGCCCACACTTCCAGTGAGCACCCCCCTCAGCCACAATCCTGGCTACGCCCCTGGTGGAACCTAGGGTGTATTGCGGTGGATGCATTCACATTTCCATGGGTGGGAAAACACGTTTGGCTCACTCACCCCTGTACCTCATGGGCAGGGTTATTCAAATGGTTAAATATTACGAATGTCATGCAACTCTGATTGTGCCTAAGTGGGTGTCAGCCCCATGGTGGCCATTGCTGTCCCGAGGGTCATCCTGGGGTCCGTAGGTGAAGGAAGATTGCGATCCCTCTGAGGGAAGACACATTTATGCAGGGCACTTGCCCCTGGAATTTGTTTGGGGAAGGGATTCCTAAGTGCAAGGTGTTAGCACTGAGGTTGTGTACGTACAGACAGTGCACATGCTGAGGCAGTTGTGTACCTATGTGTCTTTTGATGTTGTTGCAGTTGTGCGTAGGCTCCGGAGCCAGAAACGCATCCAAACTGGAGCCCCCCCCCGCTGTAGGCGGTCAGCTCATTACGCCGTGGCTTGCCTGCAAGTCGAGCAATGGTGATGATGATGTTGGTGGTGGTGGTGGTGATGGAGATGACGATGATGTTGGTGATGCCGCAAGAAAGCGAATCACATAAACAACGGCCAGTAGTCAGAGACAGCATGTCGTACTCCAGGGCGAGGGAATTAGTACGAGCAGCACTGGCTGCCATCGGAGAGGATCCGGACAGGTACGGCATGCACAGCCTACGTTCCGGGGAGTGTCAGTAGCAGCTGCAGCAGGTGTGCCTGATCGTCTTGTCCAACGCCACGGCAGATGGAGAAGTGAAACCGGCATGAGATCATACTTTCCTGAGTCTTTGCCGAACCTGCTGAGAGTCTCACAAGCTGTTGGACAGTCAATTCAGTAAGCTTTTGTAACTGTGCTTCTTTTTCTTCGGCTATGCTTTGTCAGCTTGCAATATGGCTGCCCGCAGCCAACCCTGCACTTGTTATGGCTGATGTGAGGTATAAGAAAGAAGTGTACGCTTCTCATTGGCTGAATTTGAAATAAACGAGAAGCATTGTTCTTTCGAATGACAAACATCTGCGATGCGTGTTTTCTGTTTTGTTTTGTGTTTTTTCTATTTTATTTTATTTTTGATGCTGGTGTCATGGTAATGACACAGAAGGTCGCGCAAGCGCGGAAAAGCGCTTGCACAGTTTGAATCAGTCTCTTTTTTGTCTTGCATTGCAAGGGCCCACCCACCCACCCTTGTGTTTGCCTTACATATATAATTACGGTGTGCAGTGCAGCTGTGGGCAGGCTTGTTTTGTTTTTTGTTTTGTTGCGTTTTTTGCTGTTGTTGTTACTGGTTAGGGATCAGTACCTTCCTATTCCATAGAATTTTATCGATGTTACCCTTGAAGAATAATGCAATATGGCTGCCCGCAGCCAACCCTTCACTTGTTATGGCTGATGTGAGGTATGAGAAAGAACTGTCATGACCCGGATCAGACTCGTCGTGAAAGCGACCACGCATTGAGTCCAGCAGCCAAAGCTAGACTCCGAAATATTCTAGAGTTCTGTAAGAACCATAATTAGTCCTGCAAAGGATTTGGCACTGTCGTTAGTTGAGCAACCATGGCTTACAACTCATGGCCTAGAGCCGCAAAGTGTTGTCGTAAGTCGGCAACACCTTCAGTACAAACCGTTAGCATTGTACTCACTACACTCTGAGCTTGAGGAAACCACACTTAGTCCTGCAAGGGAGCTGATACCTTTGTTAGTTGAGCAAGAGTGGCCCCCCTTCTCGTGTCGTAAGACGCAAAGGGTCGACAGTACATCGCGTACTCTATACCCCAGGCCCGTTGGAGGGAACACGGCATTGCCGTCTGCTGCTATGTTTGGGGGAAGAGCCCATATTGAGTGAAGCCACAAGAACGACACAGCTACGCTTTCCGCCTGCTGCAATGCATCCCAGCCACCGGATCGCGGATCAAGATCATGCCAGCATTTGGAGATCACTGATATTCACATTTGGGTGAGCGAGCTCCCCGTATTGATTGATCTTTATACTATATTCTAGTTTGGCTGATTGCACGTATTGCACCACTGTTTGTAATATAGAAATAATACGCATTCTTGCCGCTGTATACTTTTGATCACATAAGGCCATGTTAAATAAATTCAGGGCTCACGGTTATGTACAAATACATGGGCGCCATTTTGTTTCTGGCCAGCTCACGCGACGACAGGTCGACTGTCACGCGACCACAGCTCGACCACCCCTTGTACACAAACTCTAGCCATCTCGCAGCACATTTTCAGTGCTACACATGCCTCTTCAAAATAGAGTAAGGTAGCACAGGTAGACAGTACGACACTGAAAATTTGGGTGGAACCAGGCAAGATGTGAACTAGGGGTTCAACCGAAGGAATTTTTGATTTTGGCCCTGGGAAACTAAAGATATGGTCACAAAGTCCGTGAATGCTCTACAGCGATCCCTTCATCTAGAAAAAAATCGCTTTGGTTAAACTGTAGCTTAGTATCTACTGAAGATTTTGAGCCATCGATTGTCAAAATCGGCCAATATTGTGCTACCTTATACTGTTTTGAAGTGAGCTAAGTGGGCAGGGGCGCACGCGAACTCCCGTGCGCGACGACAAGGAAGGAAGCCTGTGCATATGCGTTGTACGATGCGGAAACTACACCAGCGAGGCAGCAGCAAGGCGTTTTTTGCAATGTTTCCTCCGTGACTGACAAACTCTTGAAATATTATTCACCGTTTGCTGTCTCGCTCATCGGCGCTCTACTGCTGTGTGCTTCAGCAGCTATGGCGAACCGAAATACATGACCAGTACAACGGTGAAGCCATTTGATTCGTCCTCTTGTAACGAAACAGAGTGGCAAATCAAATAATTCACAACTCTCCATCGTCACTTCTCACAGCAGCGTGGCACGGCTCTTTCACTCGTGTAAGTGCATTTACAAAACGCTCTGAGAACAGAGATAACGAACTAGAACACGGTGTGAGTCTTTGCTTCATTCCATCAAGGAGCTCTTGTCCTCTACCTCTCCTCACCTGCGCCAGTGCATCAGCGGACGACATAGATGTCGATCCCTTTCTCAGCAAAGACTCGGCGGCAGAACTCGCGACTTCTCATCGCAGGACTCAGCGTGCGAACGAACTGTCTGATGCCTTCGGCTTACGAGGCCAGCACTGCTCGCAACACACTCGCTCGGAAAGAAGCAATAACAACGACAGTGAACGGCAACCAAAGTGAAACGCAAGTCCCCAGCCGGTCTCCGTCTTCCTCAGTTCTACTACTTCTTGTCAGTCACCAGGTCACTGCAACTCTCTCTCGATGCTGTGCTCCGCGCCGCGTAGGCGTGCACTGCCGGCATGCCGCGTGCATAGCTCGAGTCACGCGAGCTCATTTCTATGGTGATCAGATTTCAAGATGTCCTCCCACGTAATCGAGTTTTGGCATCCCAACCGTGAGCCCTGAAATTGATTGTTTATCGTCAGATTTTCCTGAGAAATCGGGGCGGACGGGAGGTATTTTATTTTATTTTTTATTTTGCATGCATGGCTGTATGGTAGGTATTCGCAACCCCTAGACATGCCTCTTCCTCCATTTTCTTTTTTTGAAGCCATTTTGTACAGAGTGAGATAATCCATATAATGCAGATGAATCGTCAGCCATGAATAACATCTTGCAAGATAATTTTGAGGATGCATATATGGAAAGGTGAAACAACCAACGTAGGACAACAAAGAGAATCAGGCAGCTGATAATCTCTTTCACTTTTCAAGCCTATATCACCTACATGTATGATTCAATCTGCGGACTTCACCTTCCAAGATCTACTGCCACGCTCATTAGAGGCCGTATGGGCATAGATCGCACTACATGTACATACAGTACATTTACCGGAATTAAAGAATAAAATAATTCGGCCGGGAGGGCGAAAAATAGGGGCGGGCGTGGACGATAAACAATCAATTTTTATATTTGGCCTAATGTAGCATATTATAAGGAGCTGTTTTGCTGACATTCATCCTCGATCCGGGGAGCTCACTACTCTCCTCGATTCTCAACTCTCGGGGAGCTCACTACTCCTCCGACTCTCTCCTGCTTTGGGTCTTTTGACTCTTCTCGCTTGATCTTCGATCTAGCATTGCAATGGTTGAATAAACACTGTTCAAGTGGAATTAGAAACCTGTCGTTCTGTGTGAGCTAGCAACTTGGATGGCGACTATATTGGTCGTCTACCTGGGTAGCCACTAGACTGATCTAAGCCAAGTCACAAACCCGCCAACGCGCGGCCATGACAGAACCAAGGAACTACAAGTTACGCTTTAATGTCCACTAACACCACCAGCAATCAGCTCGCGCGTTACATTGCACGACACTGACCGGCGGCACTGACTTTCTTAAACTAACTGTCGAACAGCTCCAGCAATTCTTGGATGCGCAATCCTAAGTTATACGACAACATAGGAGGGGAGGGTGAGCGCAACCAAGACAAGCACAAGCTGAAAGTCTCAGCTGTGAAGGACATTTGCGAATGTTCCTGCATGTCAATGACGATACTGACAAGACCACTGGACAATACGGTCAAAGCACGATTGACAAACACATTGACTCTGTCATGATGAGGCAGAGATCCCACACAAAACTTACGTTTACATGCTGGCTCATTAAGTAGAAACCCGGTAGCCAGACAAGTTGTGTTTAGTACAGGTGAAAAACCTACATGGCATGTGTATTTCACCTGTTTGCCATATTGGATACTTGAAGCGCTGAGTGTGCCATTAGCAATGTCAGGCACATTGCAGTAGACAGCTACACAGGTCAACAACAACAACAACAAAAGTACATACCCTATATTCTCCATTACTAGCACAGTCTCTAATACTAGCACACTGTGAGCACCTTTCGAAACATTATAAGCACAGTCCCTATTACTAGCATGGTCTTTGTGGAAATCGATGCTGCATGCATAATATCTAGCATGTATTTCTTCTTGCTCTGTATGGATGTATTGGTTGAAAAAATATAAGCACGGTCTCCAATACAAGGACGGGTGGAGGGGTGTTGGAAAATATAAGTACGGCGCTTATAATAGAGAATATACGGTATTCACACCTGTTCTTACTTCAATAATCAGTAAGAGGTTCGGTTCATATCGTTAGAATATTACTTTGAACTACGTTCTTTGCTCACCATGATCACAGCTGTTACTTCTTCTACAAAGCAATCCAACACAAACTAACTAACTAGCTCGACTGATAACAAGAGCTAGAGAGAGAGAGAGGAAGCGACAAGACTAGAATGCAAATGTTACAGATCACTGCGCACCCGCAGCGCTGCGCTGGAGTCTACTGCTAGAACACAACAATGCATGGCATACATAAAACAAAGGCAATAAACATGAGCTATGCTATGTGATATCCGTACTAGTGAGCTACCTCACGTGATAGATCATTATCTTTCTACTCCTCTACTCTAAGTTTGTATCCGCCGCGCATGCTTTTCCGTTGTGCTGCTGAGCTTCTCTGTCGTTCTAGTTCGGCATTCTAACTTTGGTCTTGAAGTCAACAGTTCCCCTTTTTGTCTTGTCCTGAACTGCTCTGGTGTGATCATAATATTTGGCGACGAAGTCCTTGATTCAGCTGCCACGATGAGCACAGTAAAATCATTGAACCCGTTTGATCTGGAACCGCCTGAGTCGGTTGGCCCTCGTTAGGAGAAATGGCTGGCTCGTTTCGATAATTATTTGATTGCAGCGAACATCATGGAAGACGAGCGGCAGAGAGCCCAGCTCTTGCACGGTGGCGGTGAGGACGTGTTTGACGTCTACCTCGCCTTTGACAGCAGTAGCATTACAAGTTACGACGACTTGAAGGATGCTCTGACGGCTCACTTCAGTCCGAAGCGCAACAAGAAATACGAGGTCTACTTGTTCCGTTGTGAGAAACAATCTCAGCCGGAGACCCTTGATAGCTATGTAACTCGTCTTAGGCATTTGGGAAAGCACTGTCAATTTGCAGATATGGACACAGAGCTAAAGTCTCAGGTCGTACAGCACTGTGTGTCGTCGAAGGTACGTGAAAAGGCTTTCATGGAGAGCAGCATTTCGTGCACTCGCACAAGTTGTCCAGGCGTCAGGGGCCCAGCCTCCCTACCCATCCGACCCGCCACACACAACAACGAAACTGAACTAAGAGTTCTACATAATTTCTTGACAAGACGGAGATGGACAGACAAGAAGACCGGACACGACAAGGTAAAACTGATAACTGAAGAAAAAGACTAACATTTATGGCAGCATACGAGCATGCGCGCAACAAAACACAACGTATGACAATGACGTAACCGTTACTTGGATCATGTACAAACTATACATGCAACCAAAACCAGTCAAAGCAGAACGCAAAACAAACCAAAATAAACAAAAGGACCACAACAAAAATGAGCCATGAAAAGTCTTTCTACCGATACACAACACAGCATGTCGTTGGCAGACCTCCTTACTTATGCACGGTCAGTGGAAGTCACGATGTCGTCTGTGGCAGCCATGGCCGGGGCCAGCAGCTTCAGCAAGCCTGAACATCCCCAGGTCCATAAAGTGGAGAGGCGACACCCATCAAGTCGTGACCAGCCCGGTCCTTCCAGTAAGGCCGTTCGCAAATGTAGCGGATGCGGGGGGAAATGGCACGACAACCGCTCGGATTGCCCAGCATGGGGAAAGACGTGCAAGTACTGCAGCAGGTCGAATCATTTCGCAAAGGTATGCCGGACGAAGGCTGTGCATCAGTTTTCCGAGCAGAGAGCCCCTGAGTTCGCATCACCTGACCAGACGGCGGAATACAGCGCGGAGCTGCACCACACCAGTTGCTCTGGTCATGTGCGTTCCAACGTGGATCCTTATATGTGTAGTGTGAGTCTGGCTGGCACCCCTGTTGTGTTTGAGATAGACACCGGAGCGGCAGTAACAATAATCAACAAAGCGGAGTACCAGACACTGGGGTCGAAAGATACCAAGCAGCAACTCCCCAGTCTGGAGACGAATGACCTGCCGAGCCTTAGGTCGTATGCTGGCAAGATCATACCAGTTATTGGTCGTCTCATCTGCAACGCCCGTCATGCGAAGAACTCGGCTCAGCTGACCATGTTTGTCGTCGAGGGTTCTGGTCCGAATCTGTTGGGTAGAGACGCGCTGCAGACGCTAAAGCTCAACTGGAACTGAGTCTTCAATGTCACCGGAGATCTGAGCAGTGACCTCCTGAGCAAGCATCCTGATGTTTTCAAGCCCGGACTCGGCACCTGGAAGCACGGCAGTATCAAGCTTGCAGTCGACCGCAATGCTAGACCTCGCTTCCTAAAAGCTCGCTCTGTGCCTTATGCTCTACAGTCTGCCGTGGAGAAGGAGCTGGACAAACTAGTCGACAACAACGTCGTTCAGCCAGTCGAATTCGCTGAGTGGGCAGCACCGATTGTGCCAGTTCTCAAGAGCAATGGCCAAGTCCGCATCTGTGGTGATTACAAGTGCACTGTTAACCAGGCAGCCAAGACAGACAAAGTACCCATTGCCAAACATAGAGGATTTGTACGTGAAACTTGCTAATGGCTGTTGCTTCACCAAGCTGGACCTCAGTCAAGCTTATCTCCAATTACCACTGGATGAACAGTCTAAACTTCTTACCACCATCAACACCACGAAGGGTCTGTTTGTGTACAACCGACTGCCTTTTGGTGTGTCTTCGGCGCCGAGCATATTTCAACGTACGCTCGACCAATTGCTAGCTGGAATACCAATGGTTGTGATCTACTTGGATGACATCCTTGTCTCTGGCACAACTCGTGAAGAACACGACAAACATCTGAACATGGTTCTGGAACGTCTCAACGCAGCTGGATTGCGTTTCAACCGCACCAAATGTTCATTTGCAAGGTCTTCTGTGACATTCTTAGATCACATCATCGATGCATCTGGAATTAAGCCAACCAAGGAGAAAGTGCAAGATGTCATTGATGCAAGGGCTCCTACCGACGTCCAAGAGCTGAGAAGCTGCCTCGGACTAATCAACTACTACCACAAGTTCATTCCTAACCTGAGCTCAGTACTTGCTCCGTTGTATGAACTATTGTCTTCCAAGAGTTGGGACTGGTCTCGTCGTCAACAGTCCGCATTCGAGAGTAGCAAGAAGCTGCTCATTGACTCACCCGTCCGTGTGCATTACAACCCTAAACTACCAATTATTGTGAGCTGTGATGCCTCACCGTACGGCATTGTCGCAGTTTTGTCGCATGTTGTCAATGGCGAGGAGCATCCGGTTATCTTCGCATCGCGTACCCTGTCGTCAGCAGAGCGAAACTACGCACAGATTGAGAAGGAAGGCCTCGCCATGGTTTTCGCTGTCAAGCGATTCCACAAGTACCTGTATGGCCAATCATTCACTCTTCAAACAGACCACAAACCTCTGCTGGGTTTGTTCAGCGAGTGTCGGCCCGTTCCTGCTATGGCCAGCGGTCGTATTCAGCGTTGGGCGCTGATGTTAGCCAACTATGACTATGAGCAACAGTACAAGCCCGGCAAATCAAATGGAAACGCTGATGGTCTCAGTCGTCTGCCGGCACCAACGCCAGAATTCCAGGTTCCCGTGCCGGCTGAAACAGTTTTGTCAATGACTGTTTTGGACGGAACTCCCGTGACATCATCGAGCGCTGCGCAATGGTCTCGCCGTGATCCAGTGCTTGCATTAGTTCCTAAGTACGTCCAGGAAGGCTGGCCTAACGACGTGCAAAGTGATTACCAAGCGTACTACCGTCGTCGAAGTGAACTCTCCATCATCGATGGGTGCTTACTGTTGGGGCCTCGCGTTGTCATTCCGCCCCAAGGCCGAGAAAAGTTACTGGGAAGAGTTACATTTCAGCCATTCCGGCATAACCAGAAGGAAGTCGCTCGCCCGCAGCTACGTCTGGTGGCCATCGGTCGATGCCGAAATTGAACTCAAGGTCCGCAGCTGTGAGCCATGTCAAGCAACCCAGAAGTCTCCAGCACTACAGCCATTGCATCCCTGGGAGTGGCCAGGCAAACCCTGGACCCGACTGCACATTGATTATGCAGGCCCTGTGGAAGGCAAGATGCTACTTGTGATCGTCGACAGCCACAGCAAGTACATCGACGTGCACGCCGTTCCATTTGCTATGTCGACAGCTACCATTGGCAAGCTTCGCGAGTGTTTCGCTACACATGGTTTTCCGCAACAGCTTGTCTCGGATAATGGCTCAGTGTTCACCAGCTCGGAGTTTCAACAATTCTGCTCAAGTAATGGTATCAAGCATACCTTGGTTTCACCCTATCACCCAGCAAGCAACGGTCTTGCTGAACGAGCAGTTCAAACAGTCAAATCCGGCTTGAAGAAGTTGTCAGGGGCTGGTGAAGACCTAGCGTCACGGTTACACCGCTTTCTGTTTAATTATCGCTTAACGCCTCAGTCAACAACAGGCCAGTCACCATTTCAGCTGCTTATGAACCGCACGCCACGTTCTTGTCTTGACCTGACGTTTCCAGATACATCAGCACGTGTCTTGAACAGGCAAGGTGCTGCTGTTGACCGTCGCACAGCTCGGGCGTCGGATCTCTGTTGTGGTGATGCTGTTTGGGTGATTAACTTCACATCGACGCCTAAATGGATGCCTGGTGGGCTGGAAGACTGTCTTGGTCCAGCCACGTTTACTGTACGTCTGGATGATGGTCGCATATGGAAGCGCCATGCTGATCACATTAGACGCCGTCTTCCGTCCGAGGGAGGAGAAATGCTACCCGAGAGTGCAGGCATATCTGTTGCGGATTTCTGTTCGACTATGATTTACGCATGTTGTTGTATTTGGTTCTTGTCTTGTGGAGTCCAGTGTCTGATGTCATATATGGTCTAAGTGTACGCGCGAGTATGGTGTGATGTGTGACGTTGATGGTATGTGATGCATGCAAGAGTACGCGTTGTCAGAGAGTGAGGATGTGCTTCCGTCTGTGTGAGAGTGACTGTCAAGTGAATGCTGTACATGCGCAGTGCTAGTTTGGTCTGGGAATGAGAGTCGTGTGTGATTCGTCCGTGGTCTGGTTGTCTTGGTCTTGGTCATGTGTTCTGTACGTATTAGTCCCGGATTGGTCGTCACGATTTGGCCTCGCAGACCTCGGTTTATTACTGCTTGTTCTTTGTTGTTTTCTTGGAGTCTTTTCCCGGGAGTCTTTCCCGTTGTCTTTTTGTCGTCTCCAAGTTTGGCTCTCTCCTCCTGCGCCCTCGTCATTTCTTGGTATAATATAAGTATTGCAGATATAATCAAGAGTTTGCGTTGTTGTGTGGCGGGGGCCAGGGGGAGAAGCCTACTTCATATCCGACCGGTCATCACCGTCATCAACTTCAACTTTGGCAGCTGCACAGCCGCAGTCACATGCAGATGCCGAATCACCACAGCCGTCACAGCCAGAGGTTGCCGCCAGCCGCCAGGATGTGGAATCAACATCGCTATCCTCTTCTGCATCTGCTGCACCTTCTGCTGAATCTTCTACTCAGTCTTCTGCTATCTCTGTTAATTCTCCTAGCTCTAATCTGCGCAGGTCTACACGCTCAAGGAAGTCCCCTGATCGTATGAACTTGTAACTGCAGACCTCCTGGGTTTTGCGTTCAGCTCTCTGTTGATATTTGCAGTTCCTTAGTGTGTTACTGTAAAAGCCATGATTCTAACGAGGCGCATATATAACGATTTCCCAAAATCGACTGGTTTACGTGTACCAAAGGTAACGATTCTCACTTATTCTCAACGCTCAATAGGACAGTGTATGTATCGATTTCTGTATAACGATGTTTACTATAACGACAGATTTCTCCTCGTTAACTCGTTAGAGTTAGCACTTCGTTATATACACAGTCGTCCCTCTCTAATCCGGCACTTGTTTACACGGAACCCTTGCCAACCGGCGCACTTTCTGACGAAACTGATTTTTTCGTTCAATTCCTACATCTTAATCCGTTACTTGAATTCCGCCTCCGGCAGTGACTTTTTGAAACAAATCGCTCAAACTGCACGTAGTTTGATTTCATAATCCGGCAGTCGTAAATCGCGTACCGTACAGGTGCACTCCTTGCCAGGCCAGGCTAGGCCAGTCTGGTCAATGTTGTCCAGGAGACAACGGCAGTCAACCATACTTTCTTATTTTAGCAAGGAGTAGTGTCCTGCCAATTTTCAGGTGTGTGTGTGTGCGTGCAAGAGTACGTGTGAACATGTTCTCTGTTTTACTTTATCACTTTATCACTGTGTATATTCCCGAGAACAATTGAGAATATAAAGCCGTGCACCAAATACTTTGGTCGACACGGAAAACCCTGCGTTTTGACGTACATAATGATACATGCATGCAATTGGGTAGGGCCGGGTCAGAGGGCAGGATTTCTTAATCCAGCACCCTCGTTAATCCAGCAGAAAACGCCGTAGCAAAAGGTGCCGGATTAGAGAGGGACGACTGTATATGGCTTTTACAGTACATTGAACTTGCTTCTCGTATCAGCAACAAATTATAGTGAACTCATTGCTCATACTATTGCTTATGTGTTCCTCATCTAATGGTGGAGGGATGTGATATCCGTACTAGTGAGCTACCTCACGTGATAGATCATTATCTTTCTACTCCTCTACTCTAAGTTTGTATCAGCCGCGCATGCTTTTCCGTTGTGCTGCTGATCTTCTCTGTCGTTCTAGTTCGGCGTTCTAGCTTTGATCTTGAAGTCAACAGTTCCCCTTTTGTCTTGTCCTGAACTGCTCTGGTGTGATCATAATAGCTAGACAGGGAGGTGTACTACATTCACTGGACTATGGTTTGGCCTATGCACAACACATGTGTTCAATGGTGATATCAATACAGAGACCGCAATCTCCCACAACACCATTGATTATACAATTAAATACCAGAAGGAGCGCGCTGCAAGCTGGCCTTTAGTGCACCTACTGCTAAACGTACCTGCAACACTTAAAATGAACTCGGATGGAGAGCCAAGGATAAATTTAATAATATTATTTTATAGAAAAGAAAAGAACCAAGGAACTACAAGTTACGCTTTAATGTCCACTAACACCACCAGCAATCAGCTCGTGCGTTACATTGCACGACACTGACCGACGGCACTGACTTTCTTAAACTAACTGTCGAACAGCTCCAGCAATTCCTGGATGCGCACTCCAACAGCCTTCCAACTTGGAAGGTTCTAAGTTATACGACAACATAGGAGGGGAGGGTGAGCGCAACCAAGACAAGCACAAGCTGAAAGTCTCAGCTGTGAAGGACATTTGCGAATGTTCCTGCATGTCAATGACGATACTGACAAGACCACTGGACAATACGGTCAAAGCACGATTGACAAACACATTGACTCTGTCATGATGAGGCAGAGATCCCACACAAAACTTACGTTTACATGCTGGCTTATTAAGTAGAAACCCGGTAGCCAGACAAGTTGTGTTTAGTACAGGTGAAAAACCTACATTACATGTGTATTTCACCTGTTTGCCATATTGGATACTTGAAGCGTTGAGTGTGCCATTAGCAATGTCAGGCACATTGCAGTAGACAACTACACAGGTCAACACAACAACATAAATACAAATTCACATCAGTGATTATACGCATGTACAGTTGAGCTCTGTGAAGTCTGACCCAAAGTGTAAAACTGGTCACCGGGATCCTGTGATCTTTCAAGCTACCATTTCCATGTCAACTTGTCCAGTTTTTGATTAGGATGATTACTTTTCTGCTTTTTGACATTTTCTCTTCTCCTGTTTCTTCTTCAAAATCCATGTGTCTCTTGACACTGGGGTGAATAATGGAGTGTGATGGTGGGGCCCAATAAGCTCAGCCGACCAGAAGTCTGGGCTTCATAGCTCGATTGATGCACCAAAGCATTCATGAAGTACTAAGTTGTTGACTGTTTTTTCTACATCAGTTATCAATTGGCAATTGTTACCGATTCTGGCAATTTTGCATTATCACCCGCTGCATTTGCACCTCCAGCTTCCTTACGCCACAGTAGTATGGCTAAATAGAGAGGTTCCGGGGTACGATTTTCCGTGCCAAAATCCGTATGGGCGCTACGGATTTTTTCCCGGCGTGCTCCATACGCTTTTTCGGCACGGAGAATCCGTGTGGACTGGCTTTCATACGAACCATGTTTCGTATGGAGATTTTGCGTCAGGTGCAGAAAGATTTTTCGCGTACAAATTTGGTACGAGAAACATCAATTTTCCGCGGGAAGTTTTGATTTCGGTACAAATTTTCAAAATAAAAAGGCATATCGCGGGAATGTGACGTGTTTGCGATCGTAACCTAGGCAATGACGGCAAACACATAAGTTCCGTACCCCGGAACTTTTCACTGCTCGAAAACGACGTATAAATATCCGTAGCGCCTCCACGGATTTTGGCACGAAAAATCGTACTCCGGAACCTCCCTAATGTTGCACATGCGGTCCTTCTGGGACATGCAAATCATGTGTTTGTGTCAAGAACAGTAGAAAATGTACGAACTGTGCGCCAAGGGCGAAGTTGAGGTGCAAGAATCTATCAACCGCAACCTGTGGCATGACTTTCGCCAGCCAGCCAATTGCTCCACCAATTAGCTCCAGTACGCAACGCAACACCGACCCTCCAGCTAGTTGCCCTGAACTGTCAGCCGCAGCAACAGGGACAACGCTCTTGCTCTTTGTTTTGTATTCCCTAGTTGGCTTGATTCTTTTCTTTTCTTTTATTTTCTGATTGGATTTTCCTATTTAGTTGATTGGATTTTTGCTAATTTTTGCTATTTTCTTGAATGGTTTGGTCACCATTGCCTTTCTTGCTTGCGCTTTTCAGTTTCTTCTTTCTGACACCCGGTTTGTTTTCAAATAAAAGTAGTAGTAGTAGTAGTAGTAGTAATACTAGTACAGTCTCCTATAGTAGTACAGACCTGTACTACTATAGGAGACTGTACTAGTATTGGAGATGTGTACTTTTATTGTTTCTGGAAAGATTGAGTGTCTGGGTTGGGTGACAAACCACTCGTGATAATGATGCTGTAAGGCTGTAAATACATCCGACCATGGTAGAAACAGTGTACAAGGTCACATCGGATGATAAATGGCGAGGTAAGCGAGGTAAGGTGGACCCTGGTACCTGTACCCCAGTAATTTCCATCACATCATTCCGGCATGTACTAGTATTAGAGACGTGTACTTTTATATTTTAGATCCACTCTCAACTTGTACTTCAGACGTACTAGTATTGGAGAGGTGTATGTTTAATGAAAATACGGTATCACCCCGAACGTTCAGAAAAATAACTTTAGTTTCGTACAAACTTTAGTTATTTCGCGCCCCTTAGCGAATACTAGTATAGCGAAAGTTAATTCCAAACGAAAATTTGTACTTTAACAGTAGTACACATATTGCAGAAGCCTTGCGTAATTGCATAGGGCCAAAGGTCACCTGTATGTTGCATGTAAAATGTGTAATTTGAATGCAGGCGTGGAAAATGGTTTTATGTGATTTTGTACTGTGTGTTCTATGGACGTAGTCTGTGGAGGGCCTTGGGTAAGAACCCTTAGCGGGAATGTCGTGGATTGGTGGTCTCCCTGGCAACGACACAGACCTCGTTCTAAAAGGCACCGAGAGAGCTTGGAAGCTCAGGGCCCTACGCTATGCTTTTTTGCCTGGATGACCTAGACAAAAAAAGCATACAGTAGACTCGTTCGCCCAAGAACGTCCAGGCTGGAAATCTAAGAACGCCCCAGCCTGGATTTAAGAACGAACTCCAAGATTTTTAAGAACGCGACAGTTTTTGGTATTGTTCCTTCATGATCTTGTCCGAGTACACGAAGAACAAGTCCGCAACCACAAACTCTTGTCGGGTCTTCGCGGAAGCATCACCCAGTGCAGCGCCACATACTACACGTGCATGTAAAGTGTACAACCGGTACATGTAGCGCACAGTGCATTGTACATGAGCGTCACGGGTCATGTTGGACGCGTAAGAACGCAAAATAAGAACGTAGCCTGGGGCGCTGAAAAATAAGAACTTTGCTAGGCTGACCCTCTGAAACCGCGTTCTTGGGCTTACGAGTCTACTGTCGGGATGTTATAAATTCTTATAAATTTCTCCTTAAAAAAAAGACATAACCTGGGATTCGAACCCGCACTATCGCCCTGTATGCATCCCCGATACACTTCGCATACATACTAATTCTTCCAAGTTGCTTCACGTTATGTTTCAAAAAAGCATAGGGATGTTATAAATTTTTCAATTCTCCTATTTTTTCAGGCATAACCTGGGATTCGAACCCGCACTATCGCCCTACATGCATTCCCCGCATTCATACTCATTCTTCCAAGTTGCTTCACGTTATGACCTTGCGTTTGAAAGCCCTATTTGAATATAGCGGCCAGCTGTATGTGGCCAGCTGTGTTTGATGGTACGGTACGGTACGGGACAGATACGGGATAGCGCCAGGCGTGACACAAACAAACAAATACCAAATTAAAGCTGTGTGGATCCTGGCTAGCGTCAGACGTTACTGAAGTAACGTCTTCTGCATAGCTACGGGAATAATGAAATGCACCTTTTTTGGATTCTTCCGAGTTGTGGTTGCTTTGTTTGTGGGTTTTGATCAGGTTTATAAAATGAAGGTCTCTACCTCGCATTTATGGCTAATGAAGACGATGTAATGAAAACCTTGCTTTATCTCGGTATTTATCCATGTCCTTATTAGCCACAATTACTCTGCCTCAACCTTTATTATAATATTGTACATACAGGTATATCATATGGAAGCTATGGATGATGGACGACTTACCATAACACACTACACTTCCATTCATATTAGTGAAGTCCCTTCCCTGTCTACCTTTCACTCTGTATGTATTTGGTTCAGTACTCTGATAAAAATCAGCCCAGACGTAGCTGTAGTCGAGCCCATGTATGTTGCTGAGGTAAGCAAAGTCATACAGGCAATGGGCGGCCAATTTTGGTGGAAGGATCATTCCCATTTCGGAGCAAATTCGTTTCGCATCTTCAAGGCTTTTCAGATCATTGGCAGGTTTTAGGGAATTAGGAACTACAAGATAGGAGTCGGTCAAACACCTCTCAACACCATCGACAACCAGGTCCCGGCGGTAAAAGCCTGGAGTAGATAAATGCAGTGGATACGGAAGGGAAACCATGAGAGATGATGGATGTGTGGCAAAAGGACAATCTGGCATGCCTCTATACTAATCAAACCACGCCACCACTCCCCTTTTTCAGGCTCACACATGACGGGTTTACGTGGCTCTAGTAAAAATTTAAAAAAAAATACATACAAGGCTAGACTCGGATGGGGAGCCAAGAATTAATTTATAGTAAAGAAAAGGACCAAGGAACTCCAACTATACTGTCCACTAAGACCACCTGCTACTAAACAATCCGCTCATGCCATAACATAGCCAGTTAGTTGTAGAACGTCAGTGCCGTCAGTTAGTGTCTGGCAATGTAATCGCATTAGGCCATGCAAAATATATTGATTGTTTATCGTCAGACATGCCTTTTTCTTCTCTTTTCTTTTTGAAGCCATTTTGGCGCAGAGTAAGACGAATCCATGTGATGCAGATGAATCGTCAGCCACGAATAACATCTTGCAAGACAATTTTGAGGATTATTATAAGGAAAGGTGTAACCACCAACGCAGAAAAATGAAGAAAATCAGGCCGCTGGTAATCAGTTTCACTTTTCAAGCCCATAGCAACTAAGTCATGGTTCAGTCTGTGGACTTGACCTGCGAAAATCTATGGCCATGACGACTAGAGGCTGTAGGCTGCAGTACATACAGTACATTTACCAGAGCTAGAAAATAAAATAATTTGACCAGGAGGGTGAAAATTCGGGGTGGGCGAGGACGATAAACAATCTATTTTTTACTTGGCCTTAGCTGATTGGTAGTGACTGGTGGTGTTAGTGGACATTATAGTGTAACTTGTAGTTCCTTAGGGCCTGGTCAGACTGCGGCAACTTTTGGTTGCCTGACGAAAAAAGAACAGCGTCCAGAATTTGAATCGCGATCACACTACACATGTGGGGAGAATGAAAATTCAAACTTCATTTCGAGCGTCAAGTGGTTATCTCCACGAACGACGTCAAATTCCTTCACCTTGGGATCGCCAACACCTTCAGTGCAATCCTTGCAACCATCCTTATGAGTTTTGTTGTTGTCCGTGGCTAATTAGCTCCTCGATATCGAGATGAAAAAATCAGTGATTATCAGCGTCAATGGCGTATCAGCATCAGATCCTGTTTGGAGCGGAAAAGCGTGGCCCGTTCTTGCTTTTTTTTTTGGAGCGTCAACTCTCGCTTTTGCTGCTCTGGCGGCAAGTTACTATGGAGATTCGGATTATAATCCTAGGATTATTTTAATTTTGCTGCAGTCTGACCAGGCCCTTAGTCCTTTATTTTACTATAAAATACGTACAAAATTACAAAATTAATGTCATTTTTGGGGTCTATGCAGGCTAGAGAACTACTTCAGAATAGAAAAACAGCACTTCTTCGGTAAAGGCGTTTTCATGGTCATAGTGCACTGTGCGCTGTGTGTGTTAGTGTGTGTGTGTGCGTGTGCGTAAGCGTGCGCGTGCGCGGACGCGGGCGCGCGTGCGTGCGTGAATGCGTGCGTGCGTGTGTGTGTGCAATGCTGCATGTCTAGCGATGCGCTTTCTTTGGTACAGACCTTTTCGGTTGTGTTCGTGATCTATGGTTTTCGCTTTCTTGCAGTATTCACGTCTATACTGCAATACTGTAGTATCCCGCGTATAAGCCCATGCTCATGCATAAGCCTAAGGTCAAACATCACGAAGCTTTGTCGTGCAAGCACATGGGCCTAGGTCGTACCAAGACAAGAATCCATAATGGACTCTTGGTCGTACCATGTATATGTACGTAGTAGATGTAGTTTCTTTGTACATTCAACACAATCATCGGTTGTTTTTGTTTGCACAGTGGCTTTCAGCAATATACTTCTCACTTCCTCGGTACTTTTTAATAGCACAATTTGGGTGTCAGCGTATAAGCCCATGCCCGCATGTAAGCCCATGTTCTTGTATAAGCCAACCGAATTGTCCTTGTGAAACAGATAACCCCATAGGTTTATCCGGGGGATTCTACGGTAGATGCTGTCTCACTGAGGGTGAAATGTGATGCTTCCATTTTCGATAATGTACTTGGTGCGTGAGGTGCCAAGCGGTCCTTGTGTCCTTTTTTCTCATGTGACATTATGATGTCACCAATGCCATTTACTTGATTTTGGTTTTGGATTGATTTACTTTTATTTTGAACAGAGGAAGGACAAAATGTTACGAGTTATGACTAACTGTCCACCAACGTAACCAGATCTTATACAGTCAGCGCGTGCGACAAAATGGCACAAAACTGACAAGGAGTACTGAGACATTCGGCGACCTGACACCTAGCTCCAACCTTTCTCCAAGGCGCAAACCAACAACCTTCCAACTTGGAAGGCTCAGGTTCGGAAAAGGTCCAAGAGGGGAAGGAAAGCGCAACGAAGAGCACGAGCTACGCATCACGGCAACAAAGAATGCCGAAAGTTACTGGATGATGACGAAACTAGTAAGACTATTGGACATACCGGCCTTACTACAACTCGACGACGCAAAGCAACAGACCACCCAACTTGGGAGGCTCAAGTTTACCGTATATTCTCTATTATAAGCACAGTCTCCAATACTAGCACACTGTGAGCACCTTTCGAAACATTATAAGCACAGTCTCTGTTATTAGCACGGTCTTGGTGGAAATCAATGCTGCATGCATGATATCTAGCATGTATTTCTTCTTGCTCTGTATGGATGTATTGGTTGAAAAAAATACAAGTGCAGTCTCCAATATAAGCGCGGGGTAGAGGGGTGTTGAAAAAATATAAGCACGGCGCTTATAATAGAGAATATACGGGTAAGGAATAAACATAGAAAGGGGAAGATAAGCGAAGTCGAATTGTGACAAACCGAAACGTCAACATCCTACTGAACTCCACTATCATGTATGATGGACTAGTTATGTGGCCGGTATGTCAAATAGTCTTACTAGTTTCGTCATCATCCAGTAACTTTCGGCATTCTTTGTTGCCGTGATGCGTAGCTCGTGGTCTTCTTCGTTGCGCTTTCCTTCCCCTCTTTATTATTCGAAAAAATATTGGAAAGATGTGGATGTAAAACTCGATTTTTTTGGGGAATGATATTATTCTCAAAAATGGATAGATTTGAAAAAAATCTAAACAAATTCAAAAAATCATCCAATGTGCGAAAATTATTCACCCGTTGCCATGGCAACAAGATGGCTGCCAAATTTATTCCAAGCAGGGAGTCGTAAAATACCGGTATTTTACGACTCCCTGATTCGAAGCATGTAGATGTTGGCATCAGGGAACCCTACAGGACATGTACCCGTGCATGCATGCACATCATCATACACTGCCGCCTGCCGGGCATATTTCAATACGGACAAGAGTCAGGTTACGTCAGGTGCGGGGCAAGGTCAAGTCTTGCCAGCAGAAGAAAATGCCTGCAGCAGGCTAAAGTTTACCTGACACTTGCAAAAATTGTTTTTGAAGAAAATCTGGCAAAAATCACGCCAAATTTGTTATTTCTGAAGAAAATCTGGCAAAAAAATCACGAAAGATGCATTTTTACAACGGGGATTCATTTTGACCCCCAAGATGCAAACATTATGCAAAACATAATGTCACCTACATGCCATATACCATGTGATGTCAACATCCCCATGTCATGTCACCATCCCCATGCCATGTACCATGTGATGCAGTGGCGGGTTTAGGGGGGGGGGGGGGGGCGCGGGGGGCACGCGCCCCCCCCCCCCCCCCTCAAAAATTTCGACCTAGGTTTCGAAAAATAATAGGCAGGGCGCTAGGGCGCCGGGTCGATCGAGCTAGACTAGGCTCGTCGGGGCGCGCGCGGCCTGAAACGATTGTCCAAAAGCGGTTGCACGGTCGAGCTGGTGTTGATTGTACACACTACAGACTAGTACAGTACAGTCTACAGAGTAGAGTCTACGTACAGTGAGCATGCACGGCGCGGCTACAGAAACACGGTGACCATGGTGACCTGACTGTGTACTGTTGAGTGTTGTACAGTGTGATCCCTGCTGCTGGGACGCGCTCGACGCGTCTTCAACGGTACAAACATCGAAGAAAAGTCTTCGATCGAGTCAACCAAAACACGATTCGAATGCCGAGGGCTCAGGCGATCATCCTCGTTCGAATCGTGTTTTGGTTGACTCGAAGGCTTTTCTTCGATGTCTCAGGGACATCCCAAAAGGCCAAGCTCTAGCCAGCAGAGCCTGGAATTTTTGTAAGGCGTTCCTGTGGCGGCGCAACTCCTGCTGCCGCTCCAACAGGAAACAGTGGGAGTGATGAAGTCGCTGTTATTCCAGTTGAACTTTCGGAGCGGACTGACAGTCACACTCCGCCAGACGCGGAAGAATCTGTTGTCAGGGAGTAGCCAGAACATGAAGAACAGCGCACAGTGACAAGTACCGCTGCCTATGTAAAGGATGCTTTGACTCTTTGAGAGCGGTGAGAAATTGTTGGACTCGCATAAATAATTGCAGTTGATTCGCTCACCTAACGGCAAATTTGAAGTTGACAATGTACATTGTTGCTGCGTGTACAGAAATACTGCTCGTGGTGTGTGAGATTTACGGCTTGTTGTTGTTGTTTATTTTACTTCACCCAATGAGCAGGCAGAGATGCCTTCTCACCTGCCCATAGGACAGGTTCTCACAGAGTGATGAAGGGATGATATGCAAGGGAAAAAAAGAAATGATATTATAATAATTATAAGACAGAAAGGACCAAAAGAAGAAAAGGAAAAATTTATATGAAGACAATTTCATGGAGTCAGAAATAGAAAGACAATAATTTCATGGAGTCAAAGAATAGAAAGACAATTTCATGGAGTCAGGAACACGTGGTTGATTTTATAGACATGCATGCACAAATGTGATAGATGAGAAGGTTGGAATTTATGGCAGATAATAAAAGTTTAACGAGGATATTCACAAAGTAAGTATACCAATGGCAGAAAGAGCTTTTCGGAAGGGACCAGGGACACGTATCACTCTAAAATCAGAGGGGAGAGCGTTCCAGAGAATGCTTCCCCGAAACATCATGGTCGATCGTCCCGCAGGCCCACGAAGGGAACTTGAAGCAAGTTCGACACTTGTCCCCGTGTGGTGCGCTGATCCTCCGGAACAGTCTCTGGGGCCGTTCGGGTGAATAACTGTTGAAGAAGGGGGCTACAGGAGGAGCTTCTTGACATCGGTTTTCAAAATGACCTGGGACAGTAGCATGATGTCATCTACCCCCGACCCATCCCGCCTTGATCCCGGCCGCAACCCCCCCCCTCAGCCAAATCCTGGACACGCCACTGTGATGTCACCATCCCCATGCCATGTACCATGTGATGTCGACATCCCCATGTCCTGTACCATGATGTGATGTCACCATCCCCATGTCATGTACCATGTGATGTCACCATCCCCATGTCATGTACCATGTGATGTCACCATCCCCATGCCATATACCATGTGATGTCACCATCCCCATGTCGTGTACCATGTGATGTCACCAACCCCATGTCGTGTACCATGTGATGTCACCAGTCATAGCACAGAAATGTTTGTGACAGTAAACAGCTTGTTTTTCATGATCCATTGCTTCTTGCCTCCCTGGGTAATTTCAAGAGTACATAACCCCCCAGAGTGTGCAACTCCCACATACCCTGTTGTCCCGACAGAATTTCAAGTTGACGTCATTATTTATGACGCAATGCTCCTTGCAGCAGTGATTTACAACATGTGTACGGGTGTCAACGCATCACACGTTTTTCTTTGCAATAATTTGTACAGGATCGATCGGCTTCGGTCAACCACAGGTTCCGGATTCGTCTGATAATCCGTGTACAGTGCGCATTGCATCATCAAAATGACGTCAACTTGAAATTCTGTCGGGACAGCACCCATAGTGGAGTTGCACACTCTGGGGGGTTATGTACTCTTGGTAATTTTCATCTACAGTAGCTGTTTCTGGCTAGTATCAGGTCTATCACACTTATCAATCGTCCTTATTGGCGTCACGCCATTGTGGAATAAAAGGAAAATAATAATAGTATGTCATGTGACCTGTGATGTCATCATGGGGAACAACAAGAACGCACTCCACTGTACAGCATCCACAAACACGAAAACACTCACCTTGGCCATTCCGGTGCCAGCCATCATTAGGAGCAGCATTAACAAAGAGCATCCATGTGCTGGTCAGCAAAAGCAGTGCACTAAGCACAACCTGTGTATGGAACACATCATGGCACAAGCAAATGCAACCATTACAACCGTGATCCCTTCCCAAGTGAGAAAGCAAGGCAAGGCGATTGGGAGAGACAGGGCACTGTGGCAAAACCTCACAGCAATAAAACCTTCTGGCAAAGTCCTGCTGGCAGGGCCACTATTCAATTTCATGGGTCTTTGTCATGGAATTATCCCCCTCCCCCCCCCCCCTCCCCCTCCTCCTCCTCTGCAAGACTCATTCCCCAACCAGCAGCATTGAAGACAGCCCTCGATCTACTCGACTTGGCAGAGCTTTATAACTCTGCATTCATCGGCCAATAGCGTGCACATCCCTTCTTTGTATCATATCGCTCTGTCCAATTTGAAATTTTCCTTCACCTTTGTCTGACTTGGCCACTGAAAAACCTAGTCTCTTCTTCTTCATCCTTTTTCTCCGTCTCTCCTGGGTTTATTCCTTGTTCCTCCCGTCTCTGAAGTCACACGGACTTGAAAATGTATCCTTCGTATTTTACGTAATCAAGTACTCTATTTCCTTGAACACCCGCCGCCCTTTGATTACCGTTATACCAGCCGCCCTTGAATAAGCGCCGCCAGCTTCTTTGGACTGAAGGTTAATCATAAACAAGTGCAGAGCAGTTCACAATTTATACACAGCTACGAGATGACCTTAGCTACGACGTCATGTTCCTTCACATGCAGCTAGTGTTACTATCGTTTCGGACAAAGGTATCAAAGACGATCTAAAGAAGGGAACAAATCGAACACGCCATGATGACGACCTCTCACAACATAACGGAGAGCAAGACGAGTTATTTTATTGACCACCAAAAAAGGCAATAGTACGCAAAACAAAGTAAACGGATGAAACGTAGGATGCACTAAGGATTGTCAAATCTACAAAATGAAGAACTCAGGGAGAACCAGTCTAGAAGAAAGTGGACACGGACGCTGTGAAAGGAACGAACGCAGAAGGAGAAATCAAACGGCAGAGAACAAAACTTGCGGCGTCCTTTTATAATATTTGTATCCAAAATTTTCTGCGTCGACGTCTTTTTGAAGCTCCTCCACTTCATCCCCGTCGCCATGACGGACTGCTGCTGAACATGCAACTAACTTGCTAGTCGACCCTCAAGCTCCCTCGCCATGATATTCTTTCCAGTGCAACAGGAAGAGGAAGAAGATGCACTAGCCTACAGTGTACTTGGAGAACAAAGGTTCAACAGTGCACATCGTATGTGAACTCTACGCATACAGCACGCACATTGTGACGTACAGCTATTTTTTCAGGGCTGCACCCGTTTTGCTAGTTTTGAATACAGGCCGCGGCGGCTGTTCAAGGAAATACGGTACTGCAAACCCCCTAATTTTAGCAACATATTAACTAACATATAAACTTTAGCGAATTTAGCAAATCAGTCAAATTCGCTAAGTTAGGGGTTGCGAATCAGCGTTTTTCTTTCTTTCTTTTAGTGGACAGTGCCATGCACCATCACATACATATGCAGAGCACTTCATACCTGTCTGTGCTACTGTCTAGTAACTCAGTTACCTTTCTTCTGAACATTTTTTCCTCTTTTCAATAGTACCAAGAGTACATAACCCAAGAGTGTGCAACTCCAGCTATGGGGTCTGGGACGGCAGAACTTCACATCACGTGATGAACCCGTGCACTCTAGTGCATGATAGATACTGGGTTGTACGCAGCCCAGCTTTGGGTACAACTCTCTTGTGGTCACTTTGCACTGTTTGCCAGCATAACCTTTTGAACCATGTCACGTGATGTGAAGTTCTGCCGTCGCAGCACAGCATAGAGGTTGTGCAGGCAGTTGCACACTCTTGGTTATGTACTCTTGGTAGTACACATACTGTATATCTACATGTGCTAGTACTCCGGTTGCTCACGTTACCCAAAACACTGTCTACTCCGATCGCTAGAATAAAAGGTCGCTAAATCGTCGACAATTCGAAATCGCTACTTCCTCCAACTTATTAAAATGTGCGGTTAAATTCATCGACCTGTCCCGCTCGATCTACCTGTCATCTCACGAAGTAAAACAGAGACACAACTCCTCACCTATTGCAGTTGGTCATAGATTAGTTTGGAGAAAAATGGCAAGCACTAATAGCAAGGGGAAGCGATCTCTGAAGCGCTAAAAGCATGTCGCTGGGAAATTTTACGGCGTGAGTACACCTCTCACAACGCCTAAGGCTGTTCGGAAGTGTGGCGCTGGTGTTTCCACTCGGAATCGATGGAAGATCGTGAGCGAATACAACAAGTTCGCCAGAGGCAGTAGCAGGCTGCCTCCTGGTGGGATGCAGCGCTTGTTGGAGAAGTTTCCCGGCCAAAACTTGAGCGAGTGCAGCGCAAAGCGGAGCGATCCGACTCACGGACGGGTACGGTAGCTAGTGAAACTGACATTCTTGAGCCAGTGACTGTGAATGCACAGGAGTATCGGTGTGTCATGCTCAGCAAAGACGGCGTGTTTGACTCGATGCATCAAAAGCTATGGTGGTTTCACCATAACTCAGGAAAGCCTGAGGCTGGCCAGCAGCTGATCTCTCAGCACGACCGTGTGCGGCCCCACACTGCAAGAGCAAACCTGAAGCGATGGTCATTGCACGGGAAAAAGAAAGGATTCAACATCGTTGTTGCAACTCAGCCGCCTCAATCGCCCGACCTAAATTGCAAAGACCTGGTGTTCTTTGCCAGCTTGCAGTCCCCTCAATCGCCCGACCTAAATTGCAAAGACCTGGTGTTCTTTGCCAGCTTGCAGTCCGACACTGAGCTCGTCGTGAAGGAGAATATCGCCGATTTGATGGAGGCTGTGAAGAAATTTTTTTAAATGATGGGCCTGAGTACTCTGCGGAGCGGATGGAAAGTGTATGGAGGTGTTTCTTCGCATCTTTCAAAGGCATAATCGAGAGCCGCATTGACAACACTTATTCACAGCCCACCGGAGCATGGGCAAGCTCGAAGACGAAATCTGCTTCGAACCGCCACGACCTAAGCTTTCCAATGCGACTTGTGACGAGCGCTGAGAAAGTCCGTGATGAAATGGCCGCTGAAAGTGCAGCACCCAGCGAGGAAACCGCTGAATCCACAGACTCCTCGTCAGATGAGAGCAACCAATTTTACTCTCAATGTGATGGACATGCACGTAGCTGTTGCTGTACAAAGTATTTTGAACACACAATCCGTCTCCGTGCTGTACTACTGTTAGCTGCTCCCGGCTAATGATGCCCCCTCACACCGGAACACAGGGGTTTTATATGATTGGATAATTAGAAGTATTCGAGAAGAGTGTAGACAAGGAGAACAGGACAACGACAACTCAAGACTAGACTACAACAGAACTGGAGCATGCGCTCTTCTATGTGAGTGCTCATTGCCAAGGGGAACGAGCGGGAAATACAAATAGTGAGTATTCAGGTCGTAGCATACATACACCTATTACACTGTGCCCCCCTAGCTAAAATTCACGTCCACGGGAATGAACGAAATACCTAGGAAACAACAAAAGAAAACAAACCAAATAATAAACTCAGTCCAGGACATAGTCAGCTAGTCGAGCAGGTGCAGTGCGGACACGGCCAGAACGACGAGAAACAGGAGAAGAAGTACGGACCGGATCAGACGACGGTGGCTGTAGCGGCGGAACGCAGCGCGGCAAATCATCATCAGGCAGCGTAATCGGGTCAGGACGAGAAGCAGTAACGGCAGGCGGTTGACAGTCGGGAGGACGGGAAACGGCTTCAGGCGGACGAACAAACTTGCCACTGGCAGCATCATATCGGGTGAAACACTCAGACAGAGCAGGATCAGCACACGGAGCAAGAAGACTCTGAGGCTTGAAACAATCAGGTGACGACGGTCCAGCGGCAGAGGAATCAGGAGGACGAACAAAAACGGCCGGAGGAAGAATCTCGGCAGCCGGAGGAACATCAGCAGCAAGTGGCATTTCATCAGCAGCTGACAACGGAACATCACGGGCAAGAGGCGGCGGACTCGGCGGAGGAGACGGCACATCGGTCACCACGCGGGACATAGCATCGGCATTCAGATGTTGGCGACCTGGACGGTGGACGACTCGGAATTCATATTCGGATAAACAGTCAAGCCAACGTGCTTTCCGTCCGCGGGGTTCCTTCAGGTTCCGGAGTGCAGTCAACGCAGTATTGTCCGTCCTGGCAACAAATGGTCGTGCCAACAAGTAGTGCCTGAAATACTCCGCAAAATAGACCAGAGCAAGGGCCTCACGATCGCTAGCATCGTAGTTGCGCTCAGCTTTCGTCAGTACACGGCTGCCGTACCCAATTGGTCGCTCAGTTCCATCCTGGATCTGACTGAGGACTGCACCAATCGACACATTGCTCGCATCGGTGTCCAGAATGAATGCACCTGCTGAAGCTTCAAACTGGGGGTACGCCATCACCGGCGCACTGGCAAGCGAACGCTTCAGAGCCTGGAACGCCGCTTCGCAAGCTTTCGACCATGCAAAGCGAGCATTCTTGCCTGTCAGAGCAGTCAGCGGAGCAGCACGCTGGGCGAACCCACGGATGAAGCGGCGATAATATCCAGCGAAGCCAAGGAACTCGCGGACAGCTGTGACAGATTTCGGAGTCTTCCAGTTCCTGACCGCGACGAGTTTGGCTTCATTCGGGGAGATGCCCTCCGCTGACACGCGGTGTCCTAAGAAAGTGACCTCCTCCTGGAAGAAGGAGCATTTCTTCAGATTGAACCGCAGTCCAGCGGACCGAACTCGCGCGAACACGGGCAGCAGAATCTGGAGTTGGCCAGACAGCGTTTCGCTGGCATTCAGGACATCATCAAAGAACACACGGCAGAATGGCTGGACCGGTGTGTTACATAAGCCACTCAGGACTGCTTCCATTACGCGCTGAAATGTCGCTGGGCCATTCCTGCAGCCCATCGGCAGAACATTAAACTCAAACAAGCCCAGTGGCGTGGTAAATGCCGTCTTAGCCTTGTCGCTTCCTTCCATTGCTATTTGCCAGTACCCTGACGCGAAGTCAAGGGACGTGAAATACCGACAGCCAGACAGGGAATCAAGCATGTCATCCGCCCGGGGAATCGGGTAGGCGTCAGGTTCGGCGACAGAGTTCAACTTCCTGTAGTCGATACAGAGTCGAAGAGAGCCATCCTTCTTTGGCACCAATACTATGGGTGATGCCCACGGACTAATCGATTCTTGTATTATGCCTTGCTTTAACAGCGTATTCAGTAGATCTTGCAGAGCCTTCCGGCGGTGATATGGAATCCGCCGGGTAGGTTGTTTTATAGGGTTATTTTGTCCTGTGTTAATTTTATGAGGGAATATGTCACAGTAGCCATAGTCATCATCATGCAAGATAAATAAATCGTGGTTATCATGAAGTAGTTCAGTGAGCGTGCGAGACTGTTCTGTGGAGAGATGATTTTGTGCGTTGATATATTCATCGATGACTTTCTTGCGTTGCTCAGTTAGCGGGATCGGGTCGGGTGAAACTGAGGAAACCATAGCTTCAGTGTCGTCAATATGTTCACAATCTGTAGGAATTTGATGAAGTTCGGCAACATTGGTATTTTTATGAATGAGTATAGGATGATTTGCATGATTTTCAACAGCCACAACCACACGTGTTTGGTTAGGGCCAACAGTTACAAGACTAGGAGTCACTGCCACATCTGGATGCTTCGCCATAAAGGACTCCAATGGATCTGCCACGCAATCCATCGCAACCGTGCACACATCAACAGCTGCACAAGGCACCAAGACAACATGTCCTGCAGGTACCGACAACTCCATCTCAAACACCACACGAGATGAGTATACCACAGGGTCGGCCACACTTTCGGGCGCACACGCCGGGACAACGCCAGGTTGAGCCATGGGTTCAACAACCCGTGCAGACAATGAATCGTCAAGGGCAACACGAGAAGAATACGACGAAACAGGTACATCGTCGGAGCATGCATCAGAATCAGAATGAGGAGTATGAGTACTATTACATGAGGGGGAAGTATTACGCGGAACAATACGATCATAGCCATAGGGCGTACGTGACGGAGGACACCCGGAACCAGAAACATGCAACGGAACAGACACATCGCCAAACATCACAACACCACGAGCAATATCTAATACACCACCATGCTGCAACAAAAAATCGGAACCAAGAATCATGTCACAGTGAATACCAGGAGACACAACAACCGTGTGCTGGAAAGACAGATTTCCTAGCGACATACACAGATCCATGGATCCAACGACAGGAAGTTGTGCGCCATTGACTGCACACAACCGCGGAGCAGACTCTAGAGGAGGTCGCTCTGTCAAATTAGGCAACAATTGAGAATGCACTAACGACACACTTGAACCAGAATCAACAAGAGCAACAACAGGAGACGAAGACGAAGACGAAAGACAAACATCAACGTGCACAATAATGGGTGAGATCGCACCACATACCTCCTCGAGGGGCTCCACTCGGACGACTGACGGCGGCCCCGTGTCACCAGTCCAACCTAGTTTTTTGCGTGCGGGCAAGATGCAATGAAGTGGCCCTCTTCACCACATCCATGGCACACTCCACGGACAGGCCTCGCAAAACTCTGGCCACGACCACGACTAGGCGCACCAGCACCAGCACCACGAGCAACAAAACGTACATGGTCTTGCTGGGGTCGGGTGGGGCGATACAGACTCACGCTCTCCATTTTCGCCTCCAAAGCAGAGAGACGCGAATCAAAACTCGACAAAAGCGAAGCCAACTGGTCTCGCTCAGATTCCGACTTCAGTGGACCGACTGCTGCGTAGGGGTCACGACCATGAGCAGTGCGACGGGGCTTCACTTCCGGAGCAGCAGCAAATACGGGCTGTGCATACTGGTGAGGTACGGTGCGGGCCTGCTCGCGAGCATAAATAGCACCTACCTCGATGGCCTTTTGGACCGCCGCATCCAAATCAGTGGGCCGAGGTGACGCCAACGCCAAGCGCAAATCCTTCGATGCCTGGCCATCAATAAAAAGTTGCAAAAGCATTGAATCAAGCAGTGCACCTTGTTGTCCTGGGTAGGCTCGACGAGCGAGCCGACGAAGTTCCGTGGCATACCCGTGCTGAGTTTCACTCGCCAGCTTCACTCGCTGGCGAAGACTGGCCTCGTGCATCAATGCTTGCTGGGGCGGCTCAAGACGGACATGCAGAGCCTCGACTGCGTCTGAAAAGTTTATGTCAGGCGTGTGAGTTAGAATTTCGGTGAACATCTCATGAGCTGTACCAACAAGGCGAGCAGGTAGTAGCCGTAGCTTTTGTTCGTCGTCGTACCCACTCAACTCGCATGTGTGGACGAAATGCCTCATGTACGTGGTGAAATCTTGGCCTGGCTGATTTCCGAATGTCTCAGGAAGCAAGACTGGCTTCGGCAGTGGACGTGCATGTGGTGTGTCTGTGTCCGGCAAACGAAAACGATGGGACAACCCTTGTACCGGCGAACTCTCGCGCTCTTCAGCAATGCTCATGTCACAGCCAGCTTCAGCGAAGCTACGCTCTAGCTTTTCTTGTCTCTTGGATTTCGCTGAACGGCCCATTGTGAAAAAAAAAATTGTTTTTGTATTTTTGAATTTTCGAAAAAAAAATATTATCTGCAAAAATTTCCCGTGGACTCGATCGACTATATCGATCTCAATCTATTACGTAACCTATCGTGCGTAGCGGCAAACAACTAAATTTGGCAGAGACAATTCCAAATAGGCAACTACTCTACGGACACAGTGTAGCTAGACTCTACTACCCAGCTAGCAGATATCCTAACAACAGACACTAGACAGCAGTCAGTATGCAATCATGCACAAAACACGGACACAGAAAATGTTACGAAAATGTTTGGCCAGACAGGTTGGCGCCAATGCTTGACCTATGGACTGTAAACCATGGTAAACAATGCATGCAACAAGAAAACGACGAGCAGAAAGAAACACAATGCAGAAAGGAAAATATTGACGAAGAGAGTGGATGAGGATATGGTTTCACTTGCGTGGGCCTTCGTGGTTCTTCATAGTCGGCGCCGGATCTCCGAAGGCGTACATACTCCGCCAGCGATGTAGTGGTGGACGTTTTCCGCTGCCACCAGTGTTAGCTGCTCCCGGCTAATGATGCCCCCTCACACCGGAACACAGGGGTTTTATATGATTGGATAATTAGAAGTATTCGAGAAGAGTGTAGACAAGGAGAACAGGACAACGACAACTCAAGACTAGACTACAACAGAACTGGAGCATGCGCTCTTCTATGTGAGTGCTCATTGCCAAGGGGAACGAGCGGGAAATACAAATAGTGAGTATTCAGGTCGTAGCATACATACACCTATTACACTACAACTTGAAACTGAGCTGCACATTTTAATAAGTTGGAGGAAGTAAATATAATTATTGCTAAAATTTGTCAGTTTACAGTAGCCTGCTCCGCTGCTCGAAGAGTGCTCAATAGGACAATATATAGGGCACAGCCTTCGACAAAAGGGAGAGAGGGAGAGAGAGAGAGAGAGAGAGAGAGAGAGAGAGAGAGAGAGAGAGAGAGAAAGAGAGTGTGCATGTGTGTGTGTGTGTGTGTGTGTGCGTGCGTGCGTGTGTGTTTGCAGAGCGGGAGAGATAGAAGGGGGGAACTGTGTTTCAACTAAGAATTTCACGTAGTCACGTTCATCAGGTTGCCCTGTGATCGGTACTACCAAGAGTAGATAAACAAGAGTGTGCAACTCCGGGATGGGTTGGTCCGCGGCGGAATTTTTTGTTGACATGATCTTTTCGACGATGCACGCGCTGCGAGTCTTTTGGAAAGTGTTGCCTCGTGCACTTGGCCGGGCTTTACATTACAAAGTCGGGGCCCAGCGCGTGCTCTCACACTGCTCTGGGGCAAAATGCGCGTTCTTCTGAAAAAAATGACGTCAAGAAAAAATTCGGCCGAGGGCGGGGGTATGTGCAGATTGTGCAGAAGAGATCCGGAGTTGCACACTCTTGTTTATCTACTCTTGGTACTACACTTCATTGTTAAAAGATGATAATATAGGATTTTGGCCAGGTTTTGCCCCAATAGCACCGAATTGGGGAAAAAAACATGAAAAGCCAGGCCGTTTCACTCCACTAGCAACAGTACAGTGTGTGGTTCGAACCCCAGTTGAGCTACCTTTTTGGGACCTTTACGAGTTTCATATTTCGCGGCACTACAAACATCATGGCAAATCACCAAATGTGGGAGCTCGCCAGAGCCAGTGCTCATCTTCTTTTTTTACGAATGGACTGCATGTGAAACTCGGAGTTGCAACACAGATCCCCCCCCCCCCCTCCCTCTCTCTCTCTTGTGCCCTTCGTAATTTATATTTTTTCAATTGTATTTGTCTCACAAGTTCTACACCAGTCACACAGATCATACTATAAAGACTGGTTGGTATGCTGAATTAATCCCTTCCGCGCTGAGACCTTTCCAACGGTGTGTCGATTGTCGCGAGGGACCTATTTTGACGGAGTTACGAAAATTTGTATACTGATCTATGCCCTGCGATATACTGCACAAACCTCATGACGAATAGATGTCATTAGGCGTTTGCCATACAGGTCACATGATGTCTACAGACATCATTAGTACGAAAAGTGGAAAAGGGTTAATTTGCACCTTGAAGTGACCACAAGAATGGCGAACTGTCCTCATCTTTAGCTATAATTTAAGACAATTTAGTGCCATAAAATCTCACACTGTCAGGGTGGCAGCACCGGCGATCACTGGTGTGCACGGTCTACAAACCACCTTGCAGTGGTCAACTCTAGCAATCTGCTCCTGGACCAGTCACGTACGATGTGGGCCAGAGTTGACCACTGCCTAACTTTGCTGGCGATGATTTACCAACGGACTTTAGTACTCATTGCACTGGTTTACAATCATAATCACATTGCGCCGGGATAGCGGGAGAGGTTGCAAGATTACTGGCGATGTGAACTGACCCTAAATGGATTCATAACCACTGAGTAGTAAAATACCACTACTCCCTGATCATAACACAGTCCTTTTACGTGTTTCACCCGATAGTGCCTTATTTGGTATGCATGGTTTGAGCAGGGTTTGAACCTTAGCTGGTACGCTGTATTTGTGCTGTAGTTCATACACAATATTACAGTGCATATTCGCTGCCATATTGCCTATAAGGTTGGTGGCTATAGCAATGTTAACTTCGACAAGCAGCAGAGGTGAGAATGACAGGCGAAGGTACCTAACAGTAATATACCGGCTATAGTCATCAGTTTCTCAACTTCATTTTCACTTGCCATAACTAAGTGTACACAGTGACAGTCACCGCGTATACCGTAAAGTCCGCTGCAAACGCCCACCCCCTTTTTTGCAAGATCTGCTGGCCTGCACCGCACTGACCCCATGCACTGACACCATGCACTGATCCCATGCACTGACTCCATGCACTGACTCCATGCACTGACTCCATGCGCAGAATGGCGTGCTTTCTAATTCTTTTCTGGCGGCAGGCAGAAGGAACTCTCTTCCAGCTGACTGTCGACAGGCCCAGTCTCTTGCACGCCTTCATAAACATGGTTAAACTTCACCTAGGCGGTTGCCAGTAAAAAGGCAGTCGCCTGTTGGGACCCCCCCCCCCCAGTAAAATAATTAAAAAACGACTACTACTACTACTAATAATTTAATTGTAACATTTGGAAAATGTGGGCACAAGTTATGCGATCGAGTCCACCAACCAAATGAGATTTTGAACAGTCAGACATACACAAACTGACAAGGAGTACTGTGAACTGGCTAATATTCGCGGCGGATTAATTTTCGCTATTTTCGCGAGAAAAGCGTAACGCGAATATTATCCAGCGTGAAATCAAACTTCAGGGCTCACAGCATCACACAAAAGCGTGGGCGCCATTTTGGACAGGCCGCTGTCACACGAGCCAGCCAGCATGCCAGAATCGTGTACATCCGATCAGGCAGATATCTCTGAAAACTTGAAAGTGGGGTGCATTCAAAATGTTCATTTGTACCAATGCTTTTGCCTAGGCCTCTGAAACTCTAGGAACATACTCTCAATACCCATTGTAAGGATTTGTCTGAGAATTTTTTGTTTTAATCGATACGGTTTGGCGTACATATGGAGCCAAAGTATCAGTTGGTGCAGGCGTAATTCTGATTTGGATTATTGTACTAAAATTGAAAAGTCTCTCGGAGAAGTTCTTCTAATTTTCCTACTGAACATTTTAAGCTATTGGCCATCACAATCGGGCCAGAGACGGGTACAAACGAACATTTCAAAGGCAACCCTATCTGCAGTGCAGCCGCGAGGAAGAACCGCGCGCGCTGCACTCGTTGTGAATGCGAAAACAACACTAGCAGCAAAGCAATTTTTTGAAATGTTTTTGCTACTCGCCTGGCGTTTCATCGCTGTGTCCTCCAGGAGTTATCATGGTTATGGCAGACCGAAGAAATACATGGCCAGCACAACGGCGAAGCCATTGGACTTGTTCTCTTGCAACGAAATGGAGTTGCAAATCAGATGATTCACAACTCCACATCGTCACCACTGCGCTACACGGCTCTTCACAGACCAGCCGTATATTTACGTTTACACAACAGGACTTCACGGCGGAGAAACTAAAACTAGAACACGACGTGAGTCATTGCTCCATGCCGTCAAGGAATGCTAGTCCTTTCCCTCTCCCGTCACCCGCGCCTGTGCATCAGCGGCGTAGCTGCCCGGTTGTAGATGTTGAACTCTTTCGTCAACGACTGCAGGATTCTGCTCGGGGCTACTTTTCGCAGGACTCCGTGTGCGGACAGTCTGAATGAAGCCTTCGGCCGACAAGGCCAACACTGCTCGCAAAATAATCCACTTGGAAGGAAACAAGAACTACCGAAATGAAATAGAGATAGTGAGACAGTCTTCGGCCATCTCCTTCACCATTCACGACTCAGTCCTTGTCACAGCAACTAAGCCCAAGCAAGTCAAAATCTCCTTGCGCGACTGCGTTCTACGCCTGCGCTTAGCGGTCACGCGAGTTCGTTTCTATGGTGATCAGATCCAAGATGTCCTCCCACGTAATCGAGGTTTTGGCATGGTTGCTGTGAGCCCTGAACTTCAACAGTGGGTGTATGTAGGTGGCCCCGGTGCTTCGCGAAATTTTGCCATCGTAAACTCGCTGGTTCTAAGAAATCGCGACAATTTAGCGACGCGAATATTGGGCGGTTTACAGTACTGAGACATTCCAAGGCATGAACGTCAGCTTGAGCACCGCTCGATAGCGCTAACCAAAGGCCTTCCAACTTGGAAGGTTCATGGATATTAGTGCTAATTCCAAAGAGAGAAAGGCAAGCGCCATCTTGTGTCCACATTTTCCATGTTACAATTTTTTCCCTGGCTCACCATCTGAGTTCTTACTACTAATACAAGGATGGCAATAAACAGAATCAGCTGAAGCGTCATTTCACCAAGGTTTTATAGAGATGTCACGACCAAATTCTAGAGAAAGTGGTCAATAAAACCCTTCGTGAAATGACGCTTCAGCTGGTTCTGTTTATTGCCATCCTTAAACTTTTGTTCAAACTACTGACAGTCGACAAATTTTCGACCCATTCAAATGTTGGCCTCCCTGGGCTAAAACACATTTTGGCTGCAACCCATTTCCGGCCTGTACTGCTGCTGCCTGTATACACTGTCACACTGAACCTTGCAAAACAAAATTTCGGCTGCAACTAATCTTCGGCCAAATATGATCAGGCCGAAAATAGCCACAAATAAATATGCTCCGAATATTTAGGGAATTACAATACTCATTGGGCGAAATATTGGCAAAGTTATTTATTTGGTGCAGCTGAGAGCCTGTTGCCGGAATGGCGGTGTTTTCAAGTGCAAGGAATACGCTGCAATGGAGTTTGGGAATTCTGAAGAAATTACACTACTACCTGATACTACTCAAAACCTTTACTAGTACTTGAAAGAACCCGAACTTAGACAGCAAAAGGATGCAAAGCAAAGCAATGGAGGAGCAAGAAGTACATGTAACAAGAAGTAACAAGAAAACACAATTTTAACTCCGAGCAACAATCCTGTCAGCAAGAATTACACGGAAGAGGTCATTCTTTACTACCAATACTACTGTCGTGGACATGGAAATCCAGTCGATTGGCCGCGGCCGGCGCCCTCAGCGCGTACAGAACGCTGCATGCAGTACACATGTTGATCCTATGCGAAATGCATGTGTGTACCGCATACCAAAGGCTGCATGGCCGGCGCCCTGGGGCCGCTAGACGTGCGACCGCATTTCCACGTCCATGACACTACACAGGTGTGAGTGTGTGTTCGTGTATATATTTATTTATTTATTCAACATCTTATGGCTTCCGATGGCAGCCAAAACGGGAAGATGTGGGTGATAACCAACCATGGTAAAAGAAGGAGAAGTTTATATACATGAAAAGGAAACAGCCAAAAAGTTATAATGGCCGAAGAGAGGCTTTCAACTTCACAGCTGTCCAAAATCATATCAGAACTCTCACTGGATGTTAACCTGTAGAGTGTGCTGCGTACAATGCTCAGCCAATCTACCCTATGTCTTTCAGCCTATCATACAATGGTCAGCCAATCTACCCGATGTCTTTCAGCCTATCATACAATGGTCAGCCAATCTACCCGATGTCTTTCAGCCTATCGTACAATGCTCAGCCAATCTACCCTATGTCTTTCGGCCTATCGTACAATGCTCAGCCAATCTACCTGATGTCTTTCAGCCTATCGTACAATGCTCAGCCAATCTACCCTATGTCTTTCAGCCTATCATGCAATGCTCAGCCAATCTACCCGATGTCTTTCGGCCTATCGTACAAGGTGACATGGGACCGCTTCACGGTAATCTTCGGGACAGCAGTGACCAGGACAGGTACAATGTACATGCCAGAACGTGTGGGGGACAGCCTGTCTTGGTATGCGTGCGTGCGTGCGTGCGTGCGTAAGGGCAATTCTGTCGGTAGACTCTCTCCCAAGAGGCCACCACCGCATGGTCTAGGAAGTTTCGTACTCATGTCGACCGCGGCGTCGGACCTAACCCCGGGCCGAGTCCGACCAGATACGACAAATTCAATACTATATACAGTACAGCACGAGTACGTACCTGGACATTTACCATTGCCATTGCGCCGACGAGAGAACTTGTCTGGCCGCGAGTATTCCGATAGGATGATCACCGGGTCACTGCCTCTTCTTGACTATCAGCAACACAGTGCAACACAGACTGTGCCTACTAGCACAATACCAGTTACAGCGGTACGTCTAGAAGGAGAGCAAAATCTCTTCCAACTCCAACACTCGCCTCAACTGACTACCCTCGAAGAAGAAGATTCACACCAGTTTAGTGGTCGTGAGCATGCGCACTCAGTGGCAACCGTACGAACTAACTAAAGCCTTTCCATACATGTACTACTGCTAGTACTGGTGCTCGATGTTTTCATTTCAGTTTGTTTGGTGACACCAAAATTAGTGTACCGCTAAAGACACTTGGTCGACACTTTGTTGACACGTTACCCAATTACCGGCCTACCAAGTGCCTCTGGCGACCGCTAACAGCAACTGTGGAGCGGTGCAGTGCCCTTTTTGGAGTAACGTGTACGTAGTGCCCGTGGATTATTGACCCCGCGACCCCATCTACAGTCCATTCAGAAAAAGATGGGCTCTGGCTCTGGCGAGCTCCCGTATTTGGCGATTTTTCGTGATTTCATTGTACACAGTGCAGTGCTGCGAAATTTGAACTTTGAAAAAGAGTCCAAAAAGGGTACCTGAACTGGGGTTCGAACCCCACAATGCACTGTTGCAGGCAGGGTCGAACGGCCTGGATTTTGATGGTTTTTTCCAATTCAATGCTTCTGGGGCAAAACCTGGCCGATATCCTATTCTTGTTATGGCTTGCTTTTTGGACAAAATAGACTTCAGAAACATAATTGGAAGAGGATTCCATAGGGGATTGCAGAAAAAAATTCTAGAAAAACTCAAAGTTTGACCCATTTATGGCCAAAAGCTAGAAGTTCATCTTTTTCTGAATGGACTGTACGTGGCTGTCCGCGCTACTTCTTGAATCATACTGACTGGCGTCCGGCATCGTCCCGAATTTGGCCGCAATCATATCTGCTCTCGGGAGCCATACAGGCTCCCTGACCTGCTCCTTCTCCGCCATCGTCAATTATGTACTGCGCATACACCCAGGCCAGGACTGAACTACTTACTTGCGGGAAGGAGTATTACAATTTTTGCAAGATGGAACTGGAAAACGACAAAGAAGAAGCGTGGGAATCTGGCGGCAATGGCTGGGATGTAAGTCCAACATTGCTGGTGCTAGAGTTGCCACTGCTTGCTTATAAGGGAATCATGTGTGTTGCCTTTTCACCTTTTCCCACGTCCTCCTCCGACTGTACTCCCAGGACTGAACTTACGGGAAGGAGTGCTTCCAAGATTGGAGACGAAGAAGAAGAAGCCGCAATCCGGCGGTAATGGCTGGGATGTAAGTCCAACATTGCGGGTGCTAGAGTTGCCACTGCTTGTTTATAAGGGATTCCTGTGTGTTGTCCTTTTTTGCCTTCTCCCAAGTTCTCCTCCGACTGTACTGGTGAACGCTCTCACATGTGTTGCCCTTTGCAGGCAGTAGAAGTGAGGGGTGGGGGGGGGGGCAGCACATCCTGGCATCTAGCGATGCTGGGTGGAACTAGGCAATCTGACCTTTCCTCTTACTCCAATGATGGTATGGATGGGGAGTTCTTGAACGTCCTCAGTGGTGTTAGAGTGAACTGTGCAACTCCGCAATCGCCGTGATAGCAGCGGACCAATGCCGATGTCGATGCTCCTTCCTTTTTCTCTGTCACAGGCTGCGTTCTTGAGAAGTAGCGTTATTTCTGCAGTCCAAGAAGGACGGCACAATGGTGAGTGGAACTTCGTGGGTGTGCAGCCTTGCTAGTTGAGTTGTAAATCAACCATTCTTCCTGTCTCTGACTTCTTCAATGCCCTCCTCAGTGTCCATGTCGCATTGAACTGGTCCGATGAGACTGCTATTGCACACATAGTGAGGGAACTCCCACACGGGAACTCGGAAGTACTGCTACAGTACAGGCCCTCATCAGACTATGTACATAGAACATCCAGTACAAAAATCACATAAAACCTAAAAGGCTACAATTTTCCACGCTTGCATTCAGACTATACATTTTACAAAACAAGTCGTGCAATATACATGCAACCTTTGACCGGAATTGACCCTGCACAATTGCCCAATGGGCCTGGGATGCATGAAAGCAGCGGACAGTCGTACCCGGGTACAAAGTTTGTACGACTGCCTGGTGAAAGTATGATAAATGCAGGAAAGTTGCCTTGTACAGGGGTTCGCACCCTGCCTGAAAGGATCGGGCAGCTTTTTAGGCTTCCCGCCAGGTTCTTGTTGTTGTCTTGGAAACTTCTATGTAAATGTGACTTATAGGCTGTTTTGTACCTAGTCTGAAGAGGGCCTAAGGTGGCAGTTGCTTACATGATGTGCGTGCGTCGTTGTCACAGTGTCAACTTTTAAGCCAGATGTACTCGGACCTACATGGAGTCTGAAAGTAGTCAACTGGCGAACTACAATTGAATTTTAGACTTTAGATGCGCTTGGTCAGCTCTTTCAGTTTCACAATGCATTGCACTCAGCATCGCTTCTCGGAATATCTTGTCAGGGTAGCTGTGGAACACATCCTCCCCAGTGGGGGACTCCGGGAACAGCAAATGTGTTGTTCATTTTAGGCTTGTTTTTATGGTACATACATGTACAAATCCCCATTGAAAAGACATAGTGCACACCAGAAACGGCAAATAGATGTTGGGAACCGCAAAGACCACCCTTCCTTGCCAAGTTCCCTGAGGGTGTGGAGAGGGGGGGGGGGGAGAGAGGGAGAGATGGGGGAGGAGGGACATTCCTGCACTGCTTAGCATGAATCACAGGAGCATTTTCAGAAATTGCTTGTACATTTGTACCAGTTGTAACCAACAAACGCATTCTCATTGAGCTTTGACTTAAGGACGTCAGCAAGGCGCTGTTGCATCGCTGACGTCTTGTCGTGATTCTGTGAATGATATTTTGTGCGAGTTTGCATCGTACGCAGCATCGCAGGTCGTGTCGCATTGCGCATCACACTGCAAACTGCTTCTGTGAATCCCACGTGAATGGGAACTTGATTCCAATGGGAATGTAATCCATTGCCAACAGGTGCATTCCCAAGCTGCGCATCGCACTGCAAAATTGCTCCTGTGCATGTGTCGTATCCATACGATTGGCACGTGCCTTTTAGGCCTCTACGGGACAAGTATGCCGTATTTAGTTGTTTTATTATTTATCTATCTCCCGTAAACGGGTTCATAATCGTCTTTATTTTATATTTCCCCACATGGCTCCCGCTCTTTATGCAACAGTTCGTACGCATATTTATTACGGTGATACGCTATTGCATGCGGGACCAGCAATCTCGTGGCCATGGACTTCCATGGCCGCAACTAGATACTATTGCGTTGACTTTCCTTCTCTCTCTCTCTCTCTCTCTCTCTCTCTCTCTCTCTCGCAACTTCGTCTTTACGGCAAGTCACGACTTTCTCCCCTCTCGTTTTGATAAGTATCGTTTGATATTATGTCTGACCGTAAGATGTGAGTCTCGATGTGAAAGTATAGGCGTGTGTGTGTGTGTGTGTGTGTGTGTGTGTGTGTGTATATGTGTGTAAGTATGTGAATGCGGGTGCTGTACATGTGAGGGCATGGCGCGGCGAGTGAGTGTGTCTAGGTGTGGTGTGACCCGAACATGTCTAAATATGTCTGATGTGCGAGTGTATGTGGTGTCGGTATGTTTAATAATGTAATTGTAGTTACGGCCACCACTGCACGGCCTGTAATGGGATAGTTGTAGATTAGTCATGTTTGGTGCCGCGGCTCCGGGGCCTAACTCCGGGCCGCCGGACTACGACATTTGGCGCAGTGAACAGGATCCGATACTATTGTGTGCTTTGTGTCTGTTGTCCTCAGTACTGTAGGGACCCGTCACACCCTGACGGTGCAACTACGGGCGGCACGGAACGCCGCCGCCCCGCATCGTAACTGTGATGGCCGACGGGCACTTAGAAAATTTCAAAATTTCAAGAGACGGCGGAACGCCGACAAGTCGCCACGGTCCCGGGCGGTTCGGGACACCGCCGCCCGAACCAAACAGAAGAAACATGCCTCGCCATCTCGCCAACGGCGTAACTGGGAGCGTGTGCTCAAACTCCGGGCGAAAAAGAAACAACAAAGACGACAGCAACACAACAACGGCAGTGGCGAAATGGTGGTCACCCCGGCCCCTCGGTCCGTCGACACCTCGGCCGTCGACTCTGGCTTGGAGGACCTTCAAGACTGGTCCACGACGGACATGTCCTTGGACGAATACTTCCGTCGGACCGAGGGAAACTGGCTGAGGTTCGAAGATCAGGATTGACCGTCATGAACCTCAGCCAGGTCGGTGAGTACCCATGCCTGCGTGAATGGTTGTCGTTTTCATATTTGGTGACTTGTTTCCTTTTTTTTGGCTATTTCTTTATTTATTTTTGTTGGGTATGGCATTCCTATGATGAGCGATTATGACGGAACGTACGACTCGTGGAATGGTGCAGCATTCCCGGTATGGGAGTACGCGCCGCCGCATGCGGCGCAACGACCCTGAGGGTGCCGCCGGGTACAATCGATTGCATCGTACCTGGTATTGGATAAGGGATTGTTGTGCTGTATGTTCGTACGGTAACGCAATGCATCGGGTTCTGGTAACATGGTGGAGCGAGCTGGAAATCGTCCTCAGTTGCCAGTTTCGTTCCACCGAGTGGTAGTGTTTTCTGTTCTTTGGTGTTGGCTCTCCGTCCGTTTCTTCTTCTTTTGCTATTCTTCTTGTTCTCTTTTGCTTCTAGAATGGCACAGAGAGGAACCCGTGCCCAAATGGCTGCCGCGGCGGCTGCCCCGCAACCTGCTGTTGCCGGTGGTCCCGTCGCCGGAAGAGCTCCGGCTCCTGCTGGTGCTGCTGCTGCTGCTGCTCCTCCTGGTGCTGCTGCTGCTCCTGCTGCTGCTGCTGCTCCTGCTGCTGCTCCTGCTGCTCCTGCTGCTCCTGCTGCTGCTGCCGCTCCTGCTGCTGCTGCTCCTGCTGCTGCTGCTCCTGCTGCTGCTGCTGCTCCTGCTGCTGCTGCCGCTCTTGCTGCTGCTGCTGCCGCTCCTCTTGCTGCCGTGCTCGCTCCTCCAGGTCCTCTTCCAGGTGTCGCGGCTCAACCGGCTCCGATGCCAGTGCTCCCAGGGCACCCTGCCGCCTACTTCGGCGGGTATGGAGGGGATGTCCAACCCAATCGGCCGCTCATCATGCCAGAGGCTTTTAACGGTGAGGGTGATTGGGAAGAGTATAACCTGTATTTCGAGGAATGTGCAAACATAAATGGGTGGACTGAGGCAGTACGGGCACAGTTTCTAGGGGTCAGACTAAGGGGGGCGGCTCAACGATTTTAACCACCCTTCCCTTAGGACATAGGAGGGACTGGCCGCGGCTACTTGAAGAAATGGGTCGCCGATTTGCCCCCATTGGTAATGGACGTCAGCTCAAAGCTCAATTTAAGAGCAGACGCCGCCAGACTGGGGAACCACTAGCCCGTTATTGTGATGATTTAAGACGGTTGGTGGTGCGAGCTTATCCCACGATGACTGCAGACAATCAGGGGGAATTGTTGAGGGACCAATTCATTGATGGGCTTTCTCCCTCCAATTTGCGATTACGGGTATTAGAGAACCCAACCTTTAATGTGGATGAGGCCCTGGAGTATGCTTTGCATCTAGAGAGGGTATGGGACGGTACGGATTTGACCGCTGTCCATCAAGAATCACATGAAGCTCTAAACATGCAGTTAGTAGCCGCAGCCAGTGCTCCTGTGTCCCCCTGTCCGCCATCCGTGCAGCGTAGACTGACCGATATGGAATCGGAAATGAAACTGATGACAGAGAAACTTGATAAATTGTTAGCTGTCAGACCGAACGTGCCTTCTGTTCCCCCATTTGGGAGAAATGACCGTGAGGGGCCGGGGGGAAGTAACCGGGTTTGGAGAAATGTACCCTCAAACAGGGGAAACCGCCAGGGAAACTTCCAGTGACCGGCACACGGGGTAGTGATGTCGGTCAAGTAAAGAAACCCCCAGGCCCTCAGCACGGGATCCGCCCCCGGGGATTGACAGCAGAGCAGACCAGGGCGTTAGGCGCAATAACCCATCGTATTACTTGTAGATCAAAGGGGTCCACTAAGGGATCTAGTACCTCCGAGAATTGGAGGGCTCCAATGGGTTCTGCCGTTTCGGAAAATTGGAGGGCTCAAACGTGTTCTGCTGTTGTTGAGGGGGTCCGGACACCAGAGGTCCTGGTAGAAGAACCTGTTTGTAACGATTATCAGTTGCCTAATCCTTGTGTTCTGTCTTGTTTGGATGAATGTGGGAGCGAGCGTACGGACATGTTGGTGCCTGGAGCGGTGAATGGATGTCCAGTGGACGCTCTGATTGATACAGGATCCGCCGCTACGTTGTTGTCAGAGGATTTTGCCGACCGCCTACCTAAGGAGCTGGAAAAGGAAACCTCTGACCAAGGCCCGAAGTTGATTGGCGCCAACGGACAACCACTGGAAGCCGTGGCATCAGCAATTGTTCAGTTGGAACTCGGAGATGCAACCTGTTGGCACCGGGTAAGAATTGTTAAGGGGTTGCCACGTGATTGTATTGTTGGCCGGGACGTATTATCCCACATTCCTTGCACAATTTCTTCGGGACAAGGGCGAATGTTCTTCTCTACCTCCCCCGCCTCAATCAGTACTGTGGGTTCGGATTATGGAGTGTTGAAACTGAAATCTAAAGTGACGATCCCGAGCAAGCATGAGATGATCGTTCCGGCCAAACTTAAACGATACGGTCACGCAGTAAAACCAGTACACGTAGCATTAGTGGAGGGTCTCCCTGGTCTGTCAGACTCGCATGACATCAATATAGCGTGTTCACTAGTTTCCTTGCCTGCCGGGGAGTTTGGAGTGAGAGTCCTTAACAATTCAGACCGTGAAGTGAAATTGTCACGAAAACTGGAGATAGCCAAAGTGTGTGAGATTGAACAGGTATGTGACGAATCTTCTGTTTGGGAAGATCAATTGCCATGCTCGTCGGGTTGGGAAGTGCTGTGTACGTGATGTGATAAGGCGCGCATGCGCGCCTGGGCTCGTGGCTGGTTTTGCATGCTTGCTGTGCTGGACTAGGTCCGAGAATGTGAGCTCTCTTTTCCTTGTCTTTCTGTTCCTTGATTATTACAATAACTGTACGAACCTGAGTAATGCTGTGTGTGGGCCCTTAGGGCCAGACATAACAATTGGCGACGAAGATGGCAGGACGCAACTCCAGATTAGAAATTTTCGAAACTGGGGATTTTGACGAGTATGCAGAGAGACTCAATTTTCATTTTCTGGCTAATGACATTGGCCAAGTTGCAGACGATGCAACCGAGACAGTACAGACAGCGGCAGACAAGAAAAAGTGCGCCGTGCTGATTAGTCAACTATCCGGTCAGGTTTATTCCACACTGAAGAATTTGTGCCTCCCAGATAAACCAGGGCAGAAGAAGTTCGAAGAGTTGCTGAAGCTCCTCTGTGATTATTTCAAGCCCAAGATTAGTGTAGTTGCTGCTACCTATCAATTTCAGAAAACCCTGCAGAAGGAGGGCGAGTCTGCGATCATGTTCGCGGCTCGATTGAAACGGGCAGCCATGGACTGCAAGTTTGAAGCTTATCTCGACAGGGCCTTGCGTGACCAGTTCATCACTGCGATCGGTTCTACCAGCACGACGAAGGAAATCCTGGCGAAGGCTGAGGAGACGACAACATTTCAGCAGGTTGTCGACATGGCCACGGCTCATGAGACAGCTTTCCGCGAGTCTGAGAAGTTTTCAACGCAGGTTCATGCAGTACGCGGAGAGCCGGGGCTCGCCGACAACGCCACGTTCAAATCTGACAAGCCCTGTTTCCGCTGTGACAAGCTGGGACATCGACCGGATGAGTGCCACTTCAAATCTGCGAAGTGTCGTGCTTGCGGCAAACTGGGACACATCGAACGAGCCTGCCTAAAGAAGAAAGCGGCCAGGTCCGTCAAGCATGTCGGGACAACATCAAACCCCGGTGAGCTTGTTCCTTGTAATGATTCTGTACCGATGTTGAATGTGAATGCCACCATGAGTGACAGAGCTGTAGCACCGTACACTACGCCTGTCGAGCTAAATGGGGTCCAGGTGCACTTGGAAATTGATACGGGTAGCACCGTCACACTGCTAGGAAAAAATGATTTTCTGAAATGCAATGGCTCCGTGTCTGAGCTGGTACCGTCCAGCATCACCCTATCTACATACACAGGAAATCCAATCAAATGTCTGGGTGAAATCGAAATGAAAATGGCTTTGGGTGGTGTAGAGGAGAATGTTCTGGTCAGAGTTACTGAATGTGATGGTCCGTCTCTCTTAGGCCGGGATGTCTTGTCCAGATTTACTTTGCCATGGAAATCTATATTCAAAGTGGGCACTGGCGGGCAATCCACTACCGATTTCGTTAAGAAATACCCGAATCTGTTTGACAACTCCACTGTGGGTACGGTGCAAGGGGTGCAAGTAAAGCTGCACGTGTCAGATGAACAACCGGTCTACAAACGAGCAAGACCAGTACCTCTAGCAATTCGACAGCGGTACATCGACGCGTTGAACAAACTCGAGGCTGATGGGGTGATTGAGAAAGTGACGCATTCCGAATGGGCCTCACCAACGGTACAAGTAGAAAAACCAGGAGGAGGATTACGGATTTGCGCAGATTACAGTGGGACTATTAACAAGCATTCAGAATGTGAACAGTACCCACTCCCCACCCTCGAGGAATTGTTGCACAAGTTGGGCCCGGGAGGGAAGTTTACCAAACTCGACTTGTCCCAAGCATACCACCAGCTAGAGGTAGCACCGGAAAGCAGGAAATACACCACCATCAACACAATTCAGGGCCTGTACCAGTACAAACGCTTACCGTTTGGTTTCCACAGTGCCGTATCCATTTTCCAAAGGGTAATGGAAGAAACCTTGGTTGCGCTACCAGGCAGCGGCGGGTACATTGATGATGTGCTGTGTACCGGGGAAAATGATGAAATCCATGAGGAAAACGTGGACCGGGTACTCCATCGACTGGATGAGAAAGGTTTCAAATTGAATCCGGAGAAATTCTGTTACATGGCTGAGGCACTCTCTTACTTAGGTCACACGATCAGTGGGCAGGGCGTCTCCCCTTCAACAGCCAGGATACAGGCACTGAAAATGGCCAAACCACCACAGAATGTTGCCGAATTGCAATCTTTCATCGGTTCTGCAAATTTCGTGCGGAAGTTTGTGCCTCATTTCGCAGAAATTGCAGCTCCTTTGTACGACCTCTTGAAAAAGGGTGGGAAATGGCACTGGGAGACCACTCACGAGCAAGCTTTTGGCAAATTGAAAGATGCTATGTGTTCAGAAGCCCTACTGGCACACTATGATTTACAAAGGCCAACAGTGTTGCAAGTGGATGCTTCGGGAGTGGGCCTTGGCGCAGTCCTACTGCAGAAGCAGGAGAATGGCGAATTACGACCGATCGCATTCATGTCGCGTAAGCTGACCCCAGCAGAGTCACGCTATGCTCAAATTGAAAGAGAAGCATTGGCTGTGGTGTTCGGAGTGACCAAATTTCGCCAGTACCTACTCGGTAGAGAGTTCATAGTGGTCACTGATCATCGGCCACTCTTGAAGTTACTGGGAAATCACGAGGATGTCCCCACTCTCGCCTCTAATCGAATCAAGAAATGGGCATTGCAACTGGCGGCATATGATTACGAAATGCAGTATCTCGCGGGGAAAGAAAACGTCCATGCGGATTTTCTCTCGCGACAACCAATGCAATCTGTGTCACCGAGCGAGGAGGAGACCGTCACGGTACAGGTCTTGCTTATCGAGAACGACTCAATAATCAAAGCAGCTGTGGTGAGAGCAGAATCGGCAAAGGATTCTGTATTGGCTAAAGTAATTCGCTATACGGTTAATGGGTGGCCTGCTGAAATTGAGGAAGACCTCAAGGCATATGCTAGCAAGAGAATGGAATTGTCTGTGGAGAATGATATCTTGTTATGGGACAACCGGGTGGTGATTCCTAACTCACTTCGAATGCTCTTGCTACGAGATCTGCATGCAGAGCATTTTGGCATGGTGAAAATGAAGCAAGTGGCCCGGCGCTACTTGTGGTGGCCCAATATTGACCAGGATATAGAATCTAAAGTCAATGCGTGTTTGCAATGCCAAGAGAATGCCAAATGCCCACCGGCAAAACCCGGTGTTTGGTCATGGCCGACGGGTCCATGGAAACGGATACACATTGATTTTGCCGGGCCATTTCTGGGAAAAATGTTCTTGGTGGTGGTAGATGCTTACTCTAAGTACTTGGATGTAATACCCATGGCTCATGCAACCAGTGCGACCACGATTTCTGCTTTACGCCATCTGTTTTCTGTGTTTGGTTTGCCTGAGCACTTGGTTACAGATAACGGCAGTCAGTTCACGAGTGCGGAATTCCAGGCGTTCCTGGATGGCAATGGCATTCTACACACAACAACGGCACCAGGTCATCCAGCAACTAATGGCCTCGCCGAACGCTACGTTGGCGTCTTCAAGCAGAAGATGAAAGAAATGTCGAATACTGGTGAACCACTCAACGTCAGGCTCGACCGGTTTCTCTTAGCGCATCGAACAACGCCGACCACCAGTGGGAAGACGCCGGCGGAGCTGTTAATGGGCCGGCAACCGAGAATCCGGCTCAGTGCATTGCGGCAGTCTGAGAGTCATCGGCAGGTCAAGGTGTACCAGGAGAGCTGGACTACGCCAAAGTTTAACACCGGTGACGCTGTGTTCGCCCTGAACTTTGGTCGTGGAGCAACTTGGGTACCAGCTACTGTAGTGCATGTCCACAGCCCTCACAGTTTCGGAGTACAGGTGGATGATGTCGTCTGGAAGCGCCATAGGGACCAACTACGACCGCGGGCGGTGCAGTTTGGCCAAGTACCCGTTTCGTCTTCTGCGGACCAGGCGGTCGCACAGCTGCCTACACCGACCAGTGACCCGCCGACAGTGCTAGATTCTCCTCTACCACTTCCGGACGCTAGCAGCAACAGTAGCACTGTCAGGCCGGATGATACGCTAGCACCAGCAGCAGACGCCGTTGGAGTCGAGACGGCTCCCAGTGTTGTTGCACCGGCACCCTTGCGTCGCTCCGACCGACATGTCTCCGCGCCCAAGCGCTTGATTGAGAACTGCTAAGTATCCGTACTATTGCCTTTGAGTATGTATTGCTTGTCCTGTTACTTTGATCTGATGCGGCCTGAGTGTAGGAAGTGGACATTTCTGGGCCAGATGAATATTCTACATGTAGGTCATGACGAACAGTCTTCACATAAGATTGTTTTCGTTTAATTCATTGAAACATTTGCATGGTTCCTTTTCCGATCTGATCTAATTCCCCAACGCTATGCAATATTGGCTGACTTTATCTGTCATTCCTACCTCGATCTATAGCTCAGCTCTCATGGACTATTCTGGAAGCTGCAGTAACTGTTATAAGTATATGTGTGCAATGTTTTTGAACTTTTTTGCTTTTGTATTATCTGGCCGTGTAGTGTCAACAGCTATATCTGTCGGCGTCAAATTTGAGTGCCTCTTTGCTTATGTTATAATTTTACCCCGGGAAAAATTCTTGGGGGGCGATTGCTGTGTACGTGATGTGATAAGGCGCGCATGCGCGCCTGGGCTCGTGGCTGGTTTTGCATGCTTGCTGTGCTGGACTAGGTCCGAGAATGTGAGCTCTCTTTTCCTTGTCTTTCTGTTCCTTGATTATTACAATAACTGTACGAACCTGAGTAATGCTGTGTGTGGGCCCTTAGGGCCAGACATAACAGGAAGAGCATCCGCCAGACAAACCACTTTGGGACACATTGAATGTTGAAGACACCGATCTCAGTGACACGGAAATTCTGAAAGCTAAGGACCTCATCTCCAAATACCGCTCTGTGTTTGCTATGAGTAGTAAAGAGTTAGGCAGGACCACGGTACTGGAACACCGAATTGACACCAAGCAAGCGGCTCCAATTCGCCAGCCGGTGCGCCGCCTACCGCACGCTAAAAGAGAGGAGGCAAGGGAACTGGTGGACAAAATGATAGATCAGGGGGTAGTTGAACCCTCCACCAGCCCCTGGGCTTCACCCGTGGTATTAGTCACTAAGAAGGATGGGAGTATTCGCTTTTGTGTGGATTACCGCCGCTTAAATAGTGTGACTGTGAAGGATCCGTATCCTCTCCCAAGAATCGATGACACCTTGGATTCCTTGGGAGGGGCTGCGTATTTTTCAACTCTGGATTTGTGCTCGGGTTATCATCAGATGCCTATGGCCCCAAGGGATAGGGAGAAGACCGCCTTTGCGACCCCAGATGGACACTTTGAGTTCAATGTACTACCATTCGGGGTGTGTAATGGGCCTAGTTCCTTTCAGCGCATGATGTCCGTAGTGTTAAGTGGCCTTCAATGGCAGATTTGTTTAATTTACATTGACGACATCATTGTATTTGGAAGCACGTTCGAGGAGCATTTGCTCCGATTGCAGTTGGTCTTTGACCGCCTCTTGAAGGCAGATTTACGGTTGAAGCCCAGTAAGTGTTTCTTGTTCCGCACCAGTGTTGAGTTCCTGGGCCACATTGTTACCCGGGAGGGGGTTAGGACCGATCCGGGTAAGATCGAGAAAGTCAGAAACTGGCCTACCCCTGAAGCAGTTGGTGAAGTGCGTGGTTTCTTGGGATTCTGTGGGTATTATAGGCGGTTTGCCCAAGATTTTGCCACCATTGCCCGCCCCTTGTACAGCCTGACGAAAACTGGCCAAGTGTTTTTGTGGACTCCTGACTGTGAATCCGCTTTCCTGAATCTGAAGACAGTGTTGACAACCGCCCCAGTACTAGCTTACCCCAGGTTTGGACAAGATGCATCACCATTTCTGGTAGACGTAGATGCTAGTGGACTAGGGTTAGGAGCAGTACTGCCTCAGGTTCAGGAAGGTCTGGAACGGCCGATAGCGTATGCTAGTCGACTTCTGGCCGATACAGAAACACGGTACGCATCCACGAAAAAGGAATTGTTGGGTTTGGTATGGGCTGTGCGACATTTTCGTTGCTACCTGCTTGGTAAACAATTTGTGATTCGTACTGATCATCGTTCTCTAGAACACTTGGCTAACTTCAAAAATCCACCGGCGATTGTGGCTCGCTGGCTGGAATTATTGTCTGAATTTGAGTTCACCATATTGTACAGGGCAGGTCGATCGCACGCTAACGCTGATGCATTGTCACGCCGCCCTGACGCTTCGACGACGCTGTTCGTAGGGGCCGTGAACAACGACGTTGGCAACATCCCCACACCCCTCATCCGCCGTTTCAACTGGCCGTGGTCAAGATGGGAAACGGAACAGGAGAAGGACCGAGATCTCGCCCAAGTAGTGTCCTGGCTAGGTATGGACTCTCCGCCTTGCCCACAGGACATGATTGGTAGCAGTCCTGAGGTACGTATTTTGTGGAAAAATCATGAAATGCTGGTTCATCATGAGGGGGTGTTGTGCCGTCGTTGGGAGGACCCTTGCCCCGGTAAGCCGTCTATCTTGCAAGTTGTTGTTCCCCGGCATTTACGTTCATTGGTTTTGCAAGAGTATCATGACCAGGGGGGGACATACGGGTTCTACACGCCTGCAGAAGAAACTGACGCAACAATTTCACTGGGTAGGCATGAAGAAAGATGTCTTGGATTGGGTTGCAACTTGTTCTTCCTGTAGCCAGTTGAAGCGTCCCGTTGGCAGAGGGTCTGGCGCTCCAATGCAGTCTTCCTGGACGGGGTATCCTTTTGAGCGAGTAGCAATGGATTTGATCCCCAATTTGCCGGAGACAGCGGAAGGGAACCGCCATATTTTGGTTGTAGTTGACTATTTCACTAAATGGGTGGAAGCTTTTCCGCTTTCGACCCCTCCACTATTGCTTTGGTGTTTGTTAATGAGTTTGTGTCACGTTTTGGTGCTCCTGATCGGTTGCATACCGATCAGGGCAAAAACTTTGATGGCTCTCTGTTTCGCAGTGTTTGCTTTCTGCTTGGCATAGATAAGACCAGGACAACTGCGTACCATCCACAGAGTGACGGTCTGGTTGAGAGATTCAACCAGACGCTTGAGCGTGGCCTGGCGCACTATGTCTGCCGGAATCATCGAGATTGGGACATCAAGTTGCCAGCCTTCTTGATGGGATACCGCTCGACGCCGCAGACTAGTACCGGCTACAGTCCAAGCTATCTGCTCTTTGGTCGGGAGCTATGCCTACCTCAAGACTTGGCATTTGGATTACCGCCAGGAGCAGCATCCGCAGTAGCGTCCCAGCCGGAATTCGTGAGTGCTCTCCGCCGACGCCTGGAGGACGCTCATGCGCAGGTTCGGGAGCACTTGGGCAACGTGCACCGCTATCAAGCGCATATCCGTGATCGTAACGCTAAGGCCGTGACGTTTGCAGCTGGTGATGCAGTGTGGCTTCTGGTGCCGGCCATTCCGACGGGTACAACCGCCAAGTTTTCTAGACTGTGGCACGGACCGTACCTAGTCGAGGAGAAGCTCTCCGCCGTCACCTACCGCATCAAGCTGTCTGAGCCCACGGCACGTCGGCTGATAGTGCACGTCAACCGGCTGAAAAGTTGTCATCATCGACCGAGTCGGCTGCAGGAGGTTCACGAACAAGATGAGTCGGACCCACCGCAGCCCATGGCATCCACCCTGACTCCGTCCTACCAGCCTGATGCCACTGATGCCGCCGCCCGAGACGAGGAGGACACCGCTCGGGTATTCGACAGTGCTCCGCCAGTTGGCGTGATGGAAAGGCGAACCCCGCGTTCCCGCCATCCACCTCAGCTGTTTGGGAGTCCCGTCTGGCACGAGTAAGGATTTCAGTGGTATTGACTGGATTGGTTGTGGCCAATATTACAGCTAGTCTTTGAACAGTTTTTGATCGGAACTCAAATTGTGACCTGCACTCGTTTAGTTAAATTGTTAGCCATAATCTTAGTTTAATTTATTACGTTACTTATAACACGAGGACGTGTTCTTTTCCGTGTAAGCGGGGGGATATGTCGTATCCATACGATTGGCACGTGCCTTTTAGGCCTCTACGGGACAAGTATGCCTTATTTAGTTGTTTTATTATTTATCTATCTCCCGTAAACGGGTTCATAATCGTCTTTATTTTACATTTCCCCACATGGCTCCCGCTCTTTATGCAACAGTTCGTACGCATATTTATTACGGTGATACGCTATTGCATGCGGGACCAGCAATCTCGTGGCCATGGACTTCCATGGCCGCAACTAGATACTATTGCGTTGACTTTCCTTCTCTCTCTCTCTCTCTCTCTCTCTCTCTCTCTCTCTCTCTCTCTCTCTCTCTCTCTCTCTCGCAACTTCGTCTTTACGGCAAGTCACGACTTTCTCCCCTCTCGTTTTGATAAGTATCGTTTGATATTATGTCTGACCGTAAGATGTGAGTCTCGATGTGAAAGTATAGGCGTGTGTGTGTGTGTGTGTGTGTGTGTGTGTATATGTGTGTAAGTATGTGAATGCGGGTGCTGTACATGTGAGGGCATGGCGCGGCGAGTGAGTGTGTCTAGGTGTGGTGTGACCCGAACATGTCTAAATATGTCTGATGTGCGAGTGTATGTGGTGTCGGTATGTTTAATAATGTAATTGTAGTTACGGCCACCACTGCACGGCCTGTAATGGGATAGTTGTAGATTAGTCATGTTGGTGCCGCGGCTCCGGGGCCTAACTCCGGGCCGCCGGACTACGACACATGCAAGTGGATTTCATTGCTCTTTTCAGTTTGGGAAATTCTCGATTATGATAATTCTGTGTGTGTGTGTGTGTATGTGTGTGTGTGTGTGTGTGTGTGTGTGTGTGTGTGTGCGTGCGTGCGTGTGTGTGTGTGTGTGTGCACTAGCCCTGAACATACATGTAGGTGACCCATTTGTGGTGTCTCATAGCCTACCTCAAGACCTTATGCTTTCTTTCTGCATCACTTGTATCTTGCAGGTATATCATCCTGTGACGACCACATTGAAGTCTGAATTTGAAGTGTGAAGATGCTTCAGCAACTGCCATTGCTTTTATTGTGCTTCTACTGTGCATGTGCGTAACTTACCTGAAGTATGGTGGCCACTGCTTTGAATCATGTTTGCAATGTTGTGCTTTGGCCGCCAGCTTACTTACATAATTATTGTAGTTGAATTATTTTGTTTCATAACTGACTTCCTTAAGTATGGTGGCCACTGCTTTGCATGGCAATATACATGAAGAATTTCCTTTTGGGGTCGTGTGCATGTGTGTGTGTGTGTGTGTGTGTGTGTGTGTGTGTGTGTGTGTGTGTGTGTGTGTGTGTGTGTGTGTGTGTGCATGTGTGTGTGTGTGTGTGTGTGTGTGTGTGTGTGTGTGTGTGTGTGTGTGTGTGTGTGTGTGTGTGTGTGCGTGCCCATGTTTGTGTGCCGTGTGCATTTGCGTGTTTGTCACAGTGTCTGTGTGCGGGGTCGTGAGCTGGGGAGGGCAGCCGGCTGGAATGTATCAGTGTGCTACTGCAGTCGCATGGCTACATACAGTGCATCGCGCGCGTGCTCACCATGTTTATCTTCGGACCTCGGCCGGGGTGGGAGAGGGAATGGAAAAAACTGAAATTTTCCATATAAAAACCTCTACTGGTGCAGCCCCGACATAAAAGTAAGAAATTAGAACTGGCACATTGTCCCCCCAAATGTGAACTGATCCACCTAAATCGCGATTGACGGGACCCGAACGCAACAGTAGCACGAGGTCGGGAGGGCACAGGATCACAGTAATGGGCCGGCGCCGGCCGCTGATCAAGTTACCATAGTACAGTACTCGTACCCCGGAGCCCACCTTTGCCCGGGCTTTGGCTATGGACCAGCGTCCCCAGCTAGCTGCATCCACAGGTACTAGGTAGGAACCTCATGCTACTGGTGTGTTCGGGTCCCGTCAATCGCGATTTAGGTGGATCAGTTCACATTTGGGGGGACAATGTGCCAGTTCTAATTTCTTACTTTTATGACGGGGCTGCACCAGTAGAGGTTTTTCAGAACCGCTCACAGAGCGGTTTTTATATGGATACTTACTTACCTGGTCTACGTCTACGTCTCTTTAACCCTAGTGACAGTCAGCTGACATGACTCTTCCTTCTTCCGTTTCATTATTTGTGCGGACGGTTCGCACACGCTATGTGCTATTCATTATGGTTGGTTCACATATCGCCGGTACGCCCGGGGTGCCGGGAGTCACCTGCACGTGCAGTGACCCCAGGCACTTGGCGGGTTTATGAACTGTTACTCTTGTTCTTACATGACACGTGATCGTTGCCTGAGCCATGGCCAATACGTGTACGCGGTCTTCACGCTGCGGGCATAATCAGGCCATCAGGACCGTTTGCCGTCATTTCGGGAATAATTCGACCTCTTTGAGCTTCCCTATTATGTTGCTTCGTGCTGTAAGAAATCAAATCAAGCACGCTCTGTCTGTCATGATGGCTGAATCTTGCCCTTGCCTGCAGCCCGGGCCCCAGGGCCTACGGCCCTTGCAGTCCACGCGCCAAGACCGAAAAAGTCGTTATTAAAAAGTTGTACTTTTTATGCAGATTACACTTTTCCGAGCTGAATATATTCAAATCTTCGTTGAAAAATTGTCAAGAAAATTTTAGATGTCTCGAGTCGTTTGCAGTTTTCTTTCCATTAGTGCCTGCTTTCGGAAGTTTTGCTTTCCGGACACCTTGATTGGGCCTTTGACCTCATGGGTGTCAGTTGTAGGGGTCGTTACTCACTGTCTCCCACGTCGCTGGGAGTGTTCTTGTGGGAGCTGTCAAATATGGCAAAGAAAAACTCGCCAAATTTTTGTGCAAAATAGTATGTAAACACCGATGCTTTCCTTTGACTCTCCACCGATGTGGAAACACTTCCAGAAGCGTTCATCGGTGTCCGGTTTTTGATGGGCGTCGTGGTGACCTCCACGATTTGGAACAAAACAAAATCAATGCATTGTCCGCAGGCTGTCGTCACCAGTGGGAGATGTATTACTGTAGATCTACCTGGCAAAAAAACACACGAGCACCCGTATTCACTCTTCAGGGGCCTGAGATAGAAGCCCACATCATTATTCGTTCAAATGACAAAGTTCTAACCAGGGTGTGCAGACTGCAATTAATTTTCAATGTCATATTTTGGTCCCTTGAAAAATGGCCTAGCCAATAGCCTGTACGTAGTTTATGAAGCATTGCCAGGGTGCGTTCTACGGGCTTGCAATCATGTACAAGTAAATCACAACACTTATATTCATCATGAACTTCTCTTGTAAGATTCGTGCGAAACTGAAAGTAATAGTTGTAATGTACTCTCAGGACAGCTTGAAGTAAGTTTCAATTCTCAGTGAAGTGCAAAGGTCCGAGTGGAACGAAATAATGAACCGTCATTGTGAATGTTAAGGGGGCAGCCTACCCATAAATTTCATATGGCATTCAATTGACCGTAACTTTGGTGTTTCTCAGTGGATTTGAGTGAAATTTTGACCACACACTCCTGCCACTATGCTGGCCCTCAGGACATGATTTACAAGTTCTTGCGCCTCACTGACAGGCTTTCCAGGCCGGAAAAACTCAAATTTCCGGCATAGTGCCACGGTGTGCGAGCCACCCAGGAGCCAAACAAATGCATTTACATTTTTTCACATTTTCGTGCCCATTCTGTCCGTGCGCGGGACCCAAACCTAAAACAAGTCCAGAAGCAGCCATGGGTGGTGGGGTAGGGCCCCTCAACATGGCCCTGGAATCTGTCACAACGGAACGAGTGGGCGTTCTCTCGCGGACTCCCACAGACCCAAGTCAATTTTTGATTTTTTTAGGTTTAGGGTGTGCTACGAGGTCGTACCTTTGATACAACATCCAGTGCTGGGACCTCCACAGCAAGCCATTTCAAAGCGCTGCACACCAAATCCAGGATGCCCTCAGAAACCGGCAAAGACTGCCACTCACGTTTCACTACTGCCTAGTACTGAATCCGATTTACACCCAAAACAGCGCAACCATAAACGGTGCGTGTTCATATTAGCACCCCCAGTACAGCGCGACCTAATGTGACACGGTGTCACTACAGCTCGTCTCATCTCTTGCACGCCCCATTTTGGCGAGACCAATTACGTTAACGTCCGAATATAAGCCAGCTCATTACACACGTGACCCATAATGTGCAGGCTCATGTTAGCAAGAGAGCATAACCAGTTTTATGTACTCTTGATGTTAGTATTACCATGGTGGATATCAGGAGCAAACCCGTTCCTAAAAAAGATATGCAAAAAAGAGAAGAAACACATGAGAACGAGTTGTGCAGCAACTATCCACGACTGTAACAAGATGATAAACAGTCAGAAAGTGACTGTGCGATAATAGGGCACGAAACTGACAGGCCACTGAGACATTCAGCGGCCCGAGACCTAGCTCTAACACATCTCCAGTGCGCAAACCAACCTTCCAACTACTTGGAAGGTTCGTGGTTCGTGGACTACAACCTATTTGTATCTGGATCAGGCAATATCGCCATTTAATACTGAACTGGTGTTTTTGAGTCGATAATTGCTTTTTTTAGTTCATCATTGCTTTCTAGAGTTGATTATAAATTGAGTCCAGGCAATATCGCCCTTCAATACTGAACTGGCCATTTCGAGTTGACCATGATTTGAGTCTTTGACAAGTCGAGTGTCCATAGTTTGGGTTTGAGTGTAAATGAGTCGACCTGTATTGAGCGTGCGCGCTGACGGGGTGGTCTGTTTTGGGGATGTCCAGTTATGGGGATGGGGCTTTTGAGGGGCGCTGAAGTCAACGGCGCTGTTTTGGGTCGCGCTCATGTGGGGGCATACCCTGAATCCTACCTGACTTCTTGACACGACTCAAACTTGCCAAAGTCACTAAATCAACGTCAACTACAATAATCAAGCCACATTATCTGCAACGTCACGAGGGTGCTGGCAAAAGTCCTGCTGCACGGCAGCCCAATACGTGGTTTTTTAACGAGATTTTTTGGACTTTTTTGGACTTGGGGCAAAATTCTGCACACTTTCGCGTGTTTCCATAATACGACAAGTTGCGCACGGTCTGCTCACATTCAAATACAGTGCTGCCAACAAATGACAGCATGCAACAAAAAAATCTTTCCTTGCAAGGGCACATTTTCGGCCATAACTCTTGAACAGCTGGTCAGATAGGGACACAATTTTCAGAGAATTTGCAGCTATTCATGCTCTTTCAACTGACGTAGCACTCAATATGAATTTACAAATTCGATTTTTCAGCGAATTTTTGGGTAGTCTGCCACCTTAATGGCAGGACCGCCGGAAGCAGTTATCAATTGGTCCAGTAGTACCATAGTCTTTCATACAGTTTGTGTATAACATTACGGGGACATTCCCTCCTCAGCAGTAAACATGCGTTGGTAGCCATAAAGTTGGTTTATCAGGTTAGGTGACAACCTGACCAAGTATGACCTGTGCGCAAATCACTTCAGTTGAGTCGTAGTTTCAACAATATGGCTGCGTTCTCAGAGTTATAGCACCTCCTTATAACATGCACATGTATAACAAAACCTGAATTACAGAACCGTTAGTAGAAAACGATACGCCCCATTGACCATTCTCAGCTTTATTGACGCTCGGCTCTAGCACAGGCACCAACCACATTTCCTGCGTCTTTTGCAGCATACAGGATACACTCATCACTGTAGAGTCCACTACTTCGTGATTTATATATTTTTTAAATTGAAGTAGATTACATGACAGGCGTATTCAGTGTGCCTCGCAGGACTGCGAGATGCTGCAAAAGACCAGGTTCAACCTTTCTGGACGGCCATTCACAGACGGTGGGCTACACGATGCTGGAGGAACTAGATTCCAGTGAAAACCCAAGATTCCTTTGCTCCTGGACGCTCCGACATGTTGTGATATCTGCCAGGTGCGCAGTAACTAGTATTTTCATCGCTATAGCGAGGACGACGCCGATCGGCAAACTCTCGCTCACAGCCATCACCAGCCTCTCAAAACCATCACTTGGCATCCCCCAGAGGTATAGGAGAAAGCCAAAACAGCTCACAACAAACAAAAGCTAAGGACGATGGAAAGAGAGCATGTCAAAAATAAGACGAACAGTACTCGTATGAAGTTCAAAATAATGAACACTCGTACCACCAACCATACCACTTTCAATAAATCGTGACGCCATTTTGTTTTAACACGCACACGGTCCATTGTTAACGTTCTTTTATTTTTAGGACTGTTTCTGTTTCCCCTATTCTACAGTTGCATGCGTATAAGCACCTCATTCCCGCTCGTTCCTTATTCTTCCTTCCATTTGGCAAATGCTGGTTTTTATACATTGTGTAATTACTCAGCGTTATTGGCAATAATAATAATATAAATAATACCACCAAAGTGGTCAAAAGACAAGGAAATAACATTCGCTCCATCCATGCTTCCCTTGTGCCAGGCCACGAGATCCCCGGTGAATCAACTGTGGGTCGCAACTCGGCTTGAAATAACCCTTCCGCTTCCAATCCGGATTTGAACCTGGTACCCTCTGCTTCCAAAATCATTGTCTTAGACTACGTGTAACTCATTACTAATATACAGTGTATGAGTGCATGCCAAGAGAGTAGTAAATTACTGGTAAAGACAACCAGAATTGCCAGTTGGCATCTGACAGAGATGCCTGGCAGTCACACTGTGCATCTACTGCTCACACAGCTGCATAATGCCGTTCATTTTTTATTTATTTTTTATTTTACTATTATTATTTTTCGGCAACGCAGATGATGAAAGACAACCATTCCAGCAGCAATGGCCATGCATGTCTATTTTCACGGCCGCAGCCAATGGTGGATGGCGTGGTCGCCCTCGCACTACACTGCCAACTGTTCTTCATGCCGACATCACCAATCACTCAGGATGGACAAGGTAGCCTCTCGAATGCGTCAGACTTGGATCATCTGCGTGAAATCGCCAAGGATCGCCCTCAATGGCAACAGCTCTGCAAGAGGATTTGCCAAGTGTAATATCTTCAAGTAACATTAGGAAAGAAATACCATTTGTCAACGAAAAGATTCAACGTCAATAATTTTAATAATAATATTATCATCAGATCGCTCCAATATCATCTTAACACTGCAATATCATCATTATTTTTTATCTGTAACCACTGAAACATTCAGCTGATGGCCAATGACGTCTCAGCACCCGGAATGTGAATTCCTGTTCATGTGTTTTAGCTAACATAGTAGGCAGAGTACATCACACCGTCACCATCCATGCAAATACGCTTCTCTTTATTTTTTTGTTTTTGTTCGACACCTCTGTTTGTCACCATGCAGTGTCTCTTCCTCTTTTCAGCATAAGCGAAAGTGTGGATCATTGATCGACTCTAACGCGAACATGCAAAATTTAATAATAATAATAATGAATGGATTCTACATGCTTTGACGATGTATCGATTCCACCCGTCTCTGGTCGAAACTATTGCTCGTAGCATGCAGAACTGGAGAACGACAATGCACATATGCGACCAGGGAAGATGCAGGGTCACTACCGGCAACATATCTATAAGAAGAGGCATATTTCAAGGTGACACATTATCCCCGTTACTGTTTTGCCTGGCGCTAAACCCAATCAGTTTTGAGCTCAACCGATTGCCTTTGGTATACAGAATCAGCTGCAGAGACGCCGAGTTGACTATCAATCACTCTTGGTACATGGACGACATTAAACTCTATGGGAAAACTACAAAGGATGTGACTACCCTCGTGTCTACCGTGTGTGGCGTTGGTGATGACATCGGCATGAATCTCGTGTGCCGTGCTGCACGTCAGGAGAGGAAAACCAGATGAAGGATGCTCTATCCAGGTTGGCGATGAGACCATTGCAGAGTCACTACGACTCAATGAAACATACAAGTACCTTGGAGTAGTGCAAGCAGCCATGATACCTCACCCGCAGCTCAAGACGCAACACACTGCAGAATCCAAAAAGAGATTACATTTGCTTCTTAACAGTGGATAGAATGCGAGAAACATGATCAAGGCCATCAATACGTATGCTCTGCCGGTTATGACATAATTATAGTTATGGAATCGTAAATTGGACTGAGGCTGAAATAAAGACCACAGATCGAGCGACAAGATCAGCCTTGACTGCGTCTGGATTTCACCACCCCAAAGCCTCAGTCAACAGGCTCTACATGAAGAGGGGAGATGGAGGCCGGGGCTTGGTCTCTTGTGAGGATATGCACGGCCGGAGCATGTGTGGCCTGGCCCGCTACATGAGTACCAGCCCAATAGACCGAATAAGACTGCTTTATCAGTATCATCAACAAAAACCTACAACAAAAAGCCACTCAATAACTGCAAAGGCCGCTAAGTTCCTGTCGAGTTTGGATCTGCCAGCAGCTGGACCAGCTTTACCCAATAAGCATACCATTAATAAACAAGCGTGCGCAGAGCGAAAATCCAAAACACTTTCCACTATGCCGCTGCATGGGAGATATTGGAGCCGCTTGGAGGAAAATCGCCTCGATAAGGAGCTTACCTTCATGTGGCTGAAATCAAGAACACTGAAACCTTCAACTGAAGGCATGATTATGGCAGCACAAGACCAATCCCTCAAAACGAAAAATTACCAATGCGCCGTAATGAAGTCAATTGCTCGAACTCATGCCAATTGCCGGCTTTGCAAGGGCAGCTTAGAAACAATTGACCACATTGTCAGTGCCTGCCCAGTTCTTGCTCGGACCAGTTACATCGAACGTCATAACCGGATAGTAAAGTATGTGCACTTCGAAATGTGTAGAGCACGAGATCGACCTACTGGTGCTTCACGATTCGACCACCAGCTCAAGGCATTGGTCAAAAGTGATCGGTATCGGCTATATTGGGAGTATTCGGTCCCAACTGACCTGAAACTATCAGCAAACAGGGCCGATCTGCTCCTTGTTGATGACAAGGAGCGCATCGCATACATTATAGACATCAGCGTTCCTGGTGAGAACAACACAATAAGAAAATGGCTGAAAAGCGCTCGAAATATTATGACTTGAAGCGGGAGATTTCCAGAATTTGGTCCCTCACCCAGGTTGACGTGGTCCCTGTGGTTGTCGGTGCACTGGGAGGCTTGGTGGGGGAGACTCCTCAATGCTTCCGGACTGTGCAGGGAGGAGACCTGGCTATTGTGCAACAGGAGGCTATCCAAGGTTCGGACTAAGAACTGTCCTTAACATGTAGATGCACATCTGCTGCGTTTTCATGTTCAATAGCCAAGAGACTTGAATAACGACTGATAAAGATATTTCCTTTGTAATCCCCATAACAACATCAACGTCCTTATCATTTGTACAATACCTGTCTTTGTACAATACCTGTCGTTGCAAATTCTTTATTATTGTTTTGATGTTGGAGTTTGGATTGAGTTTCTTTCCTTTCTTCCTCTTCCTTCCCCTATTTCTTGTCCCTTCGGTTTTTGGCTTTTTATTTTATTTTTTTCACTTTATTTTTGCTGTCCCACCCATGAAAATATTTCCCGGTGGGTCTGGATTATCGCCTTCGAAAGAAGTGAATAAAGGAGACATAATAGTGGACTCAGATCCTTGGTCTTTCTCTTTTGTCTAAATAATAATAATAATAATAAATTGTACTTCTCTCTCCCCCTGAGTCCCCCACCATCACCTCGCAGGTCAGCTTGCCATGTCCTCACTGTTTTGTTTTCTCTGCTTCTTCTTCGTTCGTGATTTGTCATCTGTGAATGCTGGTTCTTTTTCCAGTTTCTCTTTTGTTCACCTCCCATTCGCTTCTCATTCTACTTAAGTGTACCCTTCCCCTTGTCCTCTCTTTGACTCTGTCCATGCTCTTGTGTTTTCAATTAATTTTCATGTAGTCTGTCCGCCGTTCCATTTCTCCTTCGTCGAATTTTGTTTTTTTGTTTTTTGTTATTTTTTTGTTATCGTTAACAGCTTCCTTTTTCCTTGTACGAATCCTGTTCTTGTTTCGTTTCCCCACGATTTGTTTCTCTCTGTATGTTTTCGTCATGAGGCGTTGGCATAATCAGTTTGGCACATGCGAACCTGGGCAACCTCCATCCAATGGGGGCCCCAGCAACGCGGATGTGCATAATAATAATAACTCTCTTGTATGAATAGTGTTCAATACAAAGAGCAGCAAACACGAGTACTTCACTGAGCAGTGTGTGCAAAGAGCCCACCCATTGTCACCGTAGAAGATCTGGCCGGTGAATCATTACAAATCACTTTTCTAGAATAAAATAAACAGTGTCGCTCCGCCTACCTACTACTATTGTATCCAATATTGACCTCGTACTCAGTCAATACCGGTATTAGATTTAGCACGACTAACCAAAGCATGTGTTCAATCGCTAAAAAGGAGTAAAATATAAGCGGTCAATATAGCCCTAAGGAGTGAAATATGCAGGAATATTTGACTGCTTAGGTATAGCAAAAATCTATGGAAGTCAATACTAAGGGAGTGATAATACGTCATTAGTGTTCACAATGACACAGCTGTATGCAGTAGGCTGTACAAACAAACACTGGTTCATGTTGCACGTGTTGTTGAAGGCCAGCCATGCTGGAGAAGCCAGGCCATTTAATACAGGGATAAATACTTCGGCAGATCTAGTATGCATTACACATGTGTTAACAATCAATGAGTCATCAACAGTCTGTACACGGTTACGCAATGCCATGGGTAGAATGTAGCACATGAGGTGGTAGGTATGCCATGGGCAGAATGTAGCACATTAGGTGAACAGGGTTCATGCTCTGATTACAGAATCTAGCACGAACTACTATAAAGTGTGTCCAAGGCCACAGCCTCAGTGGCGGCAGTGCTGAAGGGAGGGAGGGAGAGAGAGAGAGGGAGAGAGAGAGAGAGAGAGAGAGAGAGAGAGAGAGAGAGAGAGAGAGAGAGAGAGAGAGAGAGAGAGAGAGAGAGAGAGAGAGAGAGAGAGAGAGAGAGAGAGAGAGAGAGAGAGAGAGAGAGAGAGTAAGACAGAGAGGTCTATGAGCCAGGCAGAGCCTCGGATAGGTATCAATGAGCCTTATCACCACTGAACAGTACGACATGCTGTGGACGTGGATAGGAGAATCCCGATCGCTCCCTTATCACCTAAACCACACATTGGTGGCCAGGTCGCGTGCACACAGCTCAAGCATGTTGATCGTGCACTCTTGCACTATGCCCCCCCCCCCCCCCCTCGTTAACCCCCATGTTAACCATCACCGCCATCATAGAAATGGCGGTGCGACTTAAAAACAATTTAAAGAACTCTGACCACAGTCCACAAAGAATTGTGGAGTAAACACTAAACAGTGACAATACCAGCTAGCACACTGCACTGCACACCTGGTCTGCGCTATACGTTGTGCTCGGCCACGTGCGGGTCGGCGACAAGGTACTGTAGCGACTCCATGCGCCGCGGCGCACTTGGCCTGCACTCCGACGACGACGAAGATGACAATGTGCTGCGGAATACGTTAGCACAGTCTCCGCCGCCGCCAGCGCCGCTGTGCATGCTCTGCTGCGAGTCCAGGTCAGTTATTACACCACCGTTCTCGGCATGACCGTCCGTCGGCACCAACGCGTTTCCGTAGTAACCATTGCTGCCGCCACCGCATCGGCCGCCGTTACGAACGCGATCAAGATTGTGTCCCTTGCTACTGCTGCGTCGTTGGTTGAGCAGTGCAACGACGAGGACGAGCACAATGAGCATGATGCCGACGACCACGGCCGCGATGATCACTCCGACGAGGTACGGGCGTGACTCGGCGCTGGAGGATTGCGCACCGTCCAGACCTGTACAGGGACAGGCAAGCACAAAACACCCACATCAAGTATCACAAGCACCAGGGGTGGATCCAGGAGGGGTTCCAGGGGTTCTGCGGAACCCCCTAAATTTCATAAATGTACCACTGGCAACCATATGCGTGTACATGTATCAGCTATTCAGTTTTGACTATACTGGAACCCCCCGTAGAGATCGCTGGATCAGCCGCTGAGCAAGCACACAACACCCACACCCGGTCATGATCAGAAGCAAGCACACAGCACCCAGCACTCAGTATCAGAAGCAAGCACACAGCACACAGCACCCAGTATCAGAAGCAAGCTGTCTGTCTGTCTGTGTGTCTCTCTCTTTCTCTCTCTCTCTCTCTTCCTCTTCTCTCTCTCTCTCTCTCTCTCTCTCTTCTCTCTCATTCTCTCTCTCTCTCTCTCTCTCTCTCTCTCTCTCTCTCTCTCTCTCTCTCCTCTCTCTCTCTCTCTCTCTCTCTCTCTCTCTCTCTGTCTCTCATCTCTCTTCTCTCTTTCTCTCTCTCTTTCTCTCTCTTTCTCTCTCTTAACTCTCTCTTGCTCTCTCTTGTTCTGTCTCTCTGTCTTCTGCTCTGTCTGTCTGTCTGTCTGTCTGTCTGTCTGTCTGTCTGTCTGTCTGTCTGTCTGTCTGTCTCTCTCTCTCTCCTCTCTCTCTCTCTCTCTCTCTTTCTCTCTCTCTCTCTCTCTCTTTCTCTCTCTCTTCTCTCTCTCTCTCTCTCTCTCTCTCTCTCTCTCTCTCTCTCTCTCTCTCTCTCTCTCTCTCTCTCTCTCTCTCTCTCTCTCTCTCTCTCTCTCTCTCTCCTCTCCCCTCTCTCTCTCTTCTATTGGCGCGCCTGGTTGTGATGAAGCCGAGACCCAAGGTCGGCAGAGCATCCCAGACCACGCCACCACTCCCCTTATTCATGGCTCACACCTGACGGGTTTACGTGGCTCTAGTAAAAAAAAGAAGAAAAAAAGAAAAAAGCACCCAGCACCCAGACCCAGTATCAGAAGCAAGCACCCAGACCCAGTAGCAGAAGCGAGGCCATCCCAGTAAAGCTCATGAATACCCATCTCGCTGGGTATTGAAACAACTCACGAATAACGAGACACTCTGCAGCCAACTCATGAATAACGAGACACTCTGCAGTCAACTCATGAATAACGAGACACTCTGCAGCCAACTCATGAATAACAAGACACTCTGCAGCCAATTCATGAATAACGAGACAGTCTGCAGCCAACTCATGAATAACGAGACACTCTGCAGCCAACTCATGAATAACGAGACACTCTGCAGCCAACTCATGAATAACGAGACACTCTGCAGTCAACTCATGAATAACGAAAATCAACCGTCGAACAGGCACTAGTAGGCCGGGCTTTTGAGAACTGGCTCCCTAGATCATCAACATAACTATAGTAATGGGATACTCAATCCCATTGCCACAGTTCTTATGTGTAATGGATAAGACCTTTTAAGGCTGCAGTCACACCAAGCGCGATTCAGCCATTCAGCGGAAAAAGCGCTTTTTGACGTTATTGTTGCTACAGAAACGGCTGAATTTTCGGCTTCAGCCATTTCAGCAGTCAGCCGTTTTAACGCTGAATGGAGCGCTGAATGGATTCAGCCACTTTCAACCACTCTGACGCAGTTTCGGGAAAACAAATTCGTGCAAATCCAAAGCACATCTTGCCATGGATGCATCGTGTTCTGAAATATTCCGGCTTTCGTTGTTTGTTTCGTTGTTGGTTCAACTTGTCTCACTGCCTGCTGTCTGTTATGGCGAAGTAAAAATAATTGATTGTTGATCGTCATCGCCCGCCCCGATTTTTCAGTCCGTGCCGGGATTTTTTTAATTTTTTTATTTTCGTGATAAACGGTAGAAAACTCGTGTGTTTAGCGAAACGCGAACTTTTTTAGCAGTACACAGCTCTCATGTACAGCTTCAACGTGCTTTTACCGTAGCGACATCACGCAGTGCAGTGTGATTCCAGTGAAGTACTTGTGTGAAATCTGGCAACTACAATACATGGCACTGTAGGCTGTACAGTGTACCACCTGATATCTACGCCTGCATTCATGGAAACTGCGCAGCCACTGCGTACCGCGTCAAAGTGCTTGGAGTGTGCCCAGGCAGACTGGTAGCAGTCACAACCAACAATGGTAGTACACCCATAACCCCATAGATGTAATACATGCTAAGATTTCAAGATGTCCGGTCGATGCAGATCATAAAAGTTATAAAATAGAAATAAACCCCTCCCGTCCGCCCAGATTTTTCGGAAAATTCAGACGATCAACAATCTTTTTTTTTTACTTGGCCTATTGTCCTCATCTTTCCTTGTGCGCTTTCTACAAGGTATGATGATTTTGTTCGGTAGCGTCAGACAAGGGAGACTATTTTGCGATAAAAGCATGCAGACAACGGCAAGGAGTCTAGTTTCAGGATACATGGCTGCACTACAAGCACAAACCTCCCTCAATCTTTCAAACAAGCACCTTGATTCCAATGAAGCTCCTAGTACAGTACAAAAACTCTGCTGATTGCCACGTACTGTGACATGTTCAACAGATAATATAATTAATTTACAATTCAAAAAAATAAAAATTCAAGAATGGACTCGAAGAAAAAAACTCAATAGCACGCAAAAAATCCAGCGGATCATATGGCCATACGGGTCGATGTGACCAACCGCTTCATTCAGCACAAGCCACTTTCAGCACAAGCTCAAAACGGCTTGTTTGGTGTGACCGCGGCCTAATACAATCGTTTGATGACCGTGACTAAGAAAAACCCGGGGTTGCAACACAGCCCCCCCCCCCACTCCCCCTCCCCCAGGCGTCTCTCTTCACTCTTGTGTAAGACCACTGGACCGTTCTAAGACGTGTACTTCTCCCACCAGTACCGGTTCTCAGTGGACCTAACTCACCGTGAACCTCCAGAATGAACTCTTGCGTGGCATTGCCAAGGCGATGCGTCACGGTTACGCGGAATCTACCCGCATCGCTACGCTGAGCTGCGCATATCCGCAGGGTCCTCGCGTCCACGGACAGCCTGTACAACCGGTACACGCCCGGTGCCGCCGGCAATGTAGTCGCCGTGGCAGGGTTGCCGCGGGCGACGGTCACGCCGTCCTTGTCCCACGTGATGAGGGCATCGGATGGCGCCTGGATGCTGGTGACCAGTGCAACACTGGATAGCAGCTTGGTGGATATCTCCATCACCGCCCCCGCTGCTGTGGCTGCTGATGCGGCTGCTGCGGTGAGTGATGATGTTTCCGCTGCTGGCAGGCGCGGAGGAACTGCGCGTGAGCAACACGGAGCCGCGTTGCGCACAGCACAGGCATACACAGCACAGGCACGCACAACAGACCCAGCACAGACACACAGCCCGTCGACACAACAGGCACCCAGCAGACAAACAACAAATGCACAATAGCCGCCGCGATAGCAATACACAACAGACAATAGAGAGGTTAAGATGCACGTGATTTCTGACGCGAGGAGAAAGTTCAGCTCGCGTTATTTGGCTCGCGTGTCGAAAAACAACGCGAAGGACTTGCAGCTCACGGCAAAATTTGGAGTTTTACGCCAAATTTGGCGCGAAATTGCGCGTCACGTCGGAAATAACGTGCATCTTAACCTCTCTAATTGTGAGTCTCTGCTACACGGGAAAACGTACCAAAGTACGAATGGAAACCTCGTCGCGGTTCGAGATCAAGTTTCAAACAGAATTTTCATATGGTTTTCCATGCAAAGCGCGCTGCACACGGACCGGTCTCTGTGTGAAAACTGAGCGGACAGAGTACATGTGGCGGGAAGTTTGAGCATAGTTTGAGCATGCTATGCACAGCAGAACCGGCGCAACGCACGGAAGATCCGTGTCAAACTTCACTGCAGTTGACACGGAGTTTGATACGTAGTTCCGTGTAGCAGAAGCTCACTAATGAACATATGCACACAGACACTCAACACAAATACGCAATACCGATGCAGAAAACAGTGTGGGGAGAAAAATATATAAATGTACAGATAAACACTGCACACAACACTGTAGCATACAGTTTGCGCTCATTGACGTCCGACCCGAAGCGCAAAACTGACGTCCTGGACCAGTTCTGAACACGTCACTGTCAGGGATTAGCGAATTCAAATAAAGTATACAAACAAACAAACAAGAGGCGTCGGAACGTATTTTAGGGTGTTACAGTAAAACCTCTGGGTTTAGCGACCTTTGGGTTTAGCGACCTTTGGGTTTAGCGACCTCTGGGTTTAGCGACCTCTGGTACGGATCTCAGCGCGTGCACTGCGCAGGGTGTTTGCGCATACACTGCGTCATCGAGTTTTGAGTGCAGCTCGCGGACACAGCTACAAAATGGCGACGGTAGATTTTCGACACTAGCGGAAGCGGTCGACACTAGCGGAATCGTCATCTTCATCGTCGTTCGAACACAATCGTGATTCCCGCCAGAGGACAGCGTGGCCAAAGCGATATCGCCCCGGTCGATTTTCCTATAATTTGCCATGTGAGAAAAAACCTTCTTCAAAGAAGATTCAATGAAAAATTCAGACGTTTCTCCGGTTAGAGATTGTCCCAACTTCGATTTTCAGTGCATCAGCCATCGTGAACATTGTCGCCATTATCTGGCAGAGAGAAGACATCGCACTCAGAAGAAGAGGTGTTCACGCTGCGTCCAAGAGTGAACTATTGTGCTCTTTGACCCTCCATAGTTCCTCTGAGAGAGTGTCTGGGAGATAGGTAGCTTGGAGATGGCCGTAGAACGTGCTTTCCTGGACGCAACATTCAGCCATTTCTTCTGTCTTCTTCAACTTGATTTATTTCGAAAAAAATTTTTTTCACGGTTTCTGCACTGGACGCGTTTGGGATCTGAAATCTCACCTGCGCAAACTGGCTGCGCAGTTCACGTGCTGAGATCCCTACCTCTGGGTTTAGCGACCACCTGCTCATAATGACCGTTTTTCCATGCACCGACAGTTCAACACAGGCACTGTGGGACCTGGTTCTAAAGACCACCTGGCTTAAATGACCGCTTTTGCTTGCGCCGTGGGGTGGTCGCTTAAACCGGGTTTTACTCTACGGTCAGCCACTCGAAGTACGATTTACATGTGGGGTTGGGGTGTCTCCTCAAAATTTAGAGCACAAATCAGTGCCTTTTAAAAATTCACAGGGTATCCGGGGGGAGGGGGGGGGGCAAAGATTGGTACGGTCACAACCGTAGTGACCTTAGCATGTCCGACGCGCCTGACTGTACCTGCACAGTAATGCAGCATTCGTACCACTTCCAGGGCCGCGTCAAGCGCCGTGCAAGTAGAGGGCGCCAAATATGCACTGTGGGTCGGATTTCACCAAGCACAACTGTACGTGTAAATGAAAAAGTGCATTCTACATACAAAACCAATGTTAACCCTTTAAGAGCCGCCCCATGCTTGAATGCGTCGTAAACGACGCATTCAAATGCGAAACTTCAAAAGATCGTAACTCAGTCCAATCTCGCTCAAATCCAGTGATCGAAATATCCAGGGCGAAGAGAAAACTCTCACCTGTCGGGAGAAACAATCCGCGAAGCGCTGCGAGCAACGGTTCCTGAGATAAATCACTCGTAAGTTGAGCCGCGATCGCGGCAATTTCAAAAGCGCGCAGTGCGACTTTAGTATTGAGAATTTTGAGACTTTTTGTCACGCTGGTTTACTCGAATTTGCACGGGTTTCACTGTTGATATTGTCAAGAGTACACAGCGAAAAAATTGGAACTCCACGATCGAGTAAAATGAAATATCTGGAGCGGGACGCAATTGGACGCATTTGGGGCATTTTTCGTACTCTCGCTGCGATCTAGCGCTGGATAGACGGTGTGCTGGCTATCATGATTGACCTCATTCTCTTCCTCTCGCGGAGACCTTTCCAGGAAGCCCTAGATTGTGAGAATTGAGTGAGTAGAACTGAAGCTATGATCCAAGGAACACGAAAAAATGCAGAAATTTCAAATTTTCCTGTGGCTCTTAAAGGGTTAAAGGGGAAGTTAAGCCGAAATCGATTTTTCACCAGTTGTAGTCTTCGGGGCGCTAAGTCGAATCGTCTTGGTCCGAGGAAGCTGAGACACTCCTGACTTACACTCAACTTACAGGCTGTTTGGGCGTTTTCCTGTCCCTCGAGCTGAACTCGAAATGACCCCTGGTGTGAAAGTTATAGCCTGCAGGCACGGTGACCAGGTGACTTGTGCACGCATGAGGATGTGACCGCATATTCAACTACAGTCGACTTCGCTTATAACGACTGCGGATATAACAACAATTCGCGAATAACGACAGAATTTCCATGCCCAGAGCAAAGTCTCATCTCACTGTAATACATAATAACGAGACTTCGGATATAAGGACACTTCGCGAATAAGCCATTAAGGACACTTTTCTGATGCCCCGCCGAGTGTCGTTATACACAAAGTTGACAGTACATGTATGTTCGATTGGAAAAACGGTCCGAATGCTGCATCGCAGCCTTCTCGGACCAAAACCAGTCGACTCAGCATCCGAAAGACTACAACATATGGGCCAATCACGGTCATCCGTGCTTTTATAAGAACGAAATGGCGCTTTTAGTGACATTTTGCATACAAATCCCCATCTAGTAGGGCGCAGTCACCCAGTTTCGGTGGAAGTGCGCGAGTTCGATTCAGAATAAAGGAAGGACAGAGCGTCTCAGCTTTCTCGGACCAAGACCATTCGACTCAGCACCCAGAAAGACTACAACTGGTGAAATTTTGATTTTAGGCTTAACTTCCCCTAAAATAAAATAACAAAATTCAACGGCGCGCACCAATTTCACATGGGTGCTGGCCGGGAATCTCGATTTGTTGGCCTTGGCTTGCCTTACTCACATGAAATAAAGACAGTGTGCGTTTTCACTACTTGTACTGGCCTCCCATCCTGCGGGCCAATCTCCGTGGCAACGCACTGATAGACACCGGCATCTTGCGGCGCGGCGCGTTCAATCGTCAACGCATCGCGCGATACCTGCACTCGGTTCTCGGTTGCCAAGGCGACAGTGTCGTGCGTCCAGGTTGCCACGACGCTTGGGGGCAGTCCTGCACCGCACGTCAGCGATATGGTGGAGTTCTCATCAATCCACACGCCTGCAGGGCCAACAATAATCAATTCAAGAGGAGTCGCACCCAGCCTGAATGAGTCAAAGAGGAGTTGCTCCCAGCTGGAATGGGTGAGTTCAAGAGGAGTTGTCCCCAGCTTGAATGAGTTAGTTCCAGAGGGGTTGCTCCCAGCTGGAATGAGTCAGTTCAAGTGGGATTGCTCCCAGCTGGAATGAGTCAGTTCAAGAGGGGTTTCCCCCAGCTGGAATGGGTCAGTTCAAGAGGGGTTTCCCCCAGCTGGAATGAGTCAGTTCAGGAGGGGTTTCCCCCAGCAGGAATGGGTCAGTTCAAGAGGGGTTTCCCCCGGCTGGAATGGGTCAGTTCAAGAGGGGTTTCCCCCAGCTGGAATGGGTCAGGCTATGCCCAAACCTAGAGTACAGTACATTCTGGAGTACAGTGTATTTTACTATTAACACAGCTCTACTGGAAAACATGTGGAGAACAAAAAGATGGACAACAAGAACAAGTACAAACAAAAGTAGATAAGCTCACAAGAGTGCTATAGTGCAACTCCTGATACCCATTCTATGGGGTTCGCCGACAGCGAAAGCTTACATCACATGTTGTAGTGGTCCCGCTGTTCGTTTTTAGCCCGTTTTGTTTTGCGAGCAGCTGAGTAATAAAAATAGCACTCCCTGACAGAAACTCACTGCGCGTAGCAACTCCCCAGCATGATCATTTCAGATATTCACTTTGTGTGCACGCTTTCCTTCATCACACTGGAGTAAAAGCCACACTGGAGTATAAGCCACACTGGAGTATAAGCCACACTGGAGTATACGCCGCACTGGAGTATAAGCCACACTGGAGTAAAAGGGCATGTTAGATTGGTAAGGATCGGGATCGAGATCCAGATCCCAGATCCGTCGGATCCTTCAGAGTCAACTGAACACTTTATTTTGGACCTTGACTGTTGCCATGTTGAGGAAGTAATAGAATGGCGCTCACAAGTCACCCAAAAGGGTGAAAGTCGTACTCATCGCACACATCGTACAAAACGTCAACAAACTCTATCTCAATCCACGTGTGAATACCACAATGTGTACAAAAATGATTTTTACCCGCCATATACGCACAAAGGTCACATTTGGATCCAAATCCGAAGGATCCGGATCCGGATTCGACCAATCGAAAGGGTGCGCATCCAGTGGATCCGGTGGATCGGGATCCCGATCCTACCAATCGAACATGCCCTAGGCCACACTGGAGTATAAGCCACACTGGAGTATACGCCACACTGGAGTATAAGCCACACTGGAGTAAAAGCCACACTGGAGTATAAGCCACACTGGAGTATACGCCGCACTGGAGTATAAGCCGCACTGGAGTATACGCCGCACTGGAGTATAAGCCACACTGGAGTATAAGCCACACTGGAGTATAAGCCACACTGGAGTATAAGCCACACTGGAGTATAAGCCACACTGGAGTATAAGCCACACTGGAGTATAAGCCACACTGGAGTAAAAGCCACACTGGAGTATAAGCCACACTGGAGTATAAGCCACACTGGAGTATAAGCCACACTGGAGTATATGCCGCACTGGAGTATAAGCCGAACTGGAGTATAAGCCACACTGGAGTATAAGCCACACTGGAGTATAAACCACACTGGAGTAAAAGCCACACTGGAGTATAAGCCACACTGGAGTATAAGCCACACTGGAGTATAAGCCACACTGGAGTATATGCCGCACTGGAGTATAAGCCGCACTGGAGTATAAGCTGTTTACAAAGCATGGCTTATACTCCGGAAAATACGGTACCTTTGTTGATAGTGCCACTCCCTTTCCCAACTCTAAGTAAGGGAGCTTCCAGGGCCAAACAGCCCCCTCCCCCCCCCCCTTCCCACTCCCTTGCCCAACTATAAGTAAGGGAGTTTCCAGGGCCCAACCGCCCCTCCACCCTCCAACCCCCCCCCCCCCCCCACACACACACACACACACCCACAATAGAGGCATATTTGCCACCCCTCATGGAGGAAAAAACATTGCTCGCTGACCAATAGCAAAAAAGTACTGAATTTTTCGGAGCATAAGTCGCACTGCGAACACTCATAATACACCCAAAATAGATCGGTGCGGCTTACACTACCAAGGTGAAATGAATCTCAATACAAACTAGATGTCTGTTTCTTGTAACAAATATTCGGGATGCGGCTTTTAGTCCATAAACTACGGTAACCGGCTTCAATAGAGATTTGTCACTTCCAGCTGCAGTCCGGAAGACAATAGAAAGGTTCCGCACTACGTAAAGTTGACAGCTTCGCGAAAGTGGGCAAGAAAACCCGGGAAATCGCGACTCCAGCCATGACGGAAGTTGTCAACGTAGAGCTCGTAAGTAGGGCTCTACTAATGGAGGTGCTCCGTAAGTGGATTGAAGTATACATGTATGACTCTCTCTCTCTCTCTCTCTCTCTCTCTCTCTCTCTCTCTCTCTCTCTCTCTCTCTCT
>NC_088652.1:26022594-26125585 GCF_964019385.1 Sycon ciliatum | reverse complement strand
AGCCAAAGCGGCTACGCTCGGGCTTGAATTTTTTCAAATCCTTGTTCAGACAATGAAGACTGGAGTTCGTCCGTGTTTGTTCGCACTGCCTCTACGTCTTGAAAAAGGTCTCCTGCAGGCATCGTTCGGCCGATTTCCACAATCAATAGCTCATTCTTTTGCTCTTGAAATTCGCCATGGGCGTAAAGCTTCCAATTTTTGATTTTGTTCTTGTGTCGCGAGTTTTAGCTCCGCGAACGGAAGCTGGTTTCACATTTCTTGTATAGCCATTTAGACGTCCGCGTGCAGGGATCGGCGAAACTTCAGATATTTACATCGATATTTTTCTGATGCTCGAAAAGCCGCACATGGCTACAAACCCCCTCCCCCCCCCAGACGCACCAATAACGTCTCTAAAAAAACATCGATATTTACGGACGGCCCCTTAGACTGCTACGATTATAATGTTCTTTGGCATGGTGCTATGGATTGTAATTGTGAAGAGTCGGTTCATTGCAAATGCGTTGAAAAATACTAATCTTTATTTCAGGATTACCCAAAGGCTGACGCCTAGCACAGTGAAGACCGTAGCAGTGTCCACCCATGAAGATATGAGCGATCATCATTAAATCAAAGTGTCCCGCCAACGACACGACTGGAGACCAACGTCCAAGCACTGCTACCCCTGTGTCCGCAAGCCGGGAATTTCCGGAATTGATTACAGCAAATTTAATAATGTAGAAGAGAAAAGGACATATATCCCTATGTCCTTTTCTATCCCTATGTCCTTTTCTCTTCTACATTTATTTATGGCTCAACATCCGAGTTTCAAATTTAATAATGTAAATAATAATTAGAAGCGGTGAGGCCTCCTGCAGTTTCATACAGAATTTCAGATGGAGCGGACTCGCTCCCTTCTATTTACACTGCAACGTTCGAACACATTTTCGTAGTAAGCTCATAGAAAGATTCAACGCCAGCCACGAACGTATCAAATTCACGCATGAATTAAGTTGTGACAGTGGCTGCATAGACTACATGGACGTAACGATCGCGGTTGGGCAAACCGGAGAGCTGTCATTCAAGTTGTCCCAGAAGGCATGCAGTAGTGGCCTACTGGTGGATTATTCATCGGCAGTTCCTCACCACATCAAGTCAGCCGTCGCTCAATCTCAATTCCTAAGGGCACAGCGACTATCGTCTAACCCCATGATGCAAGCCGAGAGCGAACAAAAAATACACAAACAACTGCGCATAAATATCTACCCAGACAGTATCATATCGGAAGCAAGGGAAGCTGCCAGGAAACCTCGGCGTAGACGACGCGGTAATCCCCGCTCTGCCTTCCTTAAACTACCGTACAAGTGCGATGAAGTACACCACCATGTGAACAAATCAATACGGAAATACAAGTTGCCGGTACGTGAGGTATATTATGGCACCGCAGGCCGCGCACCTGAGGGCCTTTCTGGAAGCCTTACTCGATCGGATAGAGCGAAACTGAGCACCCTGGGATGCGAGCAGTTTTTAGTACTCCCGGGTCCAAAATCTCACCACCAGGCCGGGCTGATCAAAACGTCTGCCGGGTCTGCAGCCTACAAACGTGGATCTGCCAACACTGTGCTGTCGACGACATGTCCCGCAAGGCACCTAGTACCTTGCTTGAAAGCAAGGAACGCTTTTTTTTAGAAAGGAAGCTTCTTCTCCAAAATTTAAAAAAAATTGAAAATTATTCCTTCTGAAAATATCATCGCGCTCTTGACCTCGAAGCTGACTGCTGAATGCGATTAGGAAAGAAGATTCCTGAAGATGCACCAGACTGATTCTGGCAAGCCGTCTGTCGTCTGGATATGCACTGTTGTTCGTTATGGTCAGCAATCTTCTTCGTTCGTCCTTTCGTTTTCCTGACCACGATGATGACAAGCAGCTCTCATGCTCAGGTTAGTGCTACGTGTATGTCTGGGCACACAACACATCTGAGATGCACCCACTGACGTTATCGAACTGAAGAATGCAGCAAGGGTTCCTCGGATTCTCTTGATTTCGGAACAAATTTCCTTCACTTTTACCCTCTCAGTCTCTTCCCCATGCCCTCCATGCATGCACAATGGAGCTTGCATTTCAAATGTTGTTTTTATACTTTGGCAGTGCCTCTGCTACACTTTCATATAGAGTGAGGTCCTGTAAATAGGATCCAACATTGTTGGTGGTGGTGTGTGTGTGGGGGGGGGGGGAGGTATGTTTGCAGCCAGGATGTAGGAATGACACTTCTGCGCAGCAGGTGGCAATAGTCAGAACTGGTCACTCTACAAATCCCATACCTGCCAACCTTTGCAAACCTGAGATGGAATGACATACCTAGGCATGAAAATGTATACAAATATACCTCGCGGTGAGGCATGGAACTAATGCTCTTTTGGGTGCCTATTACCGCCCTCGATGTCGGGATGGTTGTCAGGTATGAAATCCCAACCGAGAAAACCATTTAATTAGAAGATAAACTCGGCTGGAACACCGCTTTTCTGGGAATAGAAATTTGTTGTGCCACTTTCGGCTAGTCCTTTTTGCAGAAGTGATTCAGTGCCTCCGCAATGCTGTATGAGGGCCAGGACATAGCAACTTTCTGTATGCCGGGGGGGGGGTCATCATCCGCAACATTGGTAGAGTTACGGTTACATTGTATATGTAGATACATACGTGATTTTTGGACTCGCCTCCAGGGATTTGTCGTAAGCTGGGGCACGCGTACGTGAAACGTGGCAAGAAAGGCCCAGTTCGTACAAGGGAGTAGTAAAATACCGGTATTTTCTGTTCCTATGTTCCCACGACGAGTCCTCTGTGCACTGAGTGCAGGTCTCTTGCCGCTCCCTGGTCCCCAGTTCACCTGACCGTGACGTTTATCGAATAAGGTCTATATGCGGGCATGCATAAATCAACCCTTCCACAAGGATGGCTCAAACAGGCAGCCAAGGAGTTAAAATTTCGCTCCTGGGGCTAGGGGTGAAACGAAGGCCTCAATTTTCCAAATGAACCTTCTCCATTGAAACGAACGAAGGTGTCGAATAATTCTTTTACCAGTTCACAGTTCCTGTTCACACGCACTCCGGGGGGGGGGGGGCTACTATGCACTTGTAGTGACACTTACCGTAAGCCAAGTTGCACCTATGGAAGCCAAGTGGACCACGACTAGTTGACTGTACAGACTACAGTACAGTATACATGCACATGTATACAGTGAAGATCAGTGCATGGATGCCTGCCGTAATCGTATGTTGACCTTCGTTCGAATTGAAAAGAGAGGGTCGTTTCGAAAAAGAAAAAAAGCTCAATGGAAGTATGATGCTGCTGACAATTCTGAAGTCGCCTTTCTGGAATGGATCATGCGCTCTAGGTTCATCCAATTGGAAATGGACTCAATCGTTGTTACACCATTCTTGTTTGGTTAGTTATTCTACATCCCATAGCATGTACAATCCAACTTGTGAATAATGTACCTCGGGTTTACAAAACAACTCGCAAATAACAATCTTCAGATCTAGTGACCATTTGATTGCATACTTCCAACCTCACGAGTAACAACAATACACCAATGGCGACACTTTTTTCATTCACAATCGAGGGTCAGTATTCCCCAGGTTGACTGCAATTGCCAATCAAACAGGAGGGGCGAAAGTCGACCACGGCTGAAAAGGCGTAAAGAAAATGTATGTCATGAGCTAGATGGCAGAAGGAGGAAGTAGGTTTTCTGAGAAAGCAAGAAACAGAGGTGAATGAAGCACCAGGTCTGTCCATGCAGTGGATAGAATTATTGGATTGAAAGACAGGCTCTTTACGTCAGCTTGCTACTATTATACCTACATTTATTATTATTATTATTATTATTATTATTATTATGACGGATAACCCAAAGGCAATGGTTTGCTTTCTGCCTTTTTCATGCAGGATTCTGAAAGCTGGAGCAGCTCAGTGCTTACCTCGACCACTGAACTTACAGCTAACTTCCAACCAAGTTCAAGGCAGTATTATGATGAATCAAGCACGCTTGCCATCATTTCATCATTGCAAAGTACATCGACAATATAGATTTGGTGCTGACTATGTATGATGCAGAGTGTGCTCTATGTATCTATACTACTGATTGGCCTACATTGTACTTATGTGGGCTGAGAGTAATCGATTGTGCTGTATGGCAGTTTACTTGCATGTCATAGATGTTCACATTGCACACAGCTACTGAATTGCTTTCTGTTGCACTGGCCTACTGCGGCCCACTGCAAATAGATTGTAGTGGCATGGGCCATGCCATCATTATAGTGGTATACGGGTACTACACCAACAGTTTCACCGGTACACAGTACAACACTGTACTTACTGGTGGATCTACATCATGCACAGCCTTGTCACTGCTTTTCTCACTTTTTATTAATTTACTGTACTGTACACATTTTGGCACAGCTCTTCCACAAAGAGTTACTACTATTTTCTTCTGCATACCTACTGTATACAGTGACCTGACTGGTAACATCTATGGCTGTGAAATCACAAATTTCTGGGTTGACAGCCTCAAACCTATACGATTTGTTTCTAAGAACGTGCTATAAGAAGTATTCTATTAAAGTATTCTACTGGAGCTCGCAGGACATGGAGTGAGTTTGGAACACCACTCACTCTTCTGTGATTTGGATGTCAAATTATGAAATTCAGTTTGTGAGGTAAACCCATGCATGGCATTCACTGCTATAGTATGACTCGGGGTAAAGTGTTCCAACGCATACTCATTATAGTGAATAGTTGTGTGTCAGTTAATCGGTGCCCAACGTTGTTGCTGCTGGATAAATAAATATTCTGAGATAACTGAAGCTACACAGCCATCTAATGTTCAAACATGCATGCATCGAAGGGGCCGTAACGAGATCTGCAAGGCATGATTCTATACCTATATTCGATGCTCTCTAGCAGGACATTCATCTGCCTCATTTTCTCTGTGCTGCATTGATGAGCGAAACAGCATGCTGTCCGCAGATTGAGTATTGTGTATAGACAGACGTGTATGTAGTGGTAAAGCTCAAATACATGTACAACATGACAATCAATAACAATCCCCGTGTTTTACAACAGCACAAACCCAGCACCACAATTCTTAAATTTGGGCTGTGGTGTTCTTAGTATTCCAGGCTGGATGTTCTAGGCTTCCACGCTCTTGGGCGCACGACTTTACTGTGCCGAAGAATATTTTCAGCCAATGAACCCAGAGCTTGGTGGCATGGTGCCATGGAACAGCCTTTTGCATGTGGCTTTCACTACATGCACATGTACAACGTTCAATTGATGTGGAAAATCAGACAAGGACTTTTGCAGTTATGAGCAAGGTCCCCACGAATGGTCATGTCACTTCACAGAATACATGAACTGATAGAGTAGACCTCGGTCCCCTCAGAGAACGCTTGGGTGAAGTCGGTTTCAACTGAGGACATGTCCAAAACCATGCTAAGTACTTGAGCTGCTCATGAACCCCACAATTATCAGGCCCACCGGAACCGGTCTGGTTGGTCGGGTTATCACCGGACCAACTTGTTGGCCACCAACAAATGTTTCCTGCTGTGGAGGACGTGTGTACCCGCCATATCACACACAAAGTATAAAAGGCCATGAAACTACCAGACCGATCAAAAACTGCTTCCGGCGGTACTGATTATACAGTACAGGTTTAAAAAGCAGCTCCATTTTTGTCATACATCAAACCAACTCTGTCATTGCTATGCTACTCAAAAAGAGTAGTGATGTTTATTCACAAAAGAATCACAATGCTAGCAGAGAAATTCGATATTCTCCAATTTTAGGGGCACTAAAGTACTATGCAAAAATTAATGATGCATGGTCATTGTTATGAAGCAGTCACCTCAGTACAGCAATTAAACAGGCTGATTATGAGAACGAGATTCGCGGCAAATCTTCTTCCATCAGTGCTGTTCAGTCTTGAGTGGTCCACTGAGGCAGGAAAACAACCTGTTCGGTCCTTCCATACGAGAAACAGAAATTGAACATGTTCCAGGGTGGAGGTGGCGAGCATCGGCAATGTAATGCACCTTTAGGCCAACACGACCATCATTCCGACATGAATTCTCAAACACCTTCGCTCGTGAGAGTGCCTCAGAGTGGTATTCATCAACAGATGGCAATCCTGTAAAACACATGAAAAGACATAGCAGCAACACAAAGAAACCTAATGTTATAGAAACGAATTCGAAAGTCTACTGAACCAAGGTACAACCACACTCCAGGAGGCAAGCAAAAGTGCATATAATCCGAAGGTTGCGATGCCTGTATGTATTGTATTCATTGATTCATGGATTCTCCACAGGCCTTAGCCTAAATCGAGGGAGTGTCTGTCATGCCACACTAGATACAAGATGCTACCAGAATCACTTTCCCCAGTATTGATGATCTTTTCTTAGGGTGTTATATAAAACACATCTGTAGCCACTTCATCTTGCTCACAAAATCATACACCACCACACAAACGGGCCCTTCGGCTATTATAATTTGGGTGGTGATGTATGATATTGATAATCTATTGATACTAGGGCTGAAACAATTATATCGGTTATCCGTCTAATCGATCATTACAAGGAAACGATTTCGATTACGCTGTCTGTTTCGATTACGCGATTCTAAAAAAAAGAAACGTCTGCAAGAATCAAAAGATGTCATGTACAGCACTACTAGATACTGTACTTTGTCCTTTTCCTCGTTTCTTTTTGTTGTCCATATGTTTTCCAGTAAGGCTGTGAAAAATAAAAAATAAAAAACTGACTGTCTGCACCTGCACGTGATGTGCTGCATTGCGTAGAGTACGCGGTTTATCTGCACGTGTGTATGTACATGTATATGTGTATATTTCAACACGGCATGCTTTGTGCTGGTCTGGCGCGACAATTTCTAGGACGCAGTAATCAATAATCATAATCGATAATCGAATCGATACAAGGGTAGGTTAACCGATAGTTGAAAAGTGTAATCGTTTCACCCCTAATTGATACCATATCCAAGTCTGACTCTCACCGTGAGATCCTGGCAACAATATTACCTGGTACATGACATATTCAGACACTGACGTAAGCATCTTTTTGGAACAACACGTGTGCCTATCTGCTAGTGTAATGTGACACACATGCAGAATCAGTCATAGCTAATTTTACCCCCTCACTGTTGTATGCGCAGACTCCACTTTGCGGTGTCAAGTACTCTTCTTTCGGTGGGCTACTTCACTAAGGCGCTTGTCTAAAAGGACTCACGTTCATCCTGCAAACCTACACGACTTGCATAGTTTTCACTGTCGGCCGAAGTCCATGCATTGCACACATTGAGATTCACTCCCTCCGTACAGGCCAGTACAGAGCTGCCCACCAATTGAGTCTGTTTTGCGTACTCAGACTTCTGATTTTCCGTATCTTGCAGTGTTTTGCGTACTGCCGTGTACATTGCATGCATACTTGCACTGTAAAGTTTTTTGACACGCACATGCATGACGTAGGCTGCATTTGGTAGTGTAAAACATGTGTGACTTGCACTCACGACATTATTTTTTGTGCTACATGTACATGTTGTCGTGGTACGGCATGCACTCACTTTGGTACAAGACTATTCATCGCTCAGCTTACACTTGCAATGCTTCTACACAGCTGATTGATCCTCTTCGATTTTCTGTACCATTTGCCCAAATTCTGTAGTGCGAACAAGGAGTGATTTTCCGCACAAATACAGAAAAATATTTTCATTTTTGTCAGTCATTTTCACGACATATTTTCTTTATCATGATCCCCGGGCCCGCGGAGTGTACGTGTGGCATTCTTACGAACGCGGAAACGCAGTCTTTCTAACCGAGTCTCACGTGCACTGTGAATTTGTTCTTCTTTTATTCACAATGCCATGTATCGATTCATCGCTTCTTCGCACCTGAGATCCTGTGCAACAGCGATTTAAAGATTAGCTTTATCAAATAGTGATCAGAGAGAGAGAGAGAGAGGATCAGTTGTGGGTGCTGTGACAGCATAGAGTGTAGATTGGTGCAAACATCATTGCCCAGCAGAACCGTATTCATAATCATAGGGACCTGCGTTAAGCATTACATTTTGGAAGCTATTTTTTAGAATTTTTACAGGCCCAATAAGCCTGAAGAGAAGAACACTTAACTTAGACTGTCCTAACGTTATCGAACGCACTGCCAAAGTAAAAAAAACATTTGAAATGCAAGCTCCATTGTGCATGCATGGAGGGCACATGGGGAAGAGACTGAGAGGGTGAAAGTGAAAGTGAAGGAAATTTGTTCCGAAATCAAGAGAATCCGAGGAACCCTTGCTGCATTCTTCAGTTCGATAACGTCAGTGGGTGCATCTCAGATGTGTTGTGTGCCCAGACATACAAGTAGCACTAACCTGAGCATGAGAGCTGCTTGTCATCATCGTGGTCAGGAAAACGAAAGGACGAACGAAGAAGATTGCTGACCATAACGAACAACAGTGCATATCCAGACGACAGACGGCTTGCCAGAATCAGTCTGGTGCATCTTCAGGAATCTTCTTTCCTAATCGCATTCAGCAGTCAGCTTCGAGGTCAAGAGCGCGATGATATTTTCAGAAGGAATAATTTTCAATTTTTTTTAAATTTTGGAGAAGAAGCTTCCTTTCTAAAAAAAAGCGTTCCTTGCTTTCACGCAAGGTGCCTTGCGGGACATGTCGTCGACAGCACAGTGTTGGCAGATCCACGTTTGTAGGCTGCAGACCCGGCAGACGTTTTGATCAGCCCGGCCTGGTGGTGAGATTTTGGACCCGGGAGTACTAAAAACTGCTCGCATCCCAGGGTGCTCAGTTTCGCTCTATCCGATCGAGTAAGGCTTCCAGAAAGGCCCTCAGGTGCGCGGCCTGCGGTGCCATAATATACTTCGAGGTCAAGAGCGCGATGATATTTTCAGAAGGAATAATTTTCAATTTTTTTTAAATTTTGGAGAAGAAGCTTCCTTTCTAAAAAAAAGCGTTCCTTGCTTTCACGCAAGGTGCCTTGCGGGACATGTCGTCGACAGCACAGTGTTGGCAGATCCACGTTTGTAGGCTGCAGACCCGGCAGACGTTTTGATCAGCCCGGCCTGGTGGTGAGATTTTGGACCCGGGAGTACTAAAAACTGCTCGCATCCCAGGGTGCTCAGTTTCGCTCTATCCGATCGAGTAAGGCTTCCAGAAAGGCCCTCAGGTGCGCGGCCTGCGGTGCCATAATATACCTCCATGACCATCAAGAGTACATGAAAACCAGAGTGTGCAGCTCGGATGGTTCATAGGTGCCAAACATTCTTTTTTCTTTAGTTTTCTTTGTTAAGAGAGCATGTCTGAGAAAACCAGAACATATGTGCAAGTCGATCTCTCAGATTTCGCTCAAATTTTGCAGGTAGGTTTGCTTTGGGGTGTAGATCGACATTCCAAAGCCCGCACAAAATCTTTTGAAGGGAACCATGAAATTGGTATACCCCTCAATATTGGCCCAATATTGGCACGATTTATGGGTCTACAAACGAGCCACGGTACAACGTGCAAGAACAAGCTACGAACAAAACTCCATCAAGCCATCATTACCTCACCTTAGAAGAGTTCTTGCGGCAGCACTACTTAGCCACGCCAGCATCCCAGAAGACGAGGGAAATCATCCCTTGACGCCACAACTGATCGTCTTGAAAATAGCCAAATTACAAGCGCTGATAAAACAGCGAGCTACGTCCTCAATTAGCAAACACTATACACCGGCAGATAGTAGAACACCTCTTCTAGCACTGAGGACATGTCCCCCATCATCCTTTTGGGGTTTTCTTGAAATAAACAATTTTGAATTTTTCCACTCGACCATTCTGAAATACGTCCAAACTCATACCTGCGCAGGAAAGCTCGGCCTCCGCGACGTCTAGTCAGCAATTTCTACTCCAACACCACTCCCAACGCTGCAGAACAAAGTGTATTGTTGACTCTGACAAGTAAAAGCAGCGGTGATCACTTGTCACTCCAAACGACAAGCTTCTCCTTGCGCCACCAACATTTTTCGTTGCAACAGTTGATGCAAAAGTGACTGAATTTTTGCGTGTAGTTTTTGGATTTTACTGCAAGAGGAATGAAGAAATCACGTGGATCGTGACGTAGAATAATGCTTTCTGGTACACGACACAATGCACACGATCACGATCGTTCCTGAGGCGCTATTCGAAACGGACCATGAGGGAGGAGGTAAGATGCATTGTATTTCTTGCATGCTCTGCTCAGAACATGCAGAAACTATCGTTATAACGCTAGCAGTATTGCATTGGCAAGAATTCTTGGAGATATTTCCTCTTGCAGTAAGAACAGCGATGCATTTTTTCACACTAACCTCGCTCATCCCGAACATGGTTCAACAGGAACTACGGCTGGTTTACATGCTGATGATCCACGTAGATCTGCAACAGCAAGGAACGAGCGTGGTCCATGCCATCAAGGTCGCTTGGAGTTGACCAGAGCGCGGCCAACACTGGTTGCATGAAGTATGTGGCGCGCCCACAAGGCAGATTTCTTACGTCATGAACAACGTGATTTGACCCTACTCGCCATAGTCTCTGCATGTTGAGGGAAAGTCCCAGCTGGAAGGCCTACAACACGACATGCGTGCTCTTGAGCTGGACATCAAGATGCACTTGATCGGATCTAGATCAACGGGTGATCCATGTAAGTGCAGGAGCGCTTGATCAAGGTGACTCGGAACAACTGCTGAACCGTGATCTACGAGACCTGGCATTCTTGTGTCACGAGGCACGTGATTTCATCATTCCTCTTGCAGTAAAATCCAAAAACTACACGCAAAAATTCAGTCACTTTTGCATCAATTGTTGCAACGAAAAATGTTGGTGGCGCAAGGAGAAGCTTGTCGTTTGGAGTGACAAGTGATCACCGCTGCTTTTCCTTGTCAGAGTCAACAATACACTTTTTTCTGCAGCGTTGGGAGTGGTGTTGGAGTAGAAATTGCTGACTAGACGTCGCGGAGGGGCGAGCTTTCCTGCTCAGGTATGAGTTTGGACGTATTTCAGAATGGTCGAGTGGAAAAATTCAAAATTGTTTATTTCAAGAAAACCCCAAAAGGATGATGGGGGACATGTCCTCAGTGCTAGAAGAGGTGTTCTACTATCTGCCGGTGTATAGTGTTTGCTAATTGAGGACGTAGCTCGCTGTTTTATCAGCGCTTGTAGTTTGGCTATTTTCAAGACGATCATTTGTGGCGTCAAGGGATGATTTCCCTCGTCTTCTGGGATGCTGGCGTGGCTAAGTGGTGCTGCCCCAAGAACTCTTCTAAGGTGAGGTAATGATGGCTTGCTGGAGTTTTGTTCGTAGCTTGTTCTTGTACGCTATGCCGTGGCTCGTTTGTAGACCCATAAATCGTGCCAATATTGGGCCAATATTGAGGGGTATGCCAATTTCATGGTTCCCTTCAAAATATTTTGTGCGGGCTTTGGAATATCGATCTACACCCCAAAGCAAACCTACCTGCCAAATTTGAGCGAAATCTGAGAGATCGACTTGCACATATGTTCTGGTTTTCTCAGACATGCTCTCTTAATATGATTTCTTTTTTTCTTTTTCTTTTTCTTTTTACCAGGCGTGGGCCATCCCCTGAATTCATAGGTGCCAGACATTCTTTTTTTTTCTTTCTTTTTTCTTTTTACCAGGCGTGGGCCATCCCCTGAATTCATAGGTGCCAACTCGGAAAAAACAAAAAAAACAAAAAAAAAAAAAAAAAAAAAAAAAAAAAAAAAAAAAAAAAAAAAAAAAAAGCTCGGATGGGTTGCTGTCACGGCGAAATTCCGTGATTACATCATTTTAGTGATGTAGTGCGTACAAGCAGGATTCAAGCAGGTCTCTTTCTGCACAACTGCAGCTCAGTTGTACGCACTACGCCACTTCCTGCCTCAGATCTGGGCCAAATATGATGTAATCACGGAATTTCGCCGTGACAGACACCCATAGCAGAAAAGGCCCCAAGCTGCACACTCTGGTTTTCATGTACTCTTGTGACCATGCAAGCTGCATGCAAGTAACCATGGTAACGGTAGGTATTTAAAACATTTAATATTTTTTGTTCACGTTCGGTCAACATGACAGTCGACTAGTCAAGAGTCCATGCCAGGGAGTCGTCAAAATACAGTCGTCCCTCTCTAATCCGGCACCTTTTGCTACGGCGTTTTCTGCTGGATTAACGAGGGTGCTGGATTAAGAAATCCTGCCCTCTGACCCGGCCCTACCCAATTGCATGCATGTATCATATGTACGTCAAAACGCAGGGTTTTTCCGTGTCGACCAAAGTATTTGGTGCACGGCTTTATATTCTCAATTGTTCTCCGGGAGTATACACAGTGATAAAGTGATAAAGTAAAACAGAGAACATGTTCACATGTACTCTTTCACACACACGCGCACACACACACACACCTGAAAATTGGCAGGACACTACTCCTTGCTAAAATAAGAAAGTATGGTGGACTGCCGTTGTCTCCTGGACAACATTGACCAGACTGGCCTAGCCTGGCCTAGCGCCTGGCAAGGAGTGCACCTGTACGGTACGCGATTTACGACTGCCGGATTATGAAATCAAACTACGTGCAGTTTGAGCGATTCGTTTCAAAAAGTCACTGCCGGAGGCGGAATTCAAGTGCCGGATTAAGATGTAGGAATTGAACGAAAAAAATCGGTTTCGTCAGAAAGTGCGCCGGTTGGCAAGGGTTCCGGATAAACAAGTGCCGGATTAGAGAGGGACGACTGTACCGGTATTTTGACGACTCCCTGGTCCATGCACTCTTGGTTCGGTACTTCAGAGACTTGAACCTGTCTAAAAGACGACCTCTCAAGGGACCTCCGTTGTTTTACCAGGTGGTCTCCTTATCCAGGGTCAGTTGACTGGAAATAGCATCCCTTGGTCCTGGTTACAGTGGTCTTCTGAGGCAGATGGTCGCCTTATCCGAGTGGTCGCCTTGGCAGGTTTTACTGTCATTGTACTCACTCTCGATCTCATTATTATTATTATTATTTAAAAATTCGACGAGGAGACAATAATTTTAATATGGCAATAAGTAGGACGAGCTAGCTGAAGCGACATTTGGATTACTTTATTAACAATGTAAGCGATGGAGACGATGCAAGAAACAATCTAAAGGGTAAGGAAAATTACATGTCACGTAAGGCCACCCTTTGTTAACTTAGTTCATTGTTTAACGTCCTTTTTTTTCGCGAAAAGGTACGCGGGAGGGCGAAAAAAAAAGCCCATTCCAAAAACTGGAAACCCCAATCAAACATTTTGACCAGTAAAGCATGTGATATCCCGTATATTCTCTATTATAAGCGCCGTGCTTATATTTTTTCAACACCCCTCTACCCCGTGCTTATATTGGAGACCGCGCTTATATTGGAGACCGTGCTTATATTTTTTCAACCAATACATCCATACAGAGCAAGAAGAAATACATGCTGGATATCATGCACACCGCATTGATTTCCACCAAGACCGTGCTAATAATAGAGACTGTGCTTATAATGTTTCGAAAGGTGCTCACAGTGTGCTAGTATAGGGCTTGAAAGTGATGACGTCAAAACGGCCAGGGAGTAGTAAGTTGACATCAGATTTCTATTTTTGGATCCACTAAGGTGTGACTTTGCTATTGCCTAAGTATGTGGGTGCATAGCAACCCACTCATGTCGCATGCAGGTGTGACTTTTATTTCGCCACCAGTTGTAACCCCGCCCTAGGCCTTGACGGATTATGCTAATATTTTCGTGAAATTATGCTTTTCGCATTGCTGAAAAAATTGCAGAATTATGCTATTTTTATGCTAAAAGTTATCATATTATGCCGCATTATGCTCACATATGCTGCTGATGTATATGATGGTTCTGTGCAAAATACCAGGGGAATTGTTTTGTAGAGGGCGTTGTACTGTAGTAGCAAAAGTTCAACGGGGTCACCGCACCGTCCGACCTAGCTACGACCGTCACTGATTGTAGTCGACTGGACATGTTATCAAGGGAGTCGTAAACCTACGACTTCCTGGTGCATCTACTTGTACTTGTACTTGTAGAACATGTACAACTGTATGGAATTTGATGCGAACAGGCGGATTATTCCAATTTATGCGATTCATATCCAATTTGCCTCGAATTATGCGATTATTCGATTTTGGTAGAAATTATGCGAAAAATGATGCTAGCATAATCCGTCAAGGCCTACCCCGCCCCCAGTAGCCATATCGGTCAGTTTCACTGGCTACATCACCTTGCTGTGGGTAAGACCGCTTGAAATGTGCTTGGATCCATACAAAAACTGGATCCAAGTGGATCCAGTTTTTGAATTTTTGAAATTGTTGCTATGCTGTGACGTAGCACTTTCAAGCCCTATTAGAGACTGTGCTAGTAATGGAGACCTGTGCTTATAATAGAGAATATACGGTATACAATATATCTGGGTCTAACGGCACTTGCAGGCATAGAACAACACTCTTTGATGGTACATTGGAGCACATGCCTGATGAATTCAACAAAACAGGTACATAGCATGGAGTAAGCATGATTGTCATGAATTCATTACATCTGGATTTTTACTAGGACACACACCGTACGATATTTAAAAGCCAACAAAAAAAGAAAAAGAACACAAGACAAAGGCATGCCCGGGAGGCAAGATTATAAGTTTAAGGTCATGATCGGCACACTGTGAAACTACACAATCATGTATTTACAACTTCGCATATTATTGGTACTACTACTTGTACTTCCTTGTTTTTTTTCCGGTCGGAGGCAAAAAGGTACGCGGGCGCGGACGTTAAACAACGAAAAAAGAAAGGGTGGCCTAAGAAGAAAAAGGCAATGGAAAAAAGATGATTCGAACAAGTTTTCGTACAACACTCTTCAGGAATCACCCTTGCACTAAAGAACAAAATGAGAACAAAGGAAATAATATAGCAATCAAGGTAGGGTAACACGATACAATGACAGCACTGGAATATCGAGGTGCGATTTCTCACAAAAGTGTGCAGAAAACAAGGGTATACAAGTAAGAACTAAGCGTGACAAGTGTGTATCAGCAACAAAAACAAAAAGTGAGAACGAATGATAATAATAACAATAATAAACAAGAAGGTGACAAAAACACATTTAGGCACAAGTGGCAACAACGTTGCCACACTACACAAAAGAACATTATTTGAACAATTTTAGGGTAATAACACTATCTTTCTGGACACACAAATTCGGCTTATGAATGTGCTGACAAACAGCTTCCAAAACAGGCTTGTAACTGCAAAAGATAACCATGACGAGCACAGCACAAAACAGAAAAACAGGAATCAGAATAAGTACGACAACAGTCAGTACTAGAAACCAGTATACTGAAGACTTGTTATTACGAGACGGACGCACATAATCTCGACTCACGCGCACACCCTCACACTCACCCTCACTCAGCTCACCTTCTCCCTCATTATTATTATTACTTTTTTCTTATTTAAAAAAAGGGTTTGCTCCCCACTACTTCGTACTTTTTTCTTATTATTTTTGTTAGGGATTTTCCATGAGCTCGGCAGGCCGGATCACCATTTTTATTTTATCAATTTCTGACTTTGGTCTTCTTGAGGGAAAATAGCGGGGCCGGGGGAGATGACTGGAGAAAGCTCAAAAATCAACCATCACAGATGGGGCACTACCGTAGTATTCAAGAGATCGAGAGGGCACTACTTTTTTCAATGTCCATCACAGATGGGGCACTCATTCAAGAGAGGGCACTACTTTTTTCAATGTCCATCACAGATGGGGCACTCATTCAAGAGAGGGCACTACTTTTTTCAATGTCCATCACAGATGGGGCACTCATTCAAGAGAGGGCACTACTTTTTTCAATGTCCATCACAGATGGGGCAATCATTCAAGAGAGGGCACTACTTTTTTCAATGTCCATCACAGATGGGGCACTATTCAAGAGAGGGCACTCATCGATTGTGAAGAGAGGGCCAGGGCACTACGTTTTTCAATGCTTGTACATTTACGTCAACCAGGATGAAAACAAAGAAGGCGAAGAAAAACCGTAGATATCTACGTTGAGATAAAAGTTTAATACTAGCTATGAAAAGTATGAATGCCGCAGACATCACCACGCAACATGATGTGTGTTCAAGGTTTTGTTTTGTGTGTTTCCAAAATCGATTTTCACGCTCCGATCATCAGTGGAAATACGGAACTAAAGAGATCAAAAGTTACCCGTCATGTGTCACACTTCTTTAAATTTTTAACCTTTGTTTTTCCCTTGATCTCTTTAGTTCCGTATTTCCACTGATGATCGGAGCGTGAAAATCGATTTTGGAAACACACAAAACCAAACCTTGAACAAATTGTCATGTTGCGTGGTGATGTCTGCGGCATTCATACTTTTCATAGCTATTAAGAAAAACAGAGCCTGGAGTTTACTGTAAACTATCACAACTCAACAGACATGGCAAGACTGAGAACTGCGATTTTGATCCAGAATTCTGAAATCACCAGTGCATGGACAAGAACATTAGCAACCTGAGAACAGCAAACTACAAGCACCGGTAATAACTCTAACTCTCTCGTATGAATAGTGTTCAATACAAAGAGCAGCAAACACGAGTACTTCACTGAGCAGCGTGTGCAAAGAGCCCATCCATTGTCACCGTAGAAGATCTGGCAGGTGAATCATTACAAATCACTTTTCTAGAATAAAATAAACAGTGTCTCTCCGCCTACCTACTACTTGTATGTATCCAATATTGACCTCGTACCCAGTCAATACCGGTATTAGATTTAGCACTACTAACCAAAGCATGTGTTCAATCGCTAAAAAGGAGTCAAATATAAGCGGTAAATATAGCCCTAAGGAGTGAAATATGCAGGAATATTTGACTGCTTAGGTATAGCAAAAATCTATGGAAGTCAATACTAAGGGAGTGATAATACGTCATTAGTGTTCACAATGACACAGCTGTGTGCAGTAGGCTGTACAAACAAACACTGGTTCATGTTGCACGTGTTGTTGAAGGCCAGCCATGCTGGAGAAGCCAGGCCATTTAATACAGGGATAAATACTTCGGCAGATCTAGTATGCATTACACATGTGTTAACAATCAATGAGTCATCAACAGTCTGCACACTGTTACGCAATGCCATGGGTTACAGGGTAGAATGTAGCACATTAGGTGAACAGGGTTCGTGCTCTGATTACAGAATCTAGCACGAACTACTATAAAGTGTGTCCAAGGCCACAGCCTCAGTGGCTGCAGTGCTGAAGGGAGGGAGGGAGAGAGAGAGAGAGAGAGAGAGAGAGAGGGGGGGGGGGGGGAGAGAGAGAGAGAGAGAGAGAGAGAGAGAGAGAGAGAGAGAGAGAGAGAGAGAGAGAGAGAGAGAGAGAGAGAGAGAGAGAGAGAGAGAGAGAGAGAGAGAGAGAGAGAGAGAGAGAGAGAGAGAGAGAGAGAGAGAGAGAGAGAGAGAGAGAGAGAGAGAGAGAGAGAGAGAGAGAGTAAGACAGAGAGGTCTATGAGCCAGGCAGAGCCTCGGATAGGTGTCAATGAGCCTTATCACCACTGAACAGTACGACATGCTGTGGACGTGGATAGGAGAATCCCGATCGCTCCCTTATCACCTAAACCACACATTGGTGGCCAGGTCGCGTGCACACAGCTCAAGCATGTTGATCGTGCACTCTTGCACTATGCCCCCCCCCTCGTTAACCCCCATGTTAACCATCACCGCCATCATAGAAATGGCGGTGCGACTTACAAACAATTTAAATAACTCTGACCACAGTCCACGAAGAATTGTGGAGTAAACACTGAACAGTGACAATGCCAGCTAGCACATTGCACTGTATACCTGGTCTGACAATGCCAGCCAGCACACTGCACTGCACACCTGGTCTGCGCTATACGTTGTGCTCGGCCACGTGCGGGTCGGCGACAAGGTACTGTAGCGACTCCATGCGCCGCGGCGCACTTGGCCTGCACTCCGACGACGACGAAGATGACAATGTGCTGCGGAATACGTTAGCACAGTCTCCGCCACCGCCAGCGCCGCTGTGCATGCTCTGCTGCGAGTCCAGGTCAGTTATTACACCACCGTTCTCGGCATGACCGTCCGTCGGCACCAACGCGTTTCCGTAGTAACCATTGCTGCCGCCACCGCATCGGCCACCGTTACGAACGCGATCAAGATTGTGTCCCTTGCTACTGCTGCGTCGTTGGTTGAGCAGTGCAACGACGAGGACGAGCACAATGAGCATGATGCCGACGACCACGGCCGCGATGATCACTCCAACGAGGTACGGGCGTGACTCGGCGCTGGAGGATTGCGCACCGTCCAGACCTGTACAGGGACAGGCAAGCACAAAACACCCACATCAAGTATCACAAGCACCAGGGGTGGATCCAGGAGGGGTTCCAGGGGTTCTGCGGAACCCCCTAAATTTCATAAATGTACCACTGGCAACCATATGCGTGTCCATGGACATGCATCAGCTATTCAGTTTTGACTATACTGGAACCCCCCGTAGAGATCGCTTGATCAGCCGCTGAGCAAGCACACAACACCCACACCAGGTCATGATCACAAGCAAGCACACAGCACCCAGACCCAGTATCAGAAGCAAGCACCCAGCACCCAGACCCAGTAGCAGAAGCAAGGCCATCCAGTAAAGCTCATGAATATCCACCTCGCCGGGTATTGAAACAACTCGTGAATAACGAGACACTCTGCAGTCAACTCATGAATAACGATAATCAACCGTCGAGCGGATAGGCTCAGTTTTTGCGAAATGGCTTCCAAGATCATTGACATAATTAAAGTAATGGGATACTCAATGCCACTGCCACAGTTCTTATTTGTAATGGATAAGACCTTAAGGCTGCAGTCACACCAAGCGCGATTCAGCCATTCAGCAGAAAAAGCGCTTTTTGACGTCATTGTTGCTACAGAAACGGCTGAATTTTCGGCTTCAGCCATTTCAGCAGTCAGCCGTTTTAACGCTGAATGGAGCGCTGAATGGATTCAGCCACTTTCAACCATTCTGGCGCAGTGGCGGGAAAAACAAATTCGTGCAAATCCAAAGCACATCTTGCCATGGATGCATCGTGTTCTGAAATATTCCGGCTTTCGTTGTTTGTTTCGTTGTTGGTCCAACTTGTCTCACTGCCTGCTGTCTGTTATTGTCCTCATCTTTCCTTGTGCGCTTTCTACAAGGCGTGATTTGGTTCGGCAGAGTCAGACAAGGGAGACTATTTTGCGATAGAAGCATGCAGACAATGGCAAGGAGTCTAGTTTCGGGATACATGGCTGCACTACGAGCTCAAACCTCCCTCAATCTTTCAAACAAGCACCTTGATTCCAATGAAGCTCCTAGTACAGTACCAAAACTCTGCTGATTGCCACGTACTGTGACATGTTCAACAGATAATAGAATTAATTTAAAATTCCAAAAAATAAAAATTCAAGAATGGACTCGAAGAAAAAACCTCAACAGCACGCAAAAAAAATCCGGGGGCCATATGGCCATATGGGTCGATGTGACCAACCGCTTCATTCAGCACAAGCCACTTTCAGCACAAGCCACTTTCAGCACAAGCTGAAAACGGCTTGTTTGGTGTGACCGCGGCCTAATACAATCGTTTGATGACCGTGACTACGTAAAACCCGGGGTTCCAACACAGCCCCCCCCCCCCTCCCCCCTCCCCAAGGCGTCTCTCTTGTGTAAGACCACTAGACCGTTCTAAGGGCGCATTCGAATTGTCTTCATCAACTGTTCTAACAAATTTTATAAAGAGATTAGTTGAAGTGTCCCATTAGAGCGGCTTCTATCATTTTAGAGTTTTTCAGTGGAATTGTCATGGCGATGATGACGTCCATTCAGATCGACCATCTCCACGTACTACGTGACGTAGCTATTCCAAACTCTTCGAAACTAATCCACCTTCCCATCGGATGAGTTTCGAGGAGTTTCGTTTTTCTGAAGAGGCCAATAAGGCCACCTCTTCAGAAAAACGAAGCTCCTCGAAAAATCAAAGAGTGACAATTCGAACGCGCCCTTAGACTTGTACTTCTCCCACCAGTACCAGTTGTCAGTGGACGTAACTCACCGTGAACCTCCAGAATGAACTCTTGTGTGGCATTGCCAAGGCGATGCGTCACGGTTACGCGGAATCTACCGGCGTCGCTACGCTGGGCTGCGCATATCCGCAGGGTCCTCGCGTCCACGGACAGCCTGTACAACCGGTACACGCCTGTTGCCGCCGGCAATGTCGTCGCTGTGGTAGGGTTGCCGCGGACGACGGTCACGCCGTCCTTGTCCCATGTGACGAGAGCATCGGATGGCGCCTGGATGCTGGTGACCAGTGCAACACTGGATAGCAGCTTGGTGGATATCTCCATCACCGCCCCCGCTGCTGTGGCTGCTGCTGCTGCTGCTGCTGCTGCGGTGAGTGATGATGTTTCCGCTGCTGGCAGGCGCGGAGGAACTGCGCGTGAGAAACACAGAGCACCGTTGCACGCAGCACAGGCATACACAGCACAGGCACACACAACAGACCCAGCACAGACACACAGCCCGTCGACACAACAGGCACCCAGCAGACAAACAACAAATGCACAATAGCCGCCGCGATAGCAATACACAACAGACAATAGAGAGGTTAAGATGCACGTGATTTCTGACGTGAAGAGAAAGTTCAGCTCGCGTTATTTGGCTCGCGTGTAGAAAAACAATGCGAAGGACTTGCAGCTCACGTCGAAATTTGGAGTTTTACGCCAAATTTGGCGCGAAATTGAGCGTCACGTCGGAAATAACGTGCATCTTAACCTCTCTAATTGTGAGTCTCTGCTACACGGGAAAACGTACCAAAGTACGAATGGAAACCTTGTCGCGGTTCGAGATCAAGTTTCAAACAGAATTTTTCATATGGTTTTCCATGCAAAGCGCGCTTCACACGGACCGGTCTCTGTGTGAAAACTGAGCGGACAGAGTACATGTGGCGGGAAGTTTGAGCATACTTTGAGCATGCTATGCACAGCAGAACCGGCGCAACGCACGGAAGATCCGTGTCAAACTTCACTGCAGTTGACACGGAGTTTGATACGTAGTTCCATGCAGCAGAAGCTCACTAATGAACACATGCACACAGACACTCAACACAAATACGCAATACCGATGCAGAAAACAGTGTGGGGAGAAAAATATATAAATGTACAGATAAACACTGCACACAACACTGTAGCATACAGTTTGCGCTCACTGACGTCCGACCCGAAGCGCAAAACTGACGTCCTGGACCAGTTCTGAACACGTCACTGTCAGGGATTAGCGAATTCAAATAAAGTATAGAAACAAACAAACAAGAGGCGTCGAAACGTATTTTAGGGTGTTACAGTAAAACCTGGTGTAAGCAACCTCTGGGTTTAGCAACCTCTGGGTTTAGCAACCTCTGGGTTTAGCGACCTCTGGGTTTAGCAACCTCTGGGTTTAGCGACCTCTGGGTTTAGCGACCACTGGGTTTAGCAACCTCTGGGTTTAGCCACCTCTGGGTTTAGCCACCTCTGGGTTTAGCGACCTCTGGGTTTAGCCACCTCTGGGTTTAGCCACCTCTGGGTTTAGCGACCTCTGGGTTTAGCGACCTCTGGATTTAGCGACCTCTGGGTTTAGCGACCTCTGGGTTTAGCGACCTCTGGGTTTAGCCACCTCTGGGTTTAGCAACCTCTGGGTTTAGCGACCTCTGGGTTTAGCGACCTCTGGGTTTAGCGACCTCTGGGTTTAGCCACCTCTGGGTTTAGCCACCTCTGGGTTTAGCCACCTCTGGGTTTAGCGACCTCTGGGTTTAGCGACCTCTGGGTTTAGCGACCTCTGGGTTTAGCGACCTCTGGGTTTAGCGACCTCTGGGTTTAGCGACCTCTGGGTTTAGCGACCTCTGGTACGGATCTCAGCGCGTGCACTGCGCAGGGTGTTTGCGCATACATTGCGTCATCAAGTTTTGAGTGCAGCTCGCGGACACAGCTACAAAATGGCGACGGTAGATTTTCGACACTAGCGGAAGCGGTCGACACTAGCGGAATCGTCATCTTCATCGTCGTTCGAACACAATCGTGATTCCCGCCAGAGGACAGCGTGGCCAAAGCGACATCGCCCCGGTCGATTTTCCTATAATTTGCCATGTGGCAAGAACCTACTTCAAAGAAGATCCAATGAAAAAATTCAGACGTTTCCCTAGTTAGAGATTGTCCTAACTTCGATTTTCAGTGCATCAGCCATCGTGAACATCGTCGCCATTATCTGGCAGAGAGAAGACATCGCACTCAGAAGAAGAGGTGTTCACGCTGCGTCCAAGAGTGAACTATTGTGCTCTTTGACCCTCCAAAGTTCCTCTGAGAGAGTGTCTGGGAGATAGGTAGCTTGGAGATGGCCGTAGAACGTGCTTTCCTGGACGCAACATTCAGCCATTTCTTCTGTCTTCTTTAACTTGTTTTATTTCGAAAGAATGTTTTTTTCACGGTTTCTGCACTGGACGCGTTTGGGATCTGAAATCTCACCTGCGCAAACTGGCTGCGCAGTTCACGCGCTGAGATCCCTACCTCTGGGTTTAGCGACCACCTGCTCATAATGACCGTTTTTCCATGCACCGACAGTTCAACACAGGCACTGTGTGACCTGGTTCTAAAGACCACCTGGCTTAAATGACTGCTCTTGCTTGCACCGTGGGGTGGTCGCTTAAACCGGGTTTTACTCTACGGTCAGCCACCCGAAGTACGATTTACATGTGGGGTTGGGGTGTCTCCTCAAAATTTAGAGCACAAATCAGTGCCGTTTATTAATTCACAGGGTATCCGGGGGGGGGGGGGGGGCAAACATTGGTACGGTCACAATCGTAGTGACCTTAGCATGTCCGACGCGCCTGACTGTACCTGCACAGTAATGCAGCATTCGTACCACTTCCAGGGCCGCGTCAAGCGCCGTGCAAGCAGAGGGCGCCAAATATGCGCTGTGGGTCGGATTATACAAAGCACAACTGTACGTGCAAATGAAAAAGTGCATTCTACATACAAAACCAATGCATGAACAGTGTTAACGAAGCGTTAAAGGGGAAGCAGGCGCGTGCTCGGCGAGGGGCACGGGGGGCACGTGCACCCCCCAAAAATTTTCAATCTGGGTTTTGAAAAAAATAATACTGCACCTCGGATGTGACACGTACACATGCAAACGGCCTTCTACACGTACACGTGCAGACGGCCTTCTACACGTACACGTGCAGACGGCCTTCTACACGTACACGTGCAAACGGCCTTCATGTACACGTACACGTGCAGACGGCCTTCTACACGTACACGTGCAGCGCGAACAAGAATTTTACATGTAGATCTACACTGTGCACAGCATAAACATTAGTACCTTGCGACAGTCGGATTCTTTCCCGGTTTCGATTTCTTGCTTTCAGGTCTCTGGATTCTTTGATTTCTTTCCTGAAGTATGGATATCTGACTATGACTGAGCTGCTCTTTTCATAATGTCAAATCGACCGCCGTCATTGAAGTCATTGCGCAAAGCTTCCACGCTGCCGCAGCTAACTCTAAGTGAAGCGTTCGGTCGTTCTGCAACTGTTGCTGCGGGAGCTGTTGCTGCAGCGAAAAAATGGGTGCCGTTTTTTGCTTTTTTCTTTGTTTCTCTTTTTATTTTCAGGCGTGGGCCATCCCCTGACCAAAATGGGTGCACTTTTTTCCTCAGCTGCTATAACAGTTACTTCATATCAATAATCCATGACTGTTCATTGTTGGTAATGAGTCAGTCTCCGGAAAAATCCACAAATCTGCTGTTTTGTGCCTTTGTGAAGTACCTGGCTTACAGGGATCCAAGGCAATTGCAATGTATGCAAATATGCTCTAAAATTAAAGAAAGGTTGCAAACAAATTGCAGAAAATTGCCGGGGGGGGCTCCCCTCGGCTCCCGTGCACCCCCCTAGTTGGGGGGCCGAGCACGCCCCTGGGAAGTTAAGCCTCACCAGTTGTAGTCTTCGGGGTGCTGAGTCGAATCGTCTTGGTCCGAGGAAGCTGAGACACTCCTGACTTACACTCAACTTACAGGCTGTTTGGGCGTTTTCCTGTCCCTCGAGCTGAACTCGAAATGACCCCTGGTGTGAAAGTTGTAGCCTGCAGGCACGGTGACCAGGTGACTTGTGCACGCATGAGCATGTGACCGCATATTCAACTACAGTCGACTTCGCTTATAACGACTGCGGATACAACGACAATTCGCGAATAACGACAGAATTTCCTTGCCCAGAGCAAAGTCCCATCTCACTGTAATACATAATTACAAGAGTTCGGATATAAGGACACTTCGCGAATAAGCCATTAAGGACACTTTTCTGATGCCCCGCCGAGTGTCGTTATACACAAAGTTGACAGTACATGTATGTTCGATTGGAAAAACGGTCCGAATGCTGCATCGCAGCCTTCTCGGACCAAAACCAGTCGACTCAGCATCCGAAAGACTACAACATATGGGCCAATCACGGTCATCCGTGCTTTTATAAGAACGAAATGGCGCTTTTAGTGACATTTTGCATACAAATCCCCATCTAGTAGGGCGCAGTCACCCAGTTTCGGTGGAAGTGCGCGAGTTCGATTCAGAATAAAGGAAGGACGGAGCGTCTCAGCTTTCTCGGACCAAGACCATTCGACTCAGCACCCCGAAGACTACAACTGGTGAAATTTTGATTTTAGGCTTAACTTCCCCTAAAATAAAATAACAAAATTCAACAGCGCGCACCAATTTCACATGGGTGCTGGCCGGGAATCTCGATTTGTTGGCCTTGGCTTGCCTTACTCACATGAAATAAAGACAGTGTGCGTTTTCACTACTTGTACTGGCCTCCCATCCTGCGGGCCAATCTCCGTGGCAACGCACTGATAGACACCGGCATCTTGCGGCGCGGCGCGTTCAATCGTCAACGCATCGCGCGATACCTGCACTCGGTTCCCGGTTGCCAAGGCGACAGTGTCGTGCGTCCAGGTTGCCACAGCGCTTGGGGGCAGTCCTGCACCGCACGTCAGCGATATGGTGGAGTTCTCATCAATCCACACGCCTGCAGGGCCAACAACAATCAATTCAAGAGGTGTCGCACCCAGCTTGAATGAGTCAAAGAGGAGTTGCTCCCAGCTGGAATGGGTGAGTTCAAGAGGAGTTGCCCCCAGCTTGAATGAGTTAGTTCAAGAGGGGTTGCTCCCAGCTGGAATGAGTCAGTTCAAGTGGGATTGCTCCCAGCTGGAATGAGTCAGTTCAAGAGGGGTTTCCCCAGCTGGAATGAGTCAGTTCAGGAGGGGTTTTCCCCAGCAGGAATGGGTCAGTTCAGGAGGGGTTTCCCCGAATGGGTCAGTTCAAGAGGGGTTTCCCCCAGCTGGAATGAGTCAGTTCAAGAGGGGTTTCCCCCAGCTGGAATGGGTCAGGCTATGCCCAAACCTAGAGTACAGTACATTCAGGAGTGCAGTGTATTTTACTATTAACACAGCTCTACTGGAAAACATGTGGAGAACAAAAAGATGGACAACAAGAACAAGTATAAACAAAAGTAGATAACTGAGCTCACAAGAGTGCTATAGTGCAACTCCTGATACCCATTCTATGGGGTTCGCCGACAGCGAAAGCTTACATCACATGTTGTAGTGGTCCCGCTGTTCGTTTTTAGCCCGTTTTGTTTTGCGAGCAGCTGAGTAATAAAAATAGCACTCCCTGACAGAAACTCACTGCGCGTAGCAACTCCCCAGCATGATCATTTCAGATATTCACTTTGTGTGCACGCTTTCCTTCATCACACTGGAGTATAAGCCACACTAGAGTATAAGCCACCCTGGAGTATAAGCCACACTGGAGTATAAGCCACACTGGAGTATAAGCCGCACTGGAGTATAAGCCGCACTGGAGTATAAGCTGCAGCCAGACTTTTTGTCACAAAATGCAGATATCTGCGCTGTTCATCCCAGCTAATTAATTTCGATCATTGTAGCACAAGCCGCAGCAGCTTTTTGGGCGAATTACTGGTGTTTACAAAGCATGGCTTATACTCCGGAAAATACGGTACCTTTGTTGATAGTGCCACTCCCTTTCCCAACTCTAAGTAAGGGAGCTTCCAGGGCCAAACAGCCCCCTCCCCCCCCCCTTCCCACTCCCTTGCCCAACTATAAGTAAGGGAGTTTCCAGGGCCCAACCGCCCCTCCACCCTCCACCCTCCACCCCCCCCCCCCCCACACACACACACACACCCACAATAGAGGCATACTTGCCACCCCTCATGGAGGAAAAAACATTGCTCGCTGACCAATAGCAAAAAAGTACTGAATTTTTCGGAGCATAAGTCGCACTGCGAACACTCATAATACACCCAAAATAGATTGGTGCGGCTTACACTACCAAGGTGAAATGAATCTCAATACAAACTAGATGTCTGTTTCTTGTTACAAATATTCGGGATGCGGCTTTTAGTCCATAAACTACGGTAACCGGCTTCAATAGAGATTTGTCACTTCCAGCTGCAGTCCGGAAGCCAATAGAAAGGTTCCGCACTACGTAAAGTTGACAGCTTCGCGAAAGTGGGCAAGAAAACCCGGGAAATCGCGACTCCAGCCATGACGGGAAGTTGTCAACGTAGAGTTCGTAAGTAGGGCTCTACTAATGGAGGTGCTCCGTAAGTGGATTGGAGTATACATGTATGACTCTCTCTCTCTCTTTCTCTCTCTCTCTCTCTCTCTCTCTCTCTCTCTCTCTCTCTCTCTCTCTCTCTCTCTCTCTCTCTCTCTCTCTCTCTCTCTCTCTCTCTCTCTCTCTCTCTCGCTCTCTCTCTCTCTCTCTCTCTCTCTCTCTCTCTCTCTCTCTCTCTCTCTCTCTCTCTCTCTCTCTCTCTCTCTCTCTCTCGCGCTCTCTCTCTCTCTCTCGCTCTCTCTCTCTCTCTCTCTCTCTCTCTCTCTCTCTCTCTCTCTCTCTCTCTCCTCTCTCTCCTCTCTCTCTCTCTCCTCCTCTCTCGCTCTCTCTCTCTCTCTCTCTCTCTCTCTCTCTCTCTCTCTCTCTCTCTCTCTCTCTCGCTCTCTCTCTCTCTCTCTCTCTCTCTCTCTCTCTCTCTCTCTCTCTCTCTCTCTCTCTCTCTCTCTCTCTCTCTCGCGCGCTCTCTCTCTCTCTCTCTCTCTCTCCCCTCCCTCCCTCCTCCCTCCCTCCCTCCCTCCCTCCCTCCCTCTCTCTCTCTCTCTCTCTCTCTCTCTCTCTCTCTCTCTCTCTCTCTCTCTCTCTCTTCTCTCTTTTCTTTCTCTCTCTCTCTCTCTCTCTCTCTCTCTCTCTCTCTCTCTCTCTCTCTCTCTCTCTCTCTCTCTCTCTCTCTCTCTCTCTCTCTCTCTCTCTTTCTTTCTCTCTTTCTTTCTCTCTCCTTCTCTTCTCTCTTTCTCTCTCTCTCTCTCTCTCTCTCTCTCTCTCTCTCTCTCTCTCTCTCTCTCTCTCTCTCTCTCTCTCTCTCTTCTCTCTCTCTCTCTCTCTCTCTCTCTCTCTCTCTCTCTCAAATTCAAATGAGCTTGACTTCATCTCGTTTTGCAAGGCGGGAGAGAAGCCAGTTCGCGTTCAGCCCAGACGAAAGTTGGTTACGACTGATCTCCTGTCAGCGGCCTCAGACTGGAAACTTCTTGTCGACTCAGTTAGTGCAAAGATTTCTTTCCCTAGCTGTGTTGCACTTACCACCCTAAGACCAGATATAGTTCTGTACTCTACGAGTCGTAGGATTGTATTCTGGATGGAGTTGACAGTTTGTGCTGAGGACAGATTCAGTGTCAGTAACTCGCGGAAGGACAGGCGGTATGCGGATCTGGCCGATCAATGCCGAGCAAACGGATGGCAGGTCGTTTCTTTTTCGGTTGAGGTAGGTGTGCGTGGTTTCATCCCGGACTCTCTTCGGAGGGCTCTGAAAGCGCTTGGATTTTCTAATCGAAGAATAAAATTTATTTGTAATTTGTGCAGTAAGACGTCTCTGCGAAGCAGCTACATCATCTGGTTGCGGCGTCAACAAAAACACTGGTCGGAAGATCCACTTTTCTGAGGTACTGTATGTGGGGCTCCGTTTATTGAGGTGCGTTGAAATTTATTCTCTTTATCTTATTATTTCTTTTCTATAATTTCCCCATATGAGTTCCTATCAGTTGCTGTGAACACCTTGAGTGGAGAGCGCTTGCTCGAGCGTTGAACCGGGTTCTTAATCCACCATACCCAGTTCGCAAGGCTGGGCGGGGTTGTGAGCAGGCTTTCATTGCATCTTTTCTTATTATTTCTTATTATTTCTGCTTTTCATCTCATTACAAAAATTCTGCGCTTTTTCTCCATCTGCGCATAAAATCTAGACTGACAACCTGCTTGTTAAATCATGCACCTGCTTTCAGGCGTAAAAACCCTGTTGTAGAGGTCTCAGTCCTCATTTGTTAGACTTACCTGTCTTTATAAATGTAACTTACTCTCTCTCTCTCCCCTCTCTCTCCCTCTGGGTCGTCCATTGTCGTGCTCGGAGTTGCCAAAGGTAGCTACGTGATTCAAAAACCACGTATGGCGGAACACGGATCCGCATGCAGTGAACGTAAGACTTTCCGTAGATCCACTACGTTTTACCAACGTAAGCATGGGGTACGGTGGCACCTCTATAGTACATTATAACAAACTCAAACATCGGTAGTCACTCCATGCTATCACGCACAGACGCTGGAAGCCATTCTGATTCATACATGTTTCCATGCCAACTACCATATTTCCAGAGTACAAGCCGCACTTTGAGCACTCAAAATTCACCCAAAAAAGGGGGGCGGCTTATATTCCGATGATCAAATTAACGGTGGTAAATAGGGTAGGATGTCTGTATTTCGTGGCAAAAAAACGGGGTGGGGGGGGGGTGCGGCTTATGCTCCAGTGTGGCTTGTACTCCAGTTCGGCTTGTACTCCGGAGAATACGGTATTGCTGACTGGCCTATAGGAAACACGGTTCTTAGTAGTGTTGAAACGAGCGTATCTATAACAAACGAGCGATCAGTTCCACTAACGAGCAAGCTATCGAGCGAGCTAACGAGTTTCATTGATGTGGCAAATATGATTATTTTTTTGAATAATTTTTTTCTAAGTTCGATTTTTTCAGCTGGTTCAAATTATCACCGCCGGCATTTGGGGTTGCTGCTGCTTCACTTCGGACTGCTGGTTGGTGTCGAGATGTCTTTCAGCGCCATCGTCGATTAGCCTTTGTAAGAATAGACCGTTTTGCAAAGATTGGAAGTAGCCCTGGTCTTCGCTGCATCGCGGGGAAAACACTTCCAAACGACTGAGCGTAACTTTCACTCGAATGGAGAGGTGACCGAAGCATATCCTGCGACAGGTCAGCAGATGCGGAACAAGACATCAGTAGAGTCCACCAAAGCTGCAACGACAACTGAAACAACTCAAGTGTCGTGCAGGCATACAGTCACCTGTAACTGCGAGTGATTTTCACTTTGCGCGGGACTGGACTCTCGATCGACCAGGGAGTCGTAAAATATTTTACGACTCCCCGGTCGACATGTACTGCCATGTGTACGGAGTACGGTGTACGGTGTTCGTTAGTGCAAACGAGCTGGCCGCACAAACGAGCCGAGTTTCTGGCGAGCGAGCTAACGAGTATCCGATGAGGTCGTTTCAACACTAGAACTTCTTACCTCTGACATTCAGAGTAGCGCTGGCGGACACAACGCCGGCTAGGTTGCTGGCTATGCAGCTAACACGACCACCGTCCGAGTGCAGCGCTCCGACAATGGCCAGACTGCCGTCAGGGTGCAGGAGAAAGCGCTGACGTGATTCGACGATGGGTCGGTCGTTCCATGTCCATAGGCGAGCTGTAGCTGACACGGATGAGGGTGACGATACCGCCGTCCCCGTCGCCAGGACAACACAGGGAAACAGCCAGCTGCCACCCTCTGCTATGGATACGTCCGTCGGTCGCTGAGTGAATACGGGCAGATCTGTGCAACAGCAACGAGAGATCGTGATTCTCAGTTATGCCACAAATGGCAAGGGCGCAGCTGGTTCCCGTTTTAAGGGGGAGAGGAGGGAGTGGCACAGCCGCATATGTGTAGGATGGCTGGTGCATGTCATTCCTGGTCATTATGTGCATGCTGAACCTAGGTCGAAATTTTTAGGAGGGTGCATGTGCCCCCCCCCCCCCCCTCGCTCGCTCGCGTCACTCAATCAGACCCAATACAGTAGTCCTGTTGTCTGCTGATCACATGGGTAGTAAATATCCCCCCTGTGGTGATACACCCAATTTTCAACTCAATCCTGATGATGGCTCCTGGCCAAATCATGTGGCTGAGGTTACTGAATTTTCTCTGGAGATGATGTAGCATTTTCGGTGTAACATTTGAACTACACAAAGTACATAATCAGTGAAGCTCATTTGGCGGGCGGGCGGGCGGGCGGGGGATGTTGAGGGCGGGTAGGGATGTTGAGGGCGGACAGGGGATGTTGAGGGCGGGCAGGGGATGTTGAGGGCGGGCAGGGGATGTTGAGGGCGGGCAGGGGATGTTGAGGGCGGGCAGGGGATGTTGAGGGCGGGCAGGGGATGTTGAGGGCGGGCAGGGGATGTTGAGGGCGGGCGGGGATGTTGAGGGTGGGCAGGGGATGTTGAGGGCGGACAGGGGATGTTGAGGGCGGGCAGGGGATGTTGAGGGCAGACAGGGGAAGTTGAGGGCGGGCAGGGGATGTTGTGGCCGGGCAGGGGATGTTGAGGGCGGACAGGGGATGTTGAGGGCGGACAGGGGATGTTGAGGGCGGACAGGGGATGTTGAGGGCGGGCAGGGGATGTTGACGGCGGACAGGGGATGTGGACGGCGGGCAGGGGATGTTGAGGGCGGACAGAGGATGTTGACGGCGGGCAGGGGATGTTGAGGGTGGGCAGGGGATGCTGAGGGCGGGCAGGGGATGTTGAGGGCGGGCAGGGGATGTTGAGGGCGGGCAGGGGATGTTGAGGGCAGGCAGGGGATGTTGAGGGCGGGCAGGGATGTTGAGGGCGGGCGGGGGATGTTGAGGGCGGGCGGGGGATGTTGAGGGCGGTAGGTAGGCACACAGACAGGCAGGAAGGCATTCACCGGCAGGCAGGAGCAACACCGGATTGATTGAGACTGATAATTTTTAACGCTTCGACGATTTTCTCCTTCAGAATGATAATGATGAGAGACGAGGACAGACGGACGGAAGGACGAACGGACAGACATACAGTCAGACGCACTGCCCCTACCCAACATACGTGCAGAGATTTACACAAGGCAGAACTAACCCAAAACGGATAGCGTGGCGTTTCTCGTAACTTCCATGAAAGCCCCTGCAACCTGGGATGTGGCTCGACATTCATACACACCGTTATCTACCAGGCTTGTCTTGTAGATGAGTAAGGAAGTATCGGTTATGTTCTACTCAGTGACAACCACGACGGTCACACACACACACGCACACGCACACACACACACACACACACACACACACACACACACACACACACACACACACACACACACACACACACACACACAAATGCATTCAGACACGTACAAAGACACACACACACACAGGCACACAATTTAATATATTACGGATAGGAATCAGGGGTTCATGAAAGGTGGATTTAACCGGTGTACAGGCAAATGCGGCATGCGCTGCTGCTGCTAACGATCTCAGTTGTTATGGTTACTGAATGACGATATATCCATCTTATCTCATAATAGCGACCCAATACTTAGCCATTCCTTACCGGCGAAAATGACATGTCTCACAAGGTGTCAGCCACAATGAGGTTTAGGACCCCCCCCCCCCTCCCCTCCCCTCTCCCCTCTCCCTGCCCTTATCGTGCACATCGCGCTAAAGAACATGATAGTCCGGTTGGTTTCTATTTCTGAACTGGAAAGGACTCTTACATGAACTTTTAGAGCTGTACGGTTCCAGCCAATGTCACAGCATATATGTGATTTATAAAAAATAAAAAGGACCAAGGAACTACAAGTTACACTATAATGTCCACTAACACCACCAGTTACTAAACAATCAGCTCATGCTCATGCTCTCCATCCAAGTTCATATATGTAATTAGAACCATTTTTTCTTTTCTTTTCATTCTTTCTTTGGTATCAGTGAAGCTGCGACAAGCATCGTGCTAAGTTTAAAAAATAAAATTAAAAAACTTTTGGAATTTGGATGCAAACTCCTGGCCAAATCCTGAGAATGCTGCACGGCGGCTTGAGCTGCAGGTCGGATTTTTGCCAAAAGAAATCCTCCAGCAAAAGTCCTGCCCAGTTAGGGGCTGTCCGGGCTTACCGATTGTTCGTTGAAAATGAAAAGATTAATTAACCGGTAGTATTTTTCAGCCCCCATCGGAAAAACCCTAGCCCACCCACCTCCAAAAAAAATCTTTTTTTCTCGAAAAACAGTCGATAACCCCGGACAGCCCCTTATTGCGAAATATTAACGTGCCTTGCACTTAGGGAGGGCCCGAATATGCTTGCGCATATTTTCGCATATTTTGGTCCTTTAGACTCGAGGTCGCATAAAGTAGCAAATCTAGCATATTGTACCAAATGTAGCATATTTTGCTACAAGGAGCAAAGAATTCGCATAATTATCACTGATATCAGTTCTGGTGATCAAGCATAATTCGAGCATATTTTTCTGCTTTTGTGTGATTTCGAAGCATATCTTGAAGCAAGTGGCCAATATGCGAAATTTTTGAGCATATTTGGGCCCTCCCTACTTGCACTGCAGATCACATGGTACAATACAACGAAACATTGGCCACAACTCACCTTGTACTTGGTCGTTTGAAAACTGGAGTTACGGGTCTCTATGGCAACGCCGTTATGGAAGAATGCAACCGCGGGAACGGGCCGTCCTCGCACCGTACAGGCAAGGACAGCATCGGCACCGGTTGCCACAGTAACGTCCGGGAACGAGGTTATCGCCACGGCAACTGTATGTGACCGACCGTTGGGCAGATGGACAGAGTGAGAAAAAAACCGTAATATTATCGGCGGAGAGACATATTGACCAGTGCTGGGATGAACAACACGTATGCCCATTGTGCAAGGGCGGTGGAACCAGTCCGGTTGGTTGTGGTAAGGCCATGACCGGACCAGCTGTATGGCCATCAAGCCATGTGTTACTGCGCAAGAGGTCATGACTGTATAACCGCCATATCATACACAAACGGTATGGCCGCCAAGTTCTAGTGGTGAAATGAATGTCAAAATCTAGTAACCGAATCTTCTTTGGCTTATCGAACGAACAAACGAACATTCTTTTGGGAACAGAGATGCCATCACAGGCCCTCCTCTCAGTCATTTGATGGATATTTTCATTATTATTAGGTATGACAAGCGGTAGTGCCACATCAAATGTACTGCCACATAAGGGTACTTCAAAGTTCATACATGTTATGTGCAACATTGGCAGTCCAGTATGGACTTACATGTGCAAATATGCAGTACAAAGTCACAGGTAGGCTGTACGCACTGCACTGTATTGTGTTCGGTGTGCTTGTATAATACATGCACTGCACTCGAAGTGACGTAACGAATACTCGAATGTGACTTAATTTCTTAAAGAATATTCGAATGTGACAAACCGAACGAATGTTCGAATAGTCAAATACTAGTATCCGTTTCACCACTACCACCAACCCATGTGTTACTGCGGAAGAGGTAATGACTGCATAACCACCATTACCATACACATAACTGTATGCAAGGTCACTGTGATGGGACATAACTCTATGTAAGGTCACTGTGATGTGACCGGACCTGTGAAAACCTGCCAGGTCCACCGGTCCTGTCATGCTAGCAACGTGCTAGAACGGATTCTCTGCTACATGCAGTAACAAAACTGACCTGGTAGTTGGAGAGTTGCCGATGCTCTCCGTTCTCCGCGTGTGTTGCGCACGACACAGTCGTACCGTCCCGTGTCCACCGCCGGCTCGAACCTGGCAATGGACAGCGTGCCGAGATGGCTGATCTCCGCTGACGCCGAGAGCAGATTGAAGTACCTGGCGTTGGGTGTGAGGTCAGGCAGAGCCACAGGAAGAAGAACACCATCCTTGTACCTGACCCCGAACAAAGCGGAGAAGAAGAAGAAGAAGAAAAAGAAATGACACAGAGAGAGAAGCTATTGCAGCCAGCGGTTCATACTCTTATTTTCTTTCTTGCCTCTATTTGGACTCGAATGGAGAGCCAAGGATAAAATTTAATGTATAAACAAGAAAAAGGACCAAGGAACTACAAGTTACGCTATAATGTCCACTAACACCACCAGCAGCTACAAAACAATCAGCTCATGCGATAACATTGCACAACCCTGATCGACGGTACTGACGTTCTACAACGAACTGGCTAACAGCTCTAGCACATCTTGGATGCGCACTCCAACAGCCTTCCAACTTGGAAGGTTCTAAGTCATATCATAACATAGGAGGGGAAGGTGAGCGCAACCAAGACAAGCACGAGCTGAAAGTGGCCGACATCATGTGACCAATAGATGCAGGGGTTGAGTGGAGTTGGAACCAACATGGCCGACATCATGTGACTCATAGATGCAAGGGCTGACTGGAGTTGGAACCAACATGGCCGACGTCATGTGACCCATAGATGCAAGGGCTGACTGGAGTTGGAACCAACATGGCCGACGTCATGTGACCCATAGATGCAAGGGTTGAGTGGAGTTGTACCCAACATGGCCGACGTCATGTGACCCATAGATGCAAGGGCTGACTGGAGTTGGAACCAACATGGTGTAATCAGAGTATGTACTAAGCAAGGGTATGTGTAATCAGAGTGTGTACTAAGCAAGGGCATGTGTAATCAGAGTGCTGCAAAAGCAATTAGTCTGCCGAGCCGCAATTATCAGCGGCGGATCCAGGGATCTCTAGAGGGGGGGGGGGTTCCAATAGTCAAAAGACTCAAAACTGAATGCTAGTAGCTCAGTCCATGTACATGTACATCTACATGTACATGGACGCGCGTATGGTTGCCAGTACATGGAGTACATTTACGAAATTTAGGGGGTTCCGCGGAACCCCTGGAACCCCTCCTGGATCCGCCCCTGATTATAACGATTTCCGAAAATTGACCGGTTTACATGTAGCAAAGGTATTGATTCTCATTCATTCTCAACACTCGCTACTAACAGCATAAGTATCGATTTCTGCATAACGTTTTCTATTTTAAAGCCCACCGTGACTAGCGACCAGCCTGGCACTACAGACCACTTCACCAGGCACGGACGGTCTCACATTCATATTATTATTATGGTGGTGCGGTGCAAACCTCTAACTAAGGACCACCTGCCACTAAGGACTGGTTTTTCTGGCCCCAAGGCAAGGGGTGGTCGTTAGTCACAGGTTTTACTGTATGTCATGCTAAGTGAGTTGCAAGGCATGTCACCAGTGAACTTATTGAAGGCCACAATTGGAAAGCTTTAAAAAGACCAGGCAGAAACTCGGCTTACCAGTTCAGGGCTGGGTTGCCGGCGGTTAGACATTTGAAAGCGGGCGTCTGACCACCTCCTATGAACAAGTCAACGGGAGCGTCCTCGACACTGGGTGAAGTCAGCGAGTATGCTGCCGTGAGAAAACACGACAACAAACAGACACGCAGGCGATGATGGCTGACCGCACAAGGAGTTAAGCCAATACAGTGTCAGCTGTTTAATGCTGTAGGGTACTTCAAGGATGTAGACCATGAGCAGCGCGGGTTGCCCCTTGAGTCAAGGATGTCGATCACAGGTGGTGTGGGGTGCTCAATGATTTAGACCACCAGGCAGATGATATCAGTGTCGCACTTCTTGTTTCATTTTACCTTGCCAGTCCAGTCCAAGCCAAGATTTCCATGTTTCGTTCTCCAAAAGCGGTACGCACTGTCAACTGTGTTAGACCCCCCCCCCCCCCTCTTTCCCTCCCCCCCCTCTTTCCCTCCCCCCCCCCCTCCCTCGCCCCCCCCCCCCACCACACACACACTCTCCCTCTCCCTCTCTCTCTCACCACCACCACAACAACCTTCTCCTCAAGCACCCCCCCCCCCCCCACACACACCACCACAAACAACCTCCTCCTCAAGCACCCCCCCCCCCCACACACACACCACCACAACAACCTTCTCCTTAAGCACCACCCCCCCCCCACCACACACACACTCCCCCGGTTTTTCCCTATGACACCAGCAAAATGTGTGTTCTCAACGGAGATTTACACTGCTGCGGTGGCTGCCTATCTTACCGATACACTCCACACCATCCCCGATGTAGCCAAGAGGACAGCCGAGGCACACAAATTCATTCAGCCCGATGTTCAAGCAGCCGGTACCTGAAACAAACACGGGAGAGAAAGAGAGAGAGAGAGAGTAGTCATGATCAAGAAGGAGTGTGTCAATACACATGCACATGTGCACGCACGGACAGACAGACAGACAGACAGACAGACAGACAGACAGATACACACACACACACACAAATACACAGCCCCCCCCCACACACACACACCCACGGTACAGGAAATGAGACAGACTGTTTTGCTGTAAATCCAAACTTCACTGAGTGGACAATCAGCAGAGAGCCTGCTGCCACGTTTCTACCTGTACTTGCTCACGGCCAGAAATTGGTCACGTGGGTCTCTCCCGGAGACTGGAGATATGGGCCTCAACCAGCGAAAACAGCCCTTAGGGCAGTGTTGCCACATCATTATAGCCAAATATCAGTAGACTGAAAAAATAAAAATGCATCATCCGGGGGCTTTGCCCCCGGACCCCCCCCCCCCCCTTCATAGTATCCCCGATATACCGTAGAATCCAGCGGATAAACCCACCCGTGCATAAGCCTAGGTCAAGGTCGAACATCGCCAAGCTTCGTTGTACAAACCCACCAGTGGGATTCTACAGTGCACACGACTCAGGCTGAGTTTGCCGATTTCCCCCAGACAGCTGATGTTTGCATTGTAGGAGAGAGCTATGGAAACACTCGTAATGAGCAGTAAAAGCCAAAATTCAGCTATTATGACAAAGAATAGCTGAGGAGTGCGGAGAAATGATCGACATATTCGCAGCTGCATCCTGCTTCCATTTCTTCCTCCGCAACTGAAGACACGACGTCACTGCCTTCAGTAGCCCCAGACTCAGAATTTATCTCAGACGACTCCTCATCTGCCGACTCTGACGAGTCATCGGCCACCTTGAGCCGCATCGCAGCAGGAGATGACGGCTGAGATTCCGCCTCGCTGTCGACATCGATGTCGGAACCAAAGAAGGTCTCGTCCTCACTCTCAGAACTTCAGCGGCTACTTCAGCATCCACACCCCACCAGGCTCGAGCTAGCTGTACACAATGACTGCCGTGTGTGCTCTGCGAACAGCTCTGGCGTCCGCAGCCATCGCAACAAGATCAAGGAACACTGGAGTCGCCACACGACACCACTTCAACTTCAAATAAATTACTTCAAGCAAGGAGTTCAAGAAGTCGTCACGCTGTTTGCAGCGCGATCAAAAAATCGTTGAACGTCACAAATCGACCTTCTTCTCGAAAAAATGACGAAATCTCTAAGGGTCGTTTTTGCTGATTGCCGCTCATATAATTATTCAAAAGGAGCCCTGCAAAGATGAATCTTTTGGCTATATTATTGAGCCGCCCAACGGTAAAAGCAGCTGATATCCCCAAACTCTGGTTTGCATGCATTTCACGGCCAGGACCCCGGACCCAGTATCTAACTACTATAATTATTACAGTACTGTCGGTCACCGAAGAACTGGGGGGGGGGGGGGGGGCAAAGAATTGGGAGGGGGGGGGATGGGCTTGAGCCTCGTACCCTAAAATGTTCTTGTTTTCATGCACTACAGCCCATGAACAGTTGATTCACAGTGTCTGCACTGCTACCATATTTCCCTGAGTATAAGTCACACTTGTTGATAATTCGCACCTGAATTGTGCGATGTGAGATCTTACCAGGATAACAAGACCGTGATGTGCACTTGCCGATGCGAACGCGCACACACTGATTCTCCACGCTCAGAGCTGCGCCCGGGTCGCACTGAACGCCCACGTCCTCACTGTGAGAGCAGCCCTGCCCCGACCGGGCCGGGCAGTCGAGAATGGACTTCTCCGAGCCGATGCACTCGACGTCGTCGAGGTATATCGGCCCGGTTCCCGCCGGTATGTGATTGCTAATGGCACGTAGGGTTGACGAGGCCAAACCGAGACCAAGCTGACGGCATACTACGCTGGCGTCGACGAGATCGAACAGATCGTCGCACACCGTGCCGAAAACAGACGTGTTTGTGTGCGTAGTAGTTCCACCATCGTCTGTTGCGTTGCTGCCTCCGCTGGTGGCATTGGCGGTGAGTCTCAGGTCAATTCGTCCTCCGGCATTACTGTCACCATCCCGTAAGCACAAACGCTGATCTGCCGTGCACAGGTTGTCACTAGTGCCAGTGGTGAGCGGAAGGATGGATTCAAGCGTTACCATGCCGTCCGGACAGGTTGCCAGGCAACTGGTGCCATGCAGGGCACGACCGGCGGGACAGGTACGACAGAGAGAGGCGTTGACTCCGTCGTAACATGTTGAGCATTCACCGCTGCAGGGAAGGCAATGGCGCAGGTCCGTGTTGCCATACATACCACGGGGACAGGAGCGTACACATGCCGCCGAGCTGCTGCTGCCGCCGTCGTCAAGGTAATGCCGATCGCGACACGTCACACAGCTTGACGCCGTCGCGCCGTCACAGGTCTGGCACGGGTACGCGCACACCGCACACTGCCCAGCGTTCACACGATAACGGCCGTCCTCACTGCGGCACGAGTTCACGCACTGCTGCGCTTGCACTGCCCGCGGCGAGCACACAATGCCAATATCCTCCGAATGTCCACAGTTTGACTGGCCGTACTCGCAATCAAGAAGACTGTCCTCTACGCCCACACACTTCAGGTCGTCCAGCAGAATTGGCAGAGCCGTCTGGGTGATGTTCAATGCCGAGCTGCCGAGAAGGCGCACGATCTCCGTCGGCGGTCCGAGGCCCAGCTGCCGACAAACAACGAGCGCATCGCGCAGATCGAATAGATCGTCGCACACCGTGCCCCAGCGACCGTTGATAAGCACCTCGACACGTCCGCCGAGCCGGGGAGATGACGAAGGGACAGTGGCGTCGCCACCACCTCCAGCTAAGCGTATTCCCAGCGCTTCTGCCGTCGTGTTTCTTGTCAGCACCATCTCGTCGCGTGACGCTGAACAGTCGCTCTGACAGCTACTTTCTTTCAGATAGAATCCTAGAGAGGGAAAAGCCAAAAGAACACAAGTAGAAAAGGATTGGCACAAGCCGTGCCCAACACTAGACCTTCCACAGCATGGCGAACACCGACAGACAATAATATTATCTGGCCCTGCACTGTACACGCTCACAACGACGCACTCCTCTCCCTGGTCCGGTGTGGTACCACGGTGACACCCGTCAATGTGCTGCCTTTTTTGGTAACAGAGTTTTGGTGGGGACACGTACACTCTCTAGTCTGTACGGTACTATAATTATGGCATGCAAGGGCAGAATGTGTACGGTATGTCTTTGTGGTCCACTTTCACGACAATAACACACACACAGAAGTCTCTGCTGTGAGCATGGTGGCTCGGCAATGCACTGTCTAGTGTGTATGGTACGATAATTATGGCATGCTGGGGCAGAATGTGTACGGTATGTAGTAGTAGTAGTAGTAGTAGTAGTAGTAGTAGTAGTAGTAGTAGTAGTAGTAGTAGTAGTAGTAGTAGTAGTAGTAGTAGTAGTAGTAGTAGTAGTAGTAGTAGTAGTAGTATTTATTATTTTACTAGGGCAATCCCCACAGACTGAGTCTTTTTACAGGGTACCCTAGGTAAGTGCGTGAAATAGAGCTGAATGAAGAAAGCCGTATGTAATACTATGTATGCATGGGAGGATACGGTGTGTGGACTATTACAACAAGTGCAGTGTGTGTCCGTTTGTGTGTGTGTGTGTGTGTGTGTACGTGTGCGTGCGTGCGTGCGTGCGTGGACGTACCTGAGTTACAGTCCTGACAGCTATCGATACCCGGTCCTGTACACGTCCTACAGGCACTGCTGCATGGAAGACACGTGATGCTGCTGCTGCTGCTGGTGACGTCACTGCCACCATCACCACCCTGGCCCTGCTGAACCGTAGCGCCGGTGGAGTCGATGCTGCCAGCGCCGTCTTCACTCACATAGTACCCGTCACCACACTGCAGCACACACTGCGTACCTGCAAGCAGGAAAACATCAATCACTCCGAGGGGTAGCTGCTCCACCTTTGGGGGGGGGGGGGGGGGGGGGGGTTGGGCACGGCTGCTTATGTGTAGGATGGCTGGTGCATGTCATTCATAGTCATTATGTGCATACTGAACCTTGGTCAAATTTTTTAGGAGGGTGCACGTGCCCCCTCCGTGCCCCATGCGGGCTACGAGCATGATCACGAGTCCACCCTGACTAATTGCATAACAGTCAGTTTATCCTGGATAGTGCAGTTGCCAGTTGCCAGCTATTAATGATGACATCATACATATTGCCAGATGCGAGGGGCCCAAAGCCACCCAAGGGGGGAGTGATGACATCATGCAGTTATGCATGATGACATCATACATAATACCCCTAGTTCTTACCTTGCAATCGGAGACCTGGTTGACACGTGGTACACCTGTCGGTACGCTGAGCACACGTCAGGCACGATGCATCGCAACGCACGCATTGCCTTGCCAACGTGATGCCGGCACCCACACCGTCTCCATTGGTGTTGCCAGGCTCCAGGACCGTGTATCCGTCTGGGCACGTGCCCACGCAAAGACGACTCACGTCAGGACCACTGCAGACGATGCCTGCATCCTCGTCATGACTGCACACGTTTGTCCCCCAAGATGCTATTTGGCAGCTGACAGCAAGAATCAAAGCGAACAGCACAAAGACTTGCACCACAACTATATCGCAGTGGATACACAATCACACCACAGCCACATGTATATCGCCGTGGATACACAATCACACCACAGCCACATGTATATCGCCGTGGATACGCTAAACATTAGAGGACTATACTGGAGTTGTGCTCGGTGAAATTAGACCATATTCATGTACATGTACTAATAGTTTTACGTACTTTCGTGTATTTTCCGCAACAGATTTTTCTTGCGTACAACCGCCATGTTCATTGTCCATAGCAACGAGGTCAGCAAAAAGAGGAAAAGAAACTCGGTGCTCCTTCGTCCAAGCAGGTGAATCTTTCCTTTCACAGAGAACTACATTTATGGTAGTTCGGTTTCTCTCTCTCAGTCCAGAATACAAACCAGAGAAGTGTTTATCCAGAGATATATGCTTTCTGATGAGTGTTTCACATGAAACTCCGAGTAACTGCAGAAAAGAATTTGTTTGCGCCATTGCTGTGTGATCATTGTATTACTGGCTCTGTCCACTGCACATAGAGCACTGCACATAGAGCACTGCACATAGAGCACTGCACATAGAGCACTGCACATAGAGCACTGCACATAGAGCACTGCACATAGAGCACTGCACATAGAGCACTGCACATAGAGCAGTATACGCAGCCTGAGGACCTTAGACAACTGGCTATCCAGAGAAGTCGTCAGGCGAAATTACTGGTCAGTCGGCGACACGCATTTTTCACAAAAATTTGCGTTTCACCGGCTGGGAGAGTATGTGTGCACTCGAGTCTCATCCTGAGCACGTTTTTTCTTCTTTTTTTCAGCTCCAGTTTAGCTGTATTTTTAATTGCAAAGCCGTCCTCGATTGTTGTGTTCGTTGTTCAAACGAAGTGGACATTCAATCATGAAGGCAGAGGACATAGGAGCCTGATTGGAGTTTCTCGTGGCATAGGACGGCCACACAGAGACACTTTGGGATTTTCTGAATATAAAATACCGTACGCACGATGCTGAGATCAATTTGTGCGATATCAAATTGTTTGTGATCTACCACATCGAGCAGAACGGGATCCAAACACAAGCTTACCGACGGTTAGGCTGCCGACCTGACTGGACAAATGAACCCTGGCTTCATCAGACGCCAGAAGTCGGACACCATGTCCTTTGCCGCGACGTCCATCGCCAAAAAGAACTCCATCTTCGTCGTGAAAAGGCTTGAAATACTCAATATTCAACCGAGATTCGCGGTCTCACCCTTTCTCAGATCGAATCATTTTTTGTTGTAGCAGTTGCAGGGCAGATCCCCGCCACTACTTCAACAGAAGATGGCTCCAAAGCATGCCTGGAACAAGCCATATCGAGGTTACAAGCCACCCCTCTCAGCACTTTTTTGAAGAAATTCGAAATTTCAATGGTGGAAGATATACTATGAAGAAAATTTCAAAAAGTATGTTTCGCGGAGCAATCGCTCAACCTACGACATTCAAACTTTTCAGGATGGTTCAGACGTACATGCTAGGCATGGAACCACAGAAGATGATATCATAGCTGACACACAGAGTCACACACACAGCAGATTCGTGTGCACAGATACTAAATTAGTGGACGTCGTCATCTTCTTCCCGCTGATCTCAAATGTACTATGACATGCTATTTCGCCTGACGATTCATTTTATCAAGTTGATTAGAATCAGGCTTTCAGTCTTTCAATAAATCTCCCGCCCCTGGATTTTCGCCAAGAGTATATTAATATTTCTTGCCCATCGGTCTACACACTCTACACAACGACCATGACATGACAACTGTGCTAATACCGTATGTCCACACATTTAAAGCCATGGCATTATATTCGATTATAAAGCCCGTGCATTTAGCACTTATCATCGACCATGAGCTACAAACCTATCGTCGTTGTCTGTTATTCTTGTTTTATTTTTTTTGATCTTTCGAATAGATCCCGTGCATTGAGCACCTATCATCGAACATGAGTTATGTGCCTGTCGCCTGCTGTCTTACATTTATTTTTTACTCTTGTTTATTTTTGTTTTCCTCCCTGCCCACTCTGCCTGTCTTCTGGCACATGCGAATACGTGGACTTACTGTTGACGTAAACGCGGACGTGCGTATAATAATAATAATAAATATAAAGCCAGTCTCAGTTATAAAGTCATGGGCTTCATAAATGAATTGACATTTGAAGTGTATTTTGCAAAAATGAAGAAATAAGTACTATGCTAACAAACTTACAGTCCAGCAGGAAGGGTGAACAAGTAGATTAAGATTGAAATTTCTGTGTGGACTTTGACTTTTATGGCATGGCGTAGTGGGTGAGTCATTTTGCATCTAAAATATCTAGGAAAGCAGCGGTGTTTCGAATATAAGGCCATGGCTTTAAAGGCGCTGACACACGGTATATACAACACTGTGAGTATGATGAAAAAAAGGAGGACAAAATGTTACCAGTCATGACAAACTGTCCACCGACGTACCCAGATCTTATACAGTCAGCGACTGCGACAATATGGCACAAAACTGACAAGGCGTACTGAGACATTCGGTGAGACGGCGACCTGACACTGTTGTAACTCCCTTTCTATGCCTGCTCCCAGTCCCGTGCCATCTCCACACTTATACAAATGGGCGACGATAACTACATTTAGAAGACTATATTTGTGACAAGACGACGGAATCACAACTATACATGACGAACTCAAGACGAAGACATGATGATGAACTCAAGACGAAGACAGCTTTTCATACCACAGCAACACGCGCATGCACCAACATGACGTACACACGACGTACACAAAATAACGTACTACAACATAACTCCCTCCCAAGAGTAGAATCGTCCTCGATTCTAATAATAAAACAGAGTAAAAAGAGGAAAAGATCACACAAATCACTCAATCATACCACACCAGTCACACCCAGAAATAAAATACCTCTGCCTGCACTGCAGATCATTCAAAAAAACTCTGTCCGCCCACCCAGAACACCAGCCACGATCGCTGTCACACGTGTAGGAACTGATAACCTCAAAAACTCTAAACTATTTCACTCAACACACCACCTCACGATCACGCAAAAATTCTAAAATGTGAGAGCACAAATCATAGGAATAACAAAAAGAACAAAATCCACTGGCTCTGTGGGGGCCTCTAGTTAACCTCATAGAAGAGCAAATCAAAAAACAAACAGAACACACGCGCTGTGCGGGCGCCTCTTTACCCTCGAGGAGAGCAAATAATAAAGAACAAAATGTTGGGAGAACAGAAAATACAAAACCCACATACTCATCACGTTCACAAAAACACACGTACCCTCTCACCAACGAAACTCCTCACGCCGTCTGCCATGTCGTCCGCCATCTCAAGGAGCGCTGCTCAGCGTCCACATCCTCACACTGCAGCCTTCACTTTCCATCCTTCTTTTTTCTGTTTCAGTTTTTCTTCTGGGCACAGTTTTACGTCGTGTCCGGGACCATCCATCCTTCTTTTTCTTTTCCTCTTCTTCTGGGCACAGTTTTACGTCGTGTCCGGGACCACCAGTGACGACGACTGACAAGAGACGGGAGAGACGAATGATGAAGGACGAGGACGACGGACGAACTTCTTCAAGACGGACAAAATTGTGACGATAGGACGACTGGAGATGACATCGGAAACTGGGAGCGAAGGCCACGCAGGACGAATCCAGAAGTTGAGATTTACAAATTTCCATTACCGCTGCCACCAATGTTGTAACTCCCTTTCTATGCCTGCTCCCAGTCCCGTGCCATCTCCACACTTATACAAATGGGCGACGATAACTACATTTAGAAGACTATATTTGTGACAAGACGACGGAACCATAACTATACATGACGAACTCAAGACGAAGACATGATGATGAACTCAAGACGAAGACAGCTTTTCATACCACAGCAACACGCGCATGCACCAACATGACGTACACACGACGTACACAAAATAACGTACTACAACAACACCTATTTTTTTTACCATAATTAAATTGGCTCACCATCCGAGTTCAACTTAGTACTGTAAGTCAACAAATATTCAAATATTCAGCGCATATTTATTTTCGGCTTTTTTCGGCCTGGTCATATTGGGCTGAAAATTAGTTGCGGCCGAATTTTTTTGTTTTGCAAGGTTCAGTGTGACAGTGTATACAGGCAGCAGCAGTACAGGCTGAAAATTTAATGCGGCCGAAATGTGTTTTAGCCCGGGGAGGCCGGAATTTGAAAGGGCCGAAAATTTGCTAACAGTACTAACCTGTGCAGGTCAGCTTCGACGCCGCTGCACGTGAAATCGCGCAGCCACACGGGTCGCGATCGCTGGCCACCGCTATCGCCCTGGTAACGGTTACCACGCTGCGCCACCAGCGCCGTGCCGAGACGCAGCTGGCCACAGACAACCTGCAACGGGGAGAACATCCGGCAACAAAACAATTAACGAGCCCGGATGGCGGGCTAAGAAAAAAATTGTAACATGGCAAATTGTGGGCACAAGTTATTCGGAGTCCACCAACTAAACCAGATTTTTGAAGTCTTTTCCATGTTAAAAATTTAACAGTTGGCTTGAGACTCAGTTAGACTGAGTTCTCAGCATCCGTATGAACGCTACCACCCTGCAAAGATCAAAGGCACAGATGCAGCTCCTAAAGCGGTGGGAGGTGAGTAGATCAGCCCTCCAGCAAAGCGGGCAAAGACCGAAAATCCCATTCAACGCGGCAAAGACAATTGGAAATCGTTGGAAGAAAGACCCGAGAGAGGAGTTGCCTATCAGAGCCAGAGTTTTCGTTCTGCACCAACAGTCTTCAACAATAAGCCCATTGCGCATTGCCAAATACGGAAGGCATGAGTAATGCACGTGAGTACGCTGGGATCAGCAATGCACTGTTCAACACCCCCCACAAGACCATGCCCAGGTGGCTGCGTGGAGTGGTGATGGTACAAATGACATCATTGTGCAATGGGCTGATCAGTGCTAGCCGTGGCCAAAGAAATCCGACCCCTGAGTCAAAAGCAGCGCCGTGTTTTAAACTTTTTTCCATTTCCACAAATTCCACAAAAACATACGAGAGTCTCAGGGCTTAACCCTTTGTGTACGGCCTGTACAACTTTCGATCCCCTGGGATCGAAACTTTTCAAATTTCAATGGATCGTAACTCAGTCGTTCCTGGGTTATATCCGAAAACTAAAATATGTAGGTCAAAGAAAAAACTCCCAGCTGTCCATTGAAACAATCGCTGAAGCGCTCCGATGTGTGGTTCCAGAGTTACGAAGCTCGAAAGTCGAATCGCGGCAAATGTCGCTCAATAGCCGCTCGCGCAAATTTGAATGAGGGATTTCCCCATCATTCTGGGTATGCAGAGACGTAGAAACACGTTCAAAATGGTAAACGGACTCATGGCAGTTTGTGAATTTTTTTTGAAGTAACAGTTAGTTGTTACGAGCAAGGAGAGCGAAATGGCTGATGCAAGACGACTTCTGTCGGAATATTGGCGTTGCAGCTAAGACGCTGGGCCGTAGCGCTGGCGTTTTGACCTTCGTGGTGGCAATCGTGGGCTCAATGTGTTCCTCTTGCGACGAGCTTTCCAGGAAGCCCAAGATTGAAAAAATCGTCAAAAGGAGACTAAAGTTATGACCCAGATAATTATAGAATTTGAGGTGAGTCGAGATCAAATTCAGTCTGTGTACAATTTTTCCAGTACATAAAGGGTTAAGCATGAGCTTAGGCGCTGCTTTCGGTGAGCGGGTCGGATTTCTTTGGCCACGACTGTATCAGGTAATCCACCCTTGCTTTGCGACGACTGTCGGCTGTCCAGAATATGAATCATGCTTTCCTACGATTCCTAAATGTCATGTCAGTGTCTCAGGCCGACGGAACCAGAGAGAGAGAGCGACAGAACAGACTCGAAAATTAGTGAAAAAAGTCACGAAGTTTTTGTTTCCAGATGAATTGTATTTGATAAGTCAATATAGGAACTTGGTAGAGTGCTTTGTCCCGCTGTACTGTGTGTCTTGCTCACCTGTGCATCGCGTAGATCCCAGTAGTCGTCACACACTGTACCCCATTCACCATTGTAGAACACCTCCACACGACCTGCAGCACCCGTACAGTCATACAGTCATACAGTCATACAGTCATACAGTCATACAGTCATACAGTCATACAGTCATACAGTCATACAGTCATACAGTCATACAGTCATACAGTCATACAGTCATACAGTCATACAGTCATACAGTCATACAGTCATACAGTCATACAGTCATACAGTCATACAGTCATCCAGTCATACAGTCATACAGTCATACAGTCATACAGTCATACAGTCATACAGTCATCCAGTCATACAGTCATACAGTCATACAGACACTCAGCCATAAAGTCATACAGTCATATGGTCATATGGTCATACATCCATACAGTCATTTGGTCATACAGTCATATATCCATATATAGTCGTACAGTCATGCAGTCATACAGTCATGCAGTCATGCAGACACTCGGTCATACATCCATACGGTCATACAGTCACACACTCATACGCCCCCGCCCCCGACACTCTACCAGAGACGTAGTATCGGCCTGTTTGACCATCAACCCAGTGTACTGAATACCTAACCTTGCAGAGAACTAGCTCCATCAACAAGCCTCACTGTTGCACTCGGTGCGGAGATGAAACCGGGCGAGCAGGACTCCACACATACACCGGGTCCACTGCCGGCAACACCACCTGCAGCACCACTGCTACTGCTACTGCTACTGCTGCTGCTGGAATTGGCAATTGCATTAGGGTATAGATACGTTGGCATTGAACAGGACACGCAGTCGCTTGCCGTTGGCCCAGAGCATTCTTCACACGAGGCATGGCAGCGCCGACATGCCTGCAAGACCTGCAACAGGTGTGGACCAGTGGGAAATTGAAGAAAACCGTCTGCATCATCAACATACCGGTAGGCTGTAAACTGGGTAAAAAATATTATTCATTTATATCCGAGCTAGTCCAGTATTTACTCATCAACCGCCACAACACAACCAGTATTTACTATAACAATATTTGAATCTGCAGCATTCGAATCTTGCCATTGTGCACAAGAACCAGTAAAATGTAATATTGTATAATAATTCTTTTCTAAGAAAGAAAAAGGACCAAGGAACTACAAGACTTAGTTACGCTATACTGTCCACTAACCGTGACCACCAGTTACTATAACAAACAGCTCTTGCGATAACATTGCATGACACTGTCCTTTTTCTTAATCCTTGGCTCTCCATTCGAGTATACTAATTACGCCAATTATAAAGACTTGAATACTATGTCAGTTACTGGAATTCCACAAATTTTCGGTGTACTTTTATTTTCGGTACTTTCGGTGTATCTGTTTCATACCTAAAATTTCAATACACCGAACAAACACCAACACATATAATCCAATAGGGAACTGCTTCTCTGTACCTAAAACTTCTGTTCACCTAACCTGTCCCTTTGCCCTCATACCGAAAATATTGAGCACCGAAAATTTCTGAAATTAGAGTATCCACGTTCTATTCCAAATGCCCAAATCCAGAGGTGTCTGGTCACCGTATTTCCGCGTACTAGTGCTGTACGCAACATAGCACCACACATTACTAACCCCAACAAAATGCAATTCAAGAGGCACAAAAATTGTTGACGAATGGCGAAGATCCATGTCGAAATTCGTTCGGCGTCATTCGGGAGGAAAAAAATATGGAACGCTTCACGAATTTGCGTGTCATCCTTGCGCAGGGGCCATGCTAATCTTCTCTGTATCGTTCCAATTTTAGTATATGTAACACCGAAGTGATACATTACTACTGTCACTGGGAGGGCTTTATATACCATATGCACTCAGCTAAGTGGTCATATTCCAAAATATGTTTTTCCATGGAAAATAGACAGGAATAGGCACAAAAATCACTTTCTATTGATATTCAGAAACAATAAAGCATTCCTTGAACCTTCTTCCAAGTACCCGTCGAGCGGATCACCACGACAACCATCCGCCTGAAGGAATAACAGATCGGCATCTGACGGTTTTGTGTCCTGCATTCCATATGGGCCGATTCTCATATGCATTCACTTGTCCTACATGCTTCTGCCTCTAGTCACATGCGCTCGACAAGTATTAATTCTCAGGACTCCCTGGACATTTCTAGAGCCAGAACACAGGTACAGTACAGTACGCGATACTAAAGTAGTAATGGTGTTCGTAATCTAAGGGTCGCGGGTACGAATCTCAAATAGGGCAGATTTTTCTTCAGTTTTTTTCTTCAATATTTCTTCATGAGACTGAGCAAGAAGCATTCACAGGGTGATAATCTAGATACTTTTAATCTTCTTTTTTCTTTCCTTTTCCGCTTCTTTCTGGGCATTGCACCATGCCATAACCACAAGAATTCTAAAATGCCATTTCTGTCATGGTTTACACAGACCCCAGTTCTTCGGCAGCCGACATGATTGTATTTTCAGGACTCGGCAGTACGCCATACCAGTCACTTGACGTTGGATACGCACTACCTCCGCTATAAAGAAGACAGATTACCACCATGCACAGCCACTGGAGGTACGCTCTACTCAAAGCTCAACGTCTACACCAAAATGGAAAAACACGCATTTTTCGCATATAGGGCATGCACTTGTATGCAGGTGAGTACGGTATGCAATATTTGCAGTTTGAACAATCTCTCGAAAGTGGCAAAAAATGGATATCACCTCTTCATGAGAACGCTGAAAAGACCACACCTGGCGGCATACAACGGCATCCGCATTTTCAAGCCAGCATTACCCTGATAGGAAACTCCCTTGGATAAGGACTCATTTACTTTTTGGAGAATCCTTCAAAAAAAGTCTGAATGCATGAATTCATGGATGGATGGCTGGATGAATGGATGAATAGTAGCACTCACCTCGTCGCCATAGTAACCGCCAGGACAGGTGGGCACGCAGTCGGTACCGTGCAGCAGCGATGGAGCGTGACAGCTGGTACAGTGGTCGAATTGACTGGCACACCGGCGGCACTCCATTGAACAGCGCACGCACTGCAGGCTACCCCCGACAACAAGACGCTCCGGCAGGAACCCGTCCGAGCAGCTTGCTACACAGACCTGCACGATGACGATGGAAGACATAAGAGTTATCGTTGAACGAAACGAGGAGCAACGTTACTGCAAGACCAGATATTTCAATATCAATTTTAAGTGAGCGATCTCCGGATTATTGTGGGTTAGCGAGGTCACAATCTAACGAATTCTTTATGTTTCTTTGCAAAGTCAAACGGGATCACGAAGCAACAGGCTACCACATCTATGGGAAAGCTAGCACTCGCGGACCAAGCACAAAAGTGAGGATTGAGGGTGGCTCACTGTGAACCACCGGTCCTCGATGAGCAAAAATTACTGCGAAAGTTTGTTGCACGTTTCCTGCAACGTTCGCGTTCAAAACTGCGAATGTCCGCCCAAAGTTTCGCTTCTCGTGACGTCAAATGAAAATTCGCGCGAATGTTCGCTCTGCAAAACCTCTCTACTGGCAATGCAGTCATGTAATACGAACCAATAAACATTCCAGTCTTACAGTATCCAAGACTTACATGTGCGGTTGGTACCGAGCACTCGATGCCAACATCATCGCTATGGAGACAGTTGCTCTGTCCCAGACCAGAGCTTCGGCATTGTAGTAGATCTGCCTCGTCGCCACGGCAACCGACGTCGTCCAGCCAAATGTTGACCGAGGCGCTTGCATTGGAGTATGCCGTCGTCAAGGCAACGCTGACATTCTCGTAGCCCAGCTGTCGGCAGGTTACTATGGCAGCCTGGAGGGTCCAGCCGTCGGCGCACACCGTACCCCACTGGCCCTGGTGCAGGACTTCAAGCCTGCCCTCATCCCCGGTCATTCCGTCCACGAGACGAACCGACGCGGAGGCGGCGGCGTAGAACCGTGCTTGCGGGATGAATCCAGGCGGGCACGTGGACAGACACGTGCCCTCTGCAGTTAGAAACCATCCTGGCTCACACTGGTGACAGACGGAGGTGCTGCCAGTGCCTGCATTCTCACGTGCTGAACACTGCACGCAATGCTGGTCACATGACCTGCACACGAGCATCGCGGAATCCGCATACGACCCACGCGGGCACAGGTCGACGCACGTCAAGCCATTGAGTGCAAGTCTCGGTGAGATGCATGTGGACACACAGTCAGACACGTCGAGCAGCAGGCCGACTGCACAGGACGTGCACACGTTGCCAGTGTCTCCGTCAGCGCACGTGGCACACGCCGAGGAGCACGGTGCGCATTCCGCAGTGCCACTATCGCCGTACATGTCCGCGGGGCATGCTTGAACGCACGCGGTCCCCGAGAGAAATCGCCCCGCTGGACACACGGAACACTGCGAAGTGGTGCCGACGCATCGCATGCACGATGCATCACACGGAATGCACAACGCACCGACCAGCAGCCAGCCGTCTGGGCAAGTCTCCAGGCACTGGAGACGCGTCACTTGCGGCGCTGTGGAGGCAGCAACCATAGCAACGGGACGGCTGCACTGCACGGCAGCACGCGAGAGACACGTAGCGGTCGGCGCTACCACCGGCACTCTACAGAACTCCAGACCTAGCTCATGTCCCTGGCAATGGTAGCCCGTTAGATAGGAAGTGGCGGGTGAAGTTGGTGTAGTACCTGTGTGAAAAATCAAAAATGGTTTGCAGGATGATACACAAATCACACACACACAGGTACATGCACACTAGAAACTCGTTCAGCCGCAAATGGACACAATTGCTAGCATTAGTAGGGTCTTCTCCATGCTAACATCTCATTTTAATAGTACACATGCGCACGCACGCACCCATATACACACACACCAGTGTTGCCACATCATTATAGCCAAATATCAGTAGAATGAAAAAAAAAATGCATCATCCGGGGGCTTCGCCCCCAGACCCCCCCCCCCCCCCCTCTCATAGTAACCCTAATATATCGTAGAATCCAGCGAATAAACCCACCCGCGCATAAGCCTAGGCCAAGTTCGAACATCGCCAAGCTTCGTTGTACAAACCCACCAGCGGGATTCTACAGTGCACACGATTTCCCCCAGACAGCTGATGTTTGTATTGTAGGAGAGAGCTATGGAAATACTCGTAATGAGTAGTAAAAGCCAAAATTCTGGACCATGACTTCTAAACCAAGCACAAAGGTCGAGTTTGGACACTTTCACGGCTGTTGTCGGCAGGAGACGGTCAATTGTCGGCAGGTCGTGACAGGCCCCAAAAATCGGCAGGCTACTGACATGTCGGCAGGTGTGGCAACACAGACACACACACACACACACACACACACATACACACACATACACATACTGTGGCCTGTGTACTTATGCATCTATGTTCACTCACTCTACCATCTGCATATAGCACAATACCCGCCCAGGGGACACGATAACGGTCGGACATCGGACATTTTCCGACCATTTTCGATTCGAATCCGGCGCTTTTTTTTTCTTGAACGGACAATCTGTCCGATCGAAATTCACAAAATAGCGTCGCTGGGAAAGAGAACGGCTGAGGACAATGGCGCTCTGCCTGGGAAGAAGTCTCACGAAGTCGGAGCAGCAACCTGTGACAAGAGGGTTTCACAGCAAGACAGGGAGCTGTCCACTTCAGTGTAGCTCCAGTTTGAGCGTAGCAAACGATCAACGAGTTTTGAAATGAAATTTCTTCGCTTTCTTGCTACAATAGGAACTATTACGCGAGGTGCTTGTACAATCCGAAATATTGAAAACGTCCCTGTTCCAGGTAAACAATGCGTCAGAAATTTGTGCCAGCTTGCGATCTGCCTCTACCGAAAGGAGCAGTCTTCTGCAAATCCAGTCAATTACGCTCCTGTTGCACAGGCGCTGTGCAAGATCGACGGAGCAGCAGCAGCGAAGGTTAGTCAGAAATTCAACGTCGCGTAGAAACTACGTGCTGTTCAAAGAGCACATCGCGTTTCCAAAGATGGGAGCCTTCAGCCAACTCGAGTAGTGACATGGTGTCGATCTTGGAGCTGGCAAGAAGAAGTTAGAATGGGCAAGCAGGTGCCCACTTTGTCTTTTGTCGACTGCGTAAAAATGAATATCTTTGATCTGCCGCTGAAAAACCAGCTCAAATCCGAAATGTGCAGAAACACTGCACATCACAGTTGCTATGTTTGCTGAAAAACGCACAGCGATTTGAATCAGTGTTACCATTCCTGAGATCTGTGTGATGATCATACTTGATGTGACCAGCAATACCGCAGTGTGATGTAGCATGTACATGCATGTGTGCATTATGCAGTGGTGTCGTGTGTGAAATTGGTGAAGACAATAATAATTATTTTTTATTATGAGTACCAGACTTGTAAAAAAATCACAGTGTCCGGCCATGTCCGACCGGTTCCAGAAGTGGCAGGACATTGTGTCAGAGCAATTTCGAAATCTTATCGTGTCCCCTGCCGCCCTATCCCAGTCAGTTTGACCAACTCTGATGTCCAGCACGCACCAATCACATACGCATCTAACAACTACTACTACAGTTGCGCTCACTGAAATCCGACCCAATGTGCAAAGCTGGTGCCCTCAACTTCCACGGCCCTTGACGCCCTGGCAGTGGAATGAATGCGGCTGGACGTACACATGGACACCCACAATGATGTAATCGGAACTGGTCCAGGGCGCCAGCTTTGCACTTCGGGTTGGATTTCAGTGAGCGCAACTGTAGTACTGCATTTCACACTACAGTATGAATCCTTTGGAGACTGTACCTTGCGAGTCGTTGACAAGGCGCAGGGCAGATCCCAGGCGCAGCTGCCGACACGCCACCTGAGCATCGCGAATGGTAAACGCGTCCCCGCAGATCAGCACGGACTCCAACAGGCCAGCGACTGCGGCACTACCACCCGGTGGCGACGATGCACTCCTCCGCCTCACGATCTGCAAGAAGCCGTCAGCGCTCACCGACAGCTCGTTCTGCAGACAGACGTGCGTCGCGCCACAGAGGCCGGCACACTGCGCGCAGTCCGCGCACGTGTGTTCCCCATCGCAGCGTCCGCTGCCCAGTGCCAGCCGGTCGGGCGGACAGCTCGTGCAGTCCTGGGCGCGAGGTCCGCTGCACTCGGAGCAATTGCGATTGCACCGAAGACAGACCTCACCCCCGTCACCAGTGCTTGCCGAGTAGTATCCGCCTGGGCACGAGGGCAAGCACTCCGACTGGTGAAGGACGGCGTTCCCGTAGCAACTGGTGCAGGCGTACGAGACCTCGGCGCATGTTTTACAGCTTGTCTCACACAGCTCACACGAGCCGGCAGTCGTCGACACGGCGAACGTTCCGTTCGGACAGTCGCTGGCGCACGTCTGATGCGATCTAGGTCCAGAGCACCGCACACCAAGATCGTTACTATGGGAACAGTCGTCGACAAATGTCCGGTAGGTGCAGTCGCGGATATCAACTTCATTGCCCTGGCAGCGCAGGTTACCAACGGCAACCGGCCCCGTGCCCATACCGACGTGGGCAGTTGCGAGTATGTCGACGGCCTCGCCCAGGCCGAGCTGGCGGCAGATGGCGCTGGCTGCGGTCAAATCCACGTCACGCGAGCACACCGTGCCCCAGCGGCCGTCGGCGAACACTTCCACGCGACCTGCACGCTGCACACTGCCACCAGCACCAGCAGTACCAACATCGACGGCAGTGGTCGTACTGGTGGCGACGAGACGTATGGTCTGAGCGATACGCGCGGTGACGTTGACGGTGCGCGGCGTCCGAATGCTACACTGCGGCGCCACCACGCAGCGTCCCACAACAGCGGATACGCCGGTGGACGTGCTGTCCAGATATAGGTTGCCGGCACAGCCAGTGCACTGATCGGCATCTGCGGGAGCACTGCACTCCAAGCAGGACGCGTGGCACGGCTGACACGTGCGAGCGTAAAGCTCCGGCGACGACGATGCTGCTTGCTGATTGGCCACCGCAGCGGCGGGCAGCTGTTGCCGTGGGAGCGCCCAGCCTTGCAGACACTGCGGCACGGGCTGGGAGTTCTGCAGGACGTACGCTGATCGTGAACATTGTGTTGCTGCTGCCGAAGTGTGATGTATCGATAGTGCCAGTACAACGCCTGTCAGTATGGATGATACAAGAATTTTGATACACGTACACACACACACACACACAAGCATATACACATGCACGCAAACACACATGCACACACACACACACACACACACACACACACACACACAAACACGCACGCACACACTCACACATACACACACACACACACAGTGACACACACACACAGTGACACACACACACACACACACACACACACACACACACACATGATACAAACACCGACAGATGCACACCAACACACCGGAAAGCATAATAAGTGCAGCTGTCACTGAAGACACTGAATGGAGTTGTATGTATACCAATATTCTAACACGTCGCCCTTTCAAGGCATCTAATCGTTCAAAAGTAATTTCAGAATGCCATCTTGCTTTTGAACCTAAATGGGTGAACGGTGGACCTTTTTCAAAACTGCCTTTCCTGTGCAGTATAGTATGGTATGGTTATAGGCCAAGCAGAATTAATTCATTGTTTCGGGGGACCAGACCGACCGTCTCTTTTCACCCGACCGTAAAATGTTTGTGTTTTATTGCGCATGCAAATGTACAAGTATATTATACTTCGAAGTAGTGTACATTGATTTTCAGCAGTCCCGACATCGACCTCGGAAGCAGCCAAATGACAGGATGCAGCGGTTTGTAACGACGTCTTTTGTTATCTCCGATCCGCAATCTGTCCTTCGAGTCTGACAGTATCAGCTCCGCCACCTCGTCGCTCATTGACAGAAGTTTTGGTGAGAGCTGCTGGTCAGATTCGTTCGCCAGCCAGGCCAAGATCTGGTCCTGGAGTGGACCTGGACCTGATGGGACAATGGCTGCGCTGGGTCGTCTACAGTCAGATTTGATCGACTGGCTTGATGGACAAAAGCTGGGTTTTTTTACAATCTACATTTTCACATACATGTACATGTATGTATGCACGTGGCAGTAACCAAAATAAAAATAATATAAAATAATTTTTTTTAAATAACCCCGACCGACCGACCCAGGTGCGGATGAGTGAAGTGACCCGAAACAACGAATTGATTCTAGGTGGCCTTGTTATGTCTTTTTATGTCTATTTCTCCAAGAATCTTTTCGGTCGGGTTTTCAGTATTTCGGCCGGATTTTCAGTACTTCGGCCAGATTTCACATTGGTGATTGTGAAGACATGCTGGTCCAAACAATAATTCAATTTCGCGCCAGATTGGAATTGGGTTTTTTAACATAATTCACCCGAAATCGGATTGGAAAAGTACCCGAGATCAACTCTTTTTTTTGTGAATGGACTGTAGTTGTCTCCTGGGGCAACATCAGTTTCACTGAAAATGAGCCGCACCATGACAAAAGGGTGCTCATGGCAAAAATTTTACAAACCGAGTTATGGATACAGCGCAATGGCTGAATTCTCACTGCTCCTGTTGCAAAAAACGCCATTCAAAAAGCTTGATAAATCGCGACGAAAACTAATCGAATTCAAAAAGAAGATGTGCACTCTTCCTATTGCATACTCAACTTTTAAACGAGTTTTTCTCAGTTTGATGTCGCGTGCCATAAGCACCCTTTTGTCGTGTAGCGGCTCAAATCCATTGTCTTCCGGGAGTCAAGAGAACGTATTGTTACATTTAGATGTGATCTCCTGCTTTAACTACTGCTGTATTAGTCCCGCAACCACTGCTGAAAGAAAGATAATCACTAAACATTACGACATGGCACCATGTGCTTGGAGAGCAGACTGTTCAAACTGTGCCCATAGGATGCATGACAGCAAAGCTACCCCTTATAGTCCTTACACACCTTTGCGTGTCATCAAGCACTTGTAAGGGACAACATCCTTCCCCCTGCCAGCACAATCGCTACCGAGCTGTGCGTCTGTTTGGAAACATAATTATGAGCTTGTGGGCACACAAGCATCAAGGTACAGGCATGTAAGAAGCAAGCAGCAAGTAGTTCGAGGCACCCATACTCTGGTCATGTGATGCAGTACAGTCACACGTCGCTTAACCGCATACACTTGTTTTCCACAAATTATCCGGATAGGCGAGGGAACCGGACAACCGAACACCGGTTATGTTGGATGCATCACGTTTGCTGTAAATCTGTTACCAGCGATTTTCTTCCGGATGGCGAGGGATCCGGGTAAAAGAGGACCGGATAAGCGGGGTCTGACTGTACTGGTATCTGGAACAGTAAACCTCATTACAGTACTGTCGGTCGCAGAAGACCTGGATGGAGGGGGGACCTGGGGGGGGGGGGGGGGGGGGGGGACCTGGGGTCAGCCTCCTAGCCTACTATAGACCGTTCTTATTTTCATGTACTACAGTCTATGCACAGTTGAGTCACCGCATATACATTGGTATGCTGCGCTTGGTGAAATTCTAGGCTGGTCGTTCTTACTACAGTCTATGCACAGTTGAGTCCTCGTGTATACATTGGTACGCTGTGCTTGGTGAAACTCTAGCCTGCTCGTTATTCGGCGCTACCCAACAGTACTGTTCTGTACTGTACTGTACTGTACTGTACTGTACTGTACTGTACTGTACTGTACTGTACTGTGCCAGTTTCTGCCCGCCGCTACTGAGTATCAGTTCTATCACATCACCGTCAGCTGCATACCTGCATGTATCATCGATTGGCAGCATGTCAACGATCTTTTTAAGTGTGACCCAATGATCTCGCATTGTGCATCAAACTGGGAGCCCTGATCGAAACCATTGTTCATTATTGGGCACAAACTGTACTTAAGATAAATCCATAAACATTCCTTTCGCCATTCTGGCCCTTAAGTGACCCAATGATCTCACATTGTGCATCAAACTGGGAGCCGTGATTGAAACCATTATTCAGTATCGGTCACAAACTGTGCATACAATAAATCCACAAACATTCCTATCGCCATTCTGGCCCCAACCCGCACATCAATGCACAGCGCAGCACACAGAGAGAGAGCGGAGGCTGTGCTCCCAACAACGTTACAAACACATTCTCCAAGCCAGAAAACCGCGCCACTCAATACAAACACACCAGGTGCAAGTGGCGTAATCACACCATTGTGTCTGAACCATGGAGACGCACCGGGCAGAGTCAGGCAGCACTTCTGGTGAATGCAGACATACGCACACATCTTTAATTAGCACTAGGCAAACAAACACCCTTGCAAGTGCCTGAAGCTCACCATTTCACGGCTTATAAACACCTCTACAACAAGAAGAACGCCGTTATGCCACACATGACTGAGCAGGAGAGAAACACTCCCTCCGTTCTTAGCATAACGCTATCATAACAATCAGGAATTGTAGGTGGTGGTCATGTGTGTGTGGGGGGGGGGGCATGACTTTTCACATTCTTCCATACCCACCTGGGCCTCTTGCCTTATCAGCTCCATTCTAAGTTTCTAACCCATGCCGCGCTATGGTAGCTCTGCTGAAAGCATATGCATGCACACCCTCACTTGCAATGCATACCCTTCAGCCACCCAGGCATGGCAATAAGACAGTGGGATTCTGATAAGCTATAATGGCCGTACGAAACCGGCAGGAACGTGTTCTTAGTACTCCTCTGGAAATAAAAACTTCAGGACTTGTTTAGTCCCGCGTGCACTCTAAGGAGTTACTGTGCTGAATAAGTTCAGCTCCGTGCTACAAAAGTACTTCAAGACAATGACAACTACACACAGTGATACACGTATGTAAAAAATAATAATAAGGCCAAACTAAAGAAGGTGTGTGGTTCGACTAACACGGACATTTTTTTACGGGCGGGCGGGCGGATTTTTTTTTTTTTAATATATATATTTTAGTACATGTAAATACACTGTACTGCCTTTAGACACCCAGTACATCGGCATTATTACGCAGTGTTATGCCATACATGTTGTATAAAGGGATCACTGGCTAATAGTAATACTTTGAAACATTGTGTAGCTCTGGAACGAGAAGAGAATAACTTCAAGCGGTGACTCTGACTGTCCAAATCATCAAGCAAATGAAGAACGATGCGAGTTGAAAGTAAGTTCGGGAACTACTTCGAACTCAATCGAAGTACAAATTGTACAATGTACCGGCACATGTATTGCTAGTTTGGCGTCGGCGTGCACGAATACATGGGCTTTTTCCATCGACGCTTCCTGTGCTTGCACACATGGAGCAGCAACTTACCGGTACAGGTGAACTATCGTTCCCAATACACGAGGAAAGTGCAATCTCGTCTGTCCTTCATCCCAAAACAGAAGGCCGTCCTTAATCTGGAACGAGGCAATCACTCTCAACCGGACGGTCACTTCAAAATAAGTCTCGCCAGTCTGCCGGTGGTCGTATCGAGTAGACTCTACTACCAGCACAAGGCAGCAGTCGTACCACTCACTGCACTGCACTGCACTGCAGTACAACTACAAGTCAAGTCCAAAAGGAGCCGCCTGCGTCCGCAGACTCACGCTGCACAACACGTAGACGTGGACGTGTTCAGTCCACGTACGTCAGTCACACGACAGCCCGCCGAAAAAAAGTTACGGTCGGGCTGAAAAATGTACGGTCGGTCGGGTGAGTCGAACCACAGACCTTCTTCAGGGTGGCCTAATAAAAAAATTTCACGGTTCGCGTGAGACTCGGCCAAAGGCCAAAGGCCCAGTTTTTTCCGTATGTAAATAAACACATTAAAAATTCACGGTTCGCGTGAGACTCTGCTGGCAGCCGAGTTTTCCACATCCGTAGGAACGCCACCACCCTCTAGCATCAAGGCGCAGATGCAGCTCCTAATAAACACCTACTTTTAGTTTTACACAAAATGAGATTGGCACCAATTGAGTCCAATTTGGAGTTATGAGCGCTCGACTATTCAAAGCCCAATTCACCAGAAACAAGAGGCCGTTCAAAATCACGAATTATTTTTTTTCTGCAGGAAGTATTCGCCTACTTATCACCGAGCGCAACAGCCCCAATTGTACAAAGCAGGGTACGAATCATCTGGGTACTTACTACTGAAGGGTATACGCACAACTCGTATCAGAGTACGTGCTAAGCAAGTCATAATAGCAGTAACAGTTCAAAAGAACCAAGAGTAGATAAACAAGAGTGTGCAACTCCGGATCTCTCCTGCATAATCTGCAGATAGCCCCGCCCATGGCGGAATTTTTTGTTGACGTCCCCTTTTTTCAGAAGAACGCGCAGTTTGCCGAAGAGCAGTGTGAGAGCACGTGCTGGGCACCGACCTTGTAGTGTAAAGCCGGCCAAGAGCACGAGGGAAAACTTTCCGAAAGACTCGCAGCGCGCGCACGGCTGTTACGGGGAGGTCACTTGGCAAGATGGCGGCGCCCTGTAGCAACGCCCCTGGCAACAGAGGTCACACGGAAAGCGTGGGTACGCTCATCGCATTTTTCAAATTTTCATGATCATTTCTGCAGAAAGAAAAGGTTCTGTCACTTCGAATACTTGAAATAGTACTTTTATGGATTTCGTCTCTTCAGTCTCTTGCTCGTCAAAAAATGTTGTTGGAGGCAGCTGTGCTCCGCGAAGTGCAACGGATACCGCTCAGTACCAGATAAAGGAGATGTGCTTCGCAGGACTCTTTCGCAAAATGACGACCTGCGCCTCGGATCGGGGGAGAACTTTTTGTCAAGTTTACTCAATCTCCGGACAGCTATAGCTGTTTCGACCTTGTTAGGTCTCATCAGCGGAGTTCACAGTGTGTGGCCGAACAGATCAGCAAGAATTAGTTTCAACCCTGTTACAGTGTTAGGTCTCATCAGGGGAGCTCAGAGTGTGTGGCCGAACAGATCAGCAAGAATTAATTTCGACCTTGTTAGGTCTCATCAGCGGAGCTCAGAGTGTGTGGCCGAACAGATCAGCAAGAATTAATTTCAACCTTGTTAGGTCTCATCAGAGGAGCTCAGAGTGTGTGGCCGAACAGATCAGCAAGAATTAATTTCAACCTTGTTAGGTCTCATCAGAGGAGCTCAGAGTGTGTGGCCGAACAGATCAGCAAGAATAAATTTCAACCCTGTACAAGGAAGGACATGGCACTCGAGAAGGTGAAGCTTAGGAGTCACATTTCCTAACTTGCGTGCCAGAACCTCCGCTCTGCAGGTGGCCATGAAGGTGTGGATGGCATCACCCAGAACCTGCCTTGTTGCTGTTGTAAAAACTAGCTTGCCAGTGAACAGCTTGCGACATGCTGCATACTCTGTGAAGAGTCTCGAGTAGCGATCTCTCAAGGACTTTGCCTGGGCAAGCTATAAGCAGCTGAACCTCGCCGCTGTCCGCAGGTGTGGGGCTCTGCACGACTGTAAGGGGAACAGAAGTGAGGGCAGCAATGACATCCGGTTTCAACGCACGGTGTATGTGGTTGCCGACAAATGCTCCGGAGTGATATGCTTGCCGCTTTATTTGGTACTGTGGCAGTACTGCTTCCAAGGAAGTTACGCACGGGCCAGCTGCTTTTTTTTAATCTTTTACTGTTAATTTCTCATGCTCTTTTCGAGCCACATCACCTCTCATTCATCAAATTGAGTTCCTTTTCTTTCTCCTTCCATAGGAAGTGCAGATTTGATGCCACAGTCTGCAAGCCAGCAGCCACTACTTCCTGCTGCTGAATGTGCAGCGTCACAAACTGCAGCTGCCTAAGAATGCTTTGTTCTTCTGACTGTAGGTGTAGTTGTTGTGTTGCTGTGTCGTGTACGTTCTTGTAGCGTCACAAACTGCAGCTGACTACGAATGCTTTGTGCTTCTGACTGTAGGTGTAGTTTTTGTGTTGCTGTGTCGTGTACGTTCTTGTAGGCATTGATAGACGCTGCAGAGTCACCGTCATCTGCAGCAAGAAACATACATTTGCTCAGTGCAATATCGATTTGATGTGCGTCAGCACAAAGTGCACCGTAAATCCAGGGATAAATCCCTAGATCTAGGTGGAGCACAGGAACACACACGTATTGCAGCTCAACAGGAAGAATGGCTTTTCTAATCACGTTGTTGTACCGCCGTGCGTGCTGCAACGAACTCTGTATATAAAGCGTTCCGGCAGCAAGTCAGCAATTGCTTTGTATGGCGGTGATGCAATGTCGTACAGTTTCATCAGGGGAATATCCATGCCAATTGTTGCATCGTCTAAATGCAGACTGGATGAGGCTGGAGCTACATGCATATTCATATGCATGAGTTTTTTGGTCATCACACAACACATTAATACTCAGCACAGATTCAATGGCTTTCGCATGATCTCTCACAAGGTGCTGAGTTCCACGGCTAGTACTACACAACTTTTCACCGCCTAACCTGCATACCAGCTGTAACTTTTCTTGGTGTTTTTCCATTTCAAATCCACTGAATAAATAACAATTTCCACTAAATGTTGCTAGAGATTTGGACCCAGCGGGGCCAACAAGGAATCAGCGGGGCCCCAGCAGTAACAAAAAACAGCTACACAGATACTCTTCTCCTCGGCAAAACTACCCTTGACGTGACGAAAACTCGTTGAGCACCTCAAGGAGGCAACAAACTTCGGTGACTAGAACGATCGAACGGCAACAACTTCAGAGACAAATTTCCATGAAGAATGGCTTTTCTCAGCGAAGGAAAGCTCAAATTCACTACTTTTTTCTTTGGCGAGGCATGGTCAGGATGTTGCGCAACTGTAGCCGCGAGGACAGCTCGACGCGGTGATCAGAAGTGGTGCTTTGGAGACCCAACTGAGCAGAGATTGCGTTCAAAATACACCTCCTTGAGTACAAATTTTGAACGTTGAGAACGGGAAAGTCCCGGGAAGCGCCATCTCCTGTACAAAAACCAAGTGGGCCCGTTTTGTACTGTCGTAACAGCCGTGGCGCGCGCGTCGTCGAAAAGATTACGTCAACAAAAAAATTCCGCCGTGGGCCTACCCATCCGCGAGTTGCACACTCTTGTTTATCTACTCTTGATAGAATCAAAGACTGTAGAGATAGGTTATACGCCGTCCCATACTTACATCTACAGTAAAACCTCTTTAGGACAAACAACCAGGGAGTCAGGGACCGATGATATTAATTTTGTTCGCAATAACGGGAGTTCTTCTTATCCATATGTTTTACCCAGTGAATACACAGGGTTTTATCCAATACAGTTACGAATACTAGTTATTCTTAGGCAAACATTTGTCTTATCAGTCGGTTCTTCCCAACGGGGATTCACTCTATGTGCAATTCCATCTTCTATGCATACTTGCCAAACATACCGGTTTTCCCGGTATGTTACCGGAAAACTAGGGCCACTACCGGCATACCGGCTCCCCCCCCCCCCCCCCCCCCCCCCCCCGTGAACGTCTTCAAGTAACGGCTGGAGACAACAATGTAATATTGCAGCTCGCAATCATGGCTGCTTTTTCCCCAAAATTCGCCAGTTGCCATGGAAAACTGCGAGTGACATGGACTTGACAAGCTGCAGCACTTCAACCATAATTTTGGGGCACTGGGGATAGCTAATGACTGCACGTACAGTCTATTTAAAGTCTTTAGGACTTCCTCAGTCAGGGTGCACGCTATGTTTTCTTCAAGTGGTCCAGCACCTGTGCACGTGTGCAGGCGCAGGTGAAGCCAGGGACTAGTCACTAATAATAAATTAAATTTTTATTACAATAATTTCATCGCCAAAGCAAAAAATGATACTCTTTCCTCTCACAATACACTGCGGCTACCCTGTGCTAGGCCTAGGCTAGGCCCTGTGCTAGGCCTAGGCTAGGGTGTGTAACTGTTAGTACATTGTAGTCTACTACATGACTGTACTCGCGCAAGTGTGTACTCACTGTCTTGCTGTCTTGCTGTCTTGGACAAAACATTAGTCACAGGCTGATACATGTAGTAGTGATAGACTGATAGTGTACCAACGTGGTGTCATAATGAGTGACAGTATTCAGTAACACTGACAGTCAAGAAGTGACCATGGCATGGATTTGGGAGGGGGGGGGGGGAGGCTGTTCCCAGTCATCATGGTCATGTGACGCTGTGAATCTTGTGTGATACAAGCTTTGCTCAAGTCAAGTCAAGAAAGACGAAAACAGTTACACTATGGCCATGTTACGCATGTAGCTTGAACTGAGCTCCTCTTTGCGCCTCTCAAGCTGCACTAGCTCACCAGCTCACGGCGTGGTTTGCTTCAAGTGATCAGATGTAGATCCTAGTACCACACGCAACGTTCTACCTTCCAGCCAACGCCTCTGGAAACAGCAACTCACGATGGGACAAAGAGACCAGTCATAAACGACACCGTGATTGAGAAGGCACTAGCAGATCTACTGCATGTGCGTGCTACTAGTACTAGTACTAGACTCTAGACTAGAGCTGATCAAACACGTACACGATCAAAACGAACACAGACAGTAACACGGAGCAAACCAGAAGGCGCTTGACAGTCGATCGTGAGCGCTACGAACAACATTCATTATAGGGCCCTGATCGATCATGAAGGTGAAACGCAAATCACGACCTACAACACATCGCTCAGCGCAAGTAAAGACGCTCGCTTGGGAGTGGGGACCTTTCGTGACCTGCAAACGTAAACGAACACAGCCGGCTATGAGATGTCACTGCGCGCCCATCACTGCCCAACGAACGAACAGGTCGCGCTGCACAACACGAGCGTACTTCAAGCTCAGAAACCCCAGCCGCACTGGATTTTACGTAGCTCTACCGGTACGCGGTACCAGCACAGCAGTCACCTCTAATAACACAACTCACAAGAAAAGAAAACAAATAATTCTTGCACCACTACAGCGCTCGTTTTTGTATCTTGTTCCCCGATAGGACGATAGGACGGACGCAGGCTTTGGATCGCACAGCAGCTACTACTGTACTAGCGCTACACTTCACCACAGGCACAGCGCAGCAGAGACATTTTTCAGAACTACACAGCACACAGCAAACAAATTAATAATTATTAACGCCGAGTCGACTGGTGCACCGGTGCCGTGGCAAGGACAAGCACTGGCAGTTTTTTGTAGCAATGAACGAGTACTTCCGACAGAACCACGACGACGACAGCCTACGCCGGCCCGACACCAATGCATGCAGCCAGTCATGTACATAGCTGTACATGCCGGTACAAAAACAGGTTGCTGCTAACTCGAGGCGGACTGACACGCTAGGAAAAGTAGAAACCACTACAAAACGTAGGCACCACTTATCACCCTTGAAACGCAACAAAGCTGTTCTCATTACACTACAGATGGTAATAATAGTAATATCGTCAGCCATTCGGTCCCCGTATTTACATTGGTCAGCAAGGACTCCGGGTCTTACCTGTGATAAAGCATCGCAATCGGATCATGGTGGCCGAGGACTGGACGCACTGAACAGAATCCAACGCCGCCGTCATGCTCTTGGATCGGTGCTGCATACACGGCGGACCGGGAGACGCTTCCACACCCACGTACATGGTCGGTCTGGTCCAGTAATTATTTATAAGGATGCCGGACGGACACGAACCGTTGTTGGAACGGTCGACACTGCTTCTCCGTCGCCTACCAGCTTAGTTTTCCTGGCCGTGCGAGTGTGCACAGTGCACCAGTGAACAATTAACGGAAAGTTTGAAGCCACCAAGACACCGCACCATCAGTCTACTTGCCCCTAGTTGCTGAATAACTATGTAGGAGAGAAAACTGAGACGTGCGAGCTGTCAGCCGTGCTGTGAGCGGCTGCTGAGTAGGCCTCTTGCCCGCAGGAAAGCGAATGCAGGCCGAGGGGGGAAGTCAATTGTTGCCGAAAACACGACCAACTCGTCCACCACACCAATCGAGCGCAGAACGCATGCCACCACTGTACCAATAATGGGCAATATCACGGCCAGAATTCCTTGCTGAATGTGTAAGATTTACCTAAGGAAGAGGGCAGTACTTGTGAGGAGGCCGGGTACCAACGGAAGATGCCACCGCTGGCTTGGTCGGAAGCTGTTCGCAGCGAGTCGTTCTCGCTGGATGAAAGGACGTGGAGCGTTCTCCCTTGAACACCACTGATTGAAGTAAGTCAGTTAGTTTCAGTACTATTTCAGAATGCAGTTAGTTTTAGTGATTTCAGAAGCGCGCCTGCCTGCGAATCATGAGGTCCCGAGTTCGAGACCCGCGCTGGTAGCAGGGAGCGTGTAAAGACTTTTTACGTGAGTAAAGACTTTTTATGTGTGGTGAACTGCGCCGACACCCACGGTCAACTGGGTACTCACAGCTCGGAGTGAGGGTAACAAGGATGCAGTTTACAGGGTTATGGGCCGTTACACGCCCGATTGGTTGAGAGACTCACCTACTCTCCCCTGACTCACTTGTGAGGTCTGCATTCGCCACTAAGGTGTGCAAGGCATAGGCATAGTGGTGGCCTGCGGAAGCGAAGGCTAGTTTGTGTGTTTCTGAACATTCAAGCGATGCCAACGCGAATCCCGCGAATTATTATTATTATTAGAAGCGCGCCTGCATGCAGTTCGCTGGTGGCCTTGAACTTGAAGTGGACCTTCGACCTCCAGGGGGGAGGCTTGATCGCAGCAGCCGGACTGTACTCTCAGACTAGACTCCAGTCTACCAGGTCTACGCTACTGACATACTAGTACAGCAGGCCCCGGACGGTAGACGGTAGACTGTAGTACTACTACTAGTAGTGTAGTAGAGTGTTTGGACGGTCGGTCGATCCATGCGTGGCTTGTAGCCTATGTAGGTACATGTAGATAGATCTACATGGTCCGCATTGATCCTGACGAGACGAGCGATCGCGGTCAGAGCAGAAACGCGGTACACGCAGCTCGGTCACAACAGACTAGTCTGTGGATCCATGGAGTGTAGCAGCCAGTAGATCTACGTCGGGAGAAAAGTCACACCTCGGACTGGTACGAGGCGCGGTCTTGGCGGTTTGATGCTCTTCTAGTTCTACTACAATAGCCTACATCATACATGTACTAGCACTAGTACACTACACTCTACAGTAGGACGCTTGGAGTAACGGTAAAACACAGTTTGTTTGAAATCGTGTCTTGTTTCGCCCCCGTGACTTGCACATCCCGTCCGGTAACTTGATGCGTATCTCCGCTGGCACACTAGTACTACAGTACAGTACAGTAGTACTACAGATAGAGCTGTGCTAGCGCCATCACGGCATAGCGCGCAGCTCTGGGTGAACATGATTGTAATGATGAATAGAGTGGTCCAGACCACACTGCAGTATCAACAGTACTCATTACTGACCGCAGTGTGCCAATGATTATGTACATGACTGTACTATAGTAGATCTACATGACACTTACAGTGAAACCTGTGACAAGCCGGCTCGCTGGAGGGACTTTCAAAAATGTGCCCCCCCCCCCCCCCCCCCCGTGCAGGCGTGCACAGGTGGTCTCCCTATGCAGGGTCATTTGACTGGCATCCATGCATTGGTCGTTGTTCTAGTGGTCTTTTTGGACAGGTGGTTGCTGTATCAGAGTGGTCACCTTGACAGGTTTTACTGCGGTACTACAGTATAGAAAAATCTACCATCCAAACCAACACAACACACGTCATAAGCCTCTTTTACCGGCAATATAAACACAACGTGATGAAGGAAATTTTACTGGGCTGATTTCTTGATCCTTGAGGGAGGTAGCGTTCCTACCGATGCGGAAAACTCGGCTTCTAGCTAGGGACCGGCGGATTCTGCTCGAAAAGGTGGCAGATTCTGCTCGAAAAGCAGTGAAATTGGCAGGACCATACAAACCTTATGGCGGGCAATTCCTCGAATTCTGCTCCATTTCTTTATCCACATACCAAACATGCATGAAACTTACCAGAAAAGTACCGAATTCTGCCAATTTTTCTGCCGGCAGAATCCGCCGGACCCTACTTCTAGCCGAGTCTCCTGCGAACTGTTAAAGGGGAAGTTAAGTCTAAAATCAAATTTTCACCAGTTGTAGTCTTCGGGGTGCTGAGTCGAATTATCTTGGTCCGAGGAAGCTGAGATGCACCCTTCCTCGAGATGCTCCCTTCCTCCTATATTCCCAATCGAACTCGCGCAGACGCGCACTTCCACCGAAACTGGGTGACTGCGCCCTACGAGATGGGGATTTGTATGCAAAATGTCACTAAAAGCGCCATTTCGTTCTTATAAAAGCACGGATGACCGTGATTGGCCCATATGTTGTAGTCTTTTGGACGCTGAGTCGACTGGTTTTGGTCCGAAAAGGCTGCGATGCAGCGTTCCTCCTTTGTTCCCAATCGAACATGGTTGAACAAGCGGTCACGTGCTCCTGCAGTACACCAGTCACCTGGTCACCGTGCCTGCAGGGTACAACTTACTAGCCTGTTTGACCTTTTTTGGGTGCAGTCCTGTCACTCGAGTTGAACCTTGGTGTGAAAGTTGTCGCCTGCTGGCGGCGCGGTGACCAGGTGACTGGTGTACGCAGGAGCACGTGACCGCTTGTTCAACCATGTTCGATTGGGAACATGACAAAGGAGGAACGCTGCATCGCAGCCTTTTCGGACTTGTCTTTCGTGTTTCTGGTATAAAAGCGACACCTACATGTATACGGGTGGTGGTCGGGGACGTGGTCGGGGATTCAACTTGTGATTTTCAGCTCCGTCCGCTTCTCATGAATGGGATGATCCTTGCTTCAGAGCAGGTCCATGATCTTTCGCTTTTTCAAAATTACCAGAAAAGTTCGGCAACTCGTCAACTACTTTATTAGTACATGTACAGTCATGCAGAATGAAAATGGAAAACTGATCGCGATGTTTGCCACTTATTTCAGCTTGCTTCAGAGCAGATAGATAAAGTGCATGCTCTTTCGCTTATTCAAAACTATCGTAAAATTTAATGATTTCATCTCCACTCACGACAACAAGAACTTGAGTTGGAAACTGACCACGATGTGTAGACACTTTTCATGTTGCCGTTCTTGGACAGGCTGTTTCCAGGTACTTCGAAGTGCCAGAGAATGTTCACAGTCGAACGTGAGATGCGATCTGAGCTGACAACGAAATACTGCCACAGACCCCCGCTGCCAAGCTAGGGGCTGACTGAGTTTAGGGTTCCATTGACGATGGGCTTTATTGCTACCGTATTTTTCCATAACCATTGACGACGGGCTTTATCGGCTCATCAAAGCCACCGCGGGAGCGTCGCACATTGGCTACAACCATGGAAACGGTACGGTAAAAACCTGACGCATGATTCTCAAGAGAAGAGTAGACGAGGCACTTGAACTTTTAAAAATGTATCTCACTACTAGCCTACAGGACAGATGTACCCTCGTTATGAGAGGTTCCGAAGTACAATTTCTCGTGCCAAAATCCGTCGAGAGGCGCTACGGATTTTTTATACCTCGCTTTCGAGCAGTGAAATGTTCCGGAGTACGGAACTTACATGTATGTGTTTGCCGTCATTGCCTAGGTTACGATCGCAAACATGTCACATTCCCGTGCTATGCCTTTTATTTTGAAATTTTTTTACCGAAATCAAAACGTCCCGTGGAAAATCGATGTTTTTCGTACCAATTTGTACGTGAAAAATGCGTCTGCACTCGATGACGCAAAATCTCCATACGAAACATGGTTCGTATGAACAGAGTGGAAAGTAATAATAAATAATAATAATAACTTTGAAACTCGGATGTTGAGCCATAAATAAATGTAGAAAGGAAAAGGAAAACCAAAATAACTATCAAATATATGTCGAATATCGTACTGGTCTCGTCATCGTCCAGTAACTATCGACATTCTTTGTTCCGTTGGGACTGTAGCTTTTGCTCGTTTTAATTGCGCTTGCCTTCCCCCTTTGGTCTTTTCATAACCTTGAACCTTCCAAGTTGGAAGGCTGTCGGTTAGCGCTACGGAGATGTGTTGAAGCTAGGTGTCAGGACGTCGAATGTCTCAGTACTCTGTCAGTTTTGTGCCTAGTTGTTGCACTTTCTGACTGTATAATAGTATCATGTTACAGTGATGGAGAGTTACTCTTAACTCGTATCCATATGTCCTTTTCCTTTCTACAATAATAACTTTATTAGGATGACCCAAAGGCTGACCGCCTACATGAAAGTCTGTCCATGATCCACGCAGATTCTCCGTGCTGAAAATCGTATGAAGCACGCCGGCGCCTCGAAAAAATCCTTAGCGCCCATACGGATTATGGCACGGAAAATTGTACCCCGGAACCTCTCTATTACGACATACATACATGTATAGCTAGCCAAGAGTACATAAACAAGAGTGTGCAACTCCGGATCTCTCCTGCACAATCTGCACACACCCCGGCCCACGGCGGAATGTTTTGTTGATGTCATCTTTTTCAGAAAACCGTGCATTTTGCCGCAGAGCAGTGTGAGAGAGCACGCGCTCGAGCTGGGCACCGACCTTATAGGGGATTCACACACACGGGTAAAACCACGGTTATGGGAAAGTTGTTATGGAAACTATGGTACTGGGGGAAAGGAAGAACCTCTCGGGAAAAAATTGGCAAAGCCGTGGCCGTGGGCCTCAGAGCGTTTGTCAAGGGAAAAATCCCATGGCTATAAGACGCGCATGCGTAGATCTTGTCTTTGGCGAGAACTCTGAACCCTATTGTACGAGTGCATCGCAACTATTACTTGCATTTTCAGACAGTGCCGATCGGAAAATCGTGCATGGCGAATGCAAGATACAGTACAGAATGTACTACAAAAATGCAGTACAGATTATTTTTTTAGTTGCCCCGCCACAAGTTCATGGCCAAACGTGTGGCCAAGGCAAAACTGACCACGGGTGTGAACGGCCCCACTCCGTTGACCGAAGGTCTGAACTTTTACCTTGTCCCGTGACCTCAGGTTTACCCGTGTGTGTGAATCCCCTATAACAATGTAAAGCCCGGGAAAGTGCACGAGGCAAAACTTCCAAAAGACTCGCAGAGTGTGCGTCGTAGTAAAGATGATGTCAACAAAAAATTCTGCCGTACAGTAGAGTCGCGCGCCCAAGAACGTTGTTTCCAAGGGGTTAGCCTGTAGTCCTAGGGCCCATTTGAAATTTCTCACTTTTACTTGACACATGTTTGCTAACATAGATTTTATGATCATTCCTGGATGGTTTTTGCCTCCTGAACACGATGGCATAGGTTTCGATTGCCGGATTGTGTCCGAACATGGTGAAAAACATCAAAATAGAAAAGGCCGTTATTACCATAGCAACCCAACTAGAATTGCTCCTATATCCATTTTTACTGACACGTATATGGCCAAGTAGCACCTCATTTTGCTCAGAATAAGCAGTAGATACAGTACGGCAACAAGTACTGTACTTTAACAGTGTCAAAACAAAATTTCCAAGGTGCAGTGAAACTACTTGGCTATTGGACATGTACATGCACAGTACATGTCGCGTCGAATGTTAGCATTGAGGTACGTGTACATGTATGTGCAGCTAGCAGGTACATGAGACTATTTACAGGCATGCATTACTATAATCAGACTGCAAACACGAGAGAAGCGTCAGACGGTTCGGCGTTACACTTCAACTGAGAGAATAGGTATTGTAACCCAAATACTAACAGGAGAAGGAAAAGGTGGTAGGAAACTGTCAGAGTCTAAGGAACGAAGTGCTATAGGACAGTTTCAACCTGAACTAATTTACTCGAAGTATGTGTAGATAATACGATAGATCTTGCAGCAATGTAAGAAGGACAACACTACTTGTATGCGATGGCAGTGCTGTAACGAAAAATGATGAAAATGAAAATACCAAAATCCTTTGCATAAAACAGTCCAAACATTGGCTAGCTTGTCATTCAAGGCTGCAGTTGGACAACGCTCACATGTGAATAGCTGCAGTTTAAAAAGCTGATCGATCCCAACATTGTGATGCGAATACTTTCGCTTCCATGTGTTTTGGGAGAATCGTACATCGCAATCGAGCTATGTCGTTGCTGTGTCATCATCTATGTGCCATGCGCTACTTGATGTACCAGCCTGCTATGCCGGATACCGCCAGCCATGCATCGGCCAGGCGCGAACTGATGGTGGTGGTGGTGAGAAGGAGAGCTCTGTGCCAGAACTTTGCAGCCTAGAGAGCATGTGTGGGCAGGCGTGTGTTTACCGCCATATTGCCAGGTGTGTCTTTACCACCATATTTAGCATCCATGTGTTTCACTTTAACTGAAGTTGTTCTTCCGTCTGAGCTTCGGAAACTCTACGCCGGACAGCTGAGCCCATCTCTACTCCGCCACCTACACCATCACTATTGGCTCTGCAGTCAAGGACAATTCTTTAGCCACTAGTTCATGAGGTATTACATGAACATGTTTTCCCTCTTCACCACCGCTCTTGAATCGCATCAACTACGTGCCGTGATCAGTTCAGGAGAGACAAGCCACGACATTGGACATCGGACTCTTTCTTGCAGTTAGTGTTTTATAAGTATAACTGTAGTTTCACACTGCCTAGGCCCAGCCATCAAATTCTGCGACAAGGAAATGATTCTTCTATTGCTGGTGTTGCATATTGGGATAGGTTACCTCCAGGTACTCGGATTTCGTTTTTGTAACACTCCACACCACATAGCTATTCCCTCTCACTGCAGCATGGCACTCCTAAGGCAGTTGTCCTAGAGCTGTTGAGCTGGCAAATAGGCTTTGTGATAATGGTAGCTGATCACCACGGTCGGTGTGTTCAAATCATGGTACTAACACTAGCCGCTCTTGTAGATTCGAATCAAATGCTCGTCCACTGTAACACCTCCTGTGCAGCAGTACTCACAAAGTAAATGCCTTCACTCCAGCCCGATGAAGTTAGCCAGGTCTGAAACTTTCCACGGTTGTAGATTAGTCCTACGAATACAAGTAGTTACAACTGGCTTGGCAAGCTATGATGACTTTCCCCTGCTTTCCACACATAATTGTTGTGCTGCTCCTTGTTGGAATCATGCCTACTTTTCCGGGGAGCCAAGATGACATTGTAATGAAGGTTCTGCTGAATTTAGCATCGATCCATTCGTGGACGTTCCGACAGCAAAAGCACCAGCGAGTCAATGCAAAACTTTGAAGAAAGTGTCCAAACGAGGTAACACATTTCTGGTATGTCACAACTACACTACGGTACTTGATGCTCAGGTAAAATAAGGACACTTTTCTGGTGCCGCTGTACTTCAAGATCAGCGCTGCAACTCGCCATGGTGATAATGTGGCTGACGTCATGTTACCAAGGAAAACATGGCGTTTGGCCGTGTTCGCCGCACTCGAGCGCTCAGCTTTTTTTCACAATCTTGTTTTGAAAAATACTTCAAGTCTTTTGCAGCACTTTTGGAGGCCAGTCACATCGCGATCTGTACGAGTATCTTTATCATGGCCATTGTCTTGTGTCGTTTTGAGCTCGAATAGCTTTCTCTGATGAAGGATTCAAATATCATGACGTTCTCTATTTTATCGTGGGCATGAAGCTCCCCACTCGCAGCGGAGATGACATCGGACGGAATAAATGTGTCGAGTCCCGAGCAGGAGTTCTGCTGACAAAAAGTGATTAGCTCCTCGCGACCTGGGGCATGTGAGGACTACAGTTCTAGTTGGGCAATACCCCACGGACACATCTAGCTGGAAGCGCAGAGTCGATTGAGAAAATTGTCATGACGTTCTCTTTTATCGTGGGCATGAAGCTCCCCACTCGCAGCGGAGATGACATCGGACGGAATAAATGTGTCGAGTCCCGAGCAGGAGTTCTGCTGACAAAAGTGATTAGCTCCTCGCGACCTGGGGCATGTGAGGACTACAGTTCTAGTTGGGCAATACCCCACGGACACATCTAGCTGGAAGCGCAGAGTCGATTGAGAAAAATGACCAAGATCATAAAGAAGGCTTGTTTGCTTCCACAAAATGTTTTAGTAGCCGAGTCCACGCACTGAAAACTGCACTTGCATTGTTCCTGTCCAGTCAACTAGTCATACAGTACATCAGTGCAGTACAGAGTGCACTTGCAAGTCACAACGACACGAGCACAGTCCCGTGTACAGTACAGACTCAGTTCACAGTTGTGACCAGCGATCGCGCGTGGGAGTCAAGTACCCTACTCAAGTGCGCATGCTCGGCTCGCTGCATGCACTGTCTGTAGATCTACAGCAGATTGCTGGTGTGATGCACTACATGTACAGCGCAGTCATTTATGTGTAAGAGACAATGTCGGCTATTTTGAAACGGCAATGACAGCTTCATCCATAAACGCGGAGCGTGGGGAATGTCTTTGGCGAATGAGAGCTGTTGCATTGGCTAGCTGTACATCCCAGCAAGCGGGAATGTGCTGGATATCGATACTAAACACCCATTCATCGCGGTGGTGAGTCTGAACAGACCCCGAGGTACGACAGCTTCGTATACTAAATGTGTACAGTGCGTATGGTGAAACAAGTCGATACTGGTTTCCAGCGAAATGTTGTTATCTATGTACAATATCCACCAATATCCTTTATCTAGGGCCCAAAGGCTATCCAGTTCACCAGGATTTGTGGCCTTACTATTTTTCGTTTTCTCCGCGTTTTGGGTTGAAATCTGAACATAAAAAGTAGCACTGATGACGTCATTCAGCTCATAATTTAAATTTGATATTGGAAATCGATGACAACTAACCCCATGTATCACCACAGAAAATTTGGTTGAAAAATATTAATGTATGCCAACGTTATTACCAATACAAGTTTTGTACACACATGATCACCTTATTATACCTGAGTGCTCAATCTTTCCAACTCTCGCACAAAATCAGTGTACGCGTCGGTTCGCATCCTGTGTATGTACGGTGTTACTATAGCTCCTGGCACATAAAAGGGTAAAAACTCCCAGGTCCAGTCAATATAGTACCGAGAAAGTCTTGAAAATGCTTGAATATAGCCGATGAGAACTTAGTTTTTTCGGCAATTTTGTATTCCTATCGAGGGTGATTTCGGGACCTTTGGACGCGATTGGACTCGCCATACTGGGCCAAGATGCTCTTGAAGACATTATCTATCAAATAACACCGAAAAATCCTTGTTAGCCGACATGTGTCAAGGCATGTATTTTAGAGGTCGATTTTTTGAATTGGCCCCAGTACTACTGGGACGTTCTTATTTTTCAGAAATCTGGCTGCGTTCTTAGAAACAAACCGTACTGGATCATATGTGTCCCACAAGCTGCTCTACTGTATACATGTAGGCCAACCCATCCCGGAGTTGCACACTCTTGTTTATCTACTCTTGGTATAGCCTAGATAGGATACAACACACACATCGTCATCATTAGTCTAGACTTTAGACTAGTAGTCATGTAGACAATGATCCAAAATCCAATGACACCTGAAACCAAGAGTACTCTTGCTGAAACGCATTCCAGAAAGTGCGAATCGAATATAATTTATCCCATGGTACGGTACTATAGGCCTGTTTCAGCCAATCAGGAGCCTTGCTGACCGGGAAATAATAGCCAATACAATCCCGCGCGGGATGATATTCATTATTAACTGGGTTCACTTTTACCGTACCTACTACGGTGCACCCTGCATTGGCATGCCCCCACCCCCTCTCGATTCGATGCAATGCATCTTGCCACTGGAGCCTTTCGATCAGAACCCAGCGACAAAATGCACTACACAGAACCGTGAGAGGGTGGGAGCATGCCAATGCAGAGTGCACCGTCGGTACAGTAAAAGTGAACGGAGAGAACTTACCTCCGCGACTACGTCCAAAACCAGATTCCATACAAACAAACAACGAACTCCAATCACTATTCAACTCAACACTACGACACAAAGGAGACTTCGAAGTGCATCTGTTCTCATTCACTCTTTGTAAACTCGAAAACTACACAAAGTATCAACATCCGAGTGAAAATTACTAAGGCCAAAACAAAAAATAGGCTTGTTTCCGGTCGGCAACCCCTCAAAAAGGAGACTCGGTCGGCCGGAATGAAACTTTTTTTGGATACTTTTTTTGGTTCCTCAATCGTTGTGGTATTGATGGACAAGAGCACCTATATATGTACATTGTACATATATCATGGCAAGGATCAATGTCAAAGTTGACTGACTCACTGTTCTTGTACAGCATGTGGTGTATTCCTGTTTTCGTACATCCTGAGAAATCAAGCAAACAGTTCGAGTCCTTCCAGCTCCGTTATTCTAGCTCGTATCGACCCCGGAGTTTTTCGAGCCGACAGCTGAGAATCTCTGCTACCTTGTAGGTGTTTCGATTGTGGAATTCGGTTGAGATTTGACTGAGTTGAGTGCACTTGCACACATGGCATTGCCACCGTTTGTATACATTTGGGACCAAAAAAAAGTTTCAGAATTTGGGAAAAAGTGGCCCGGTCGGGCGACCGGAAACAAGGTCATTATTTGTTTTGGCCTAATAGACCGATATCCCCTTATTATACTGGGTTCGAGCACGGGGGCAACCTCACTCGCGATCGAGCTAGTTTTTGAACGTGACAGCATCTTTGACAGTGTGTTTCAGGTTTGTTTTGGAATGTCTTCTGCTTAGTTCAAGTAGTTTGCGATGGCTTCGAGCGGTGCTGAACCTCCTGCTGGTAGGAGCAGAGTCTCCGAGAGAGACATGGACTGTGATGCAGCTGTAGGATTTTTTCAAGGCGCGGGAGGGAACGATCTCGGGCCACAAACAGGAGTCCAGAGGTGAGTTTTTTGTTGTAGAAATATTCGAATCGTGAATCGTGTTTTGAGATTTATTTTGTGCCTCGGCTTTAGCAGACCGTATTTCTTTCTCCTTGAGATCGGTGCTGAAGACAATAGTAACCTTTTTCTGGTCTGCCTTTTCCTCTCCAGAGCCATCTTCTGTGAAGGTAACCGTAGTGCTGCCAAGTCACCAAGTCGCGATCGCGATCAGCAGCCCTGAAGTGGAAAAATCGATTTTCCAACGATCTGGTTGGACATCAGCCACTAAAGTACTTCTGATTTGCCTGTAGTGACAACATCAGCCATCCTTGGACACCTTGCAAAGGCAGGAAAGGCCACTGGTGGAAGCGACTGCTATGCGGTGACGATAGCAGTGCAGTGGTGATCGCTGTTTTGTGAAGTCGAAGGGCTAGACAACCCAGAGGCAGAGGAAGCAAAAAAAAAACGATGAGCAGTGCGTGGTATTTGTTGAGCGTGAAGAGCTAGAGGAGGACAGTGCAAACACATGGACGGAGTGGATGGTGTTTGAAGAACAGTGTGCTGTGTGCCGGTTGGTGGTGATGGTGGTCTTTGTCAGCATGTATTTGTGCTGCTTCTTGTGCTGGAACACTTCTCGCCCAGGAAGGCAGATTGCGTGCTCCCTGGCCCTCAGTCGGCAATGGGGCATTTGTTCCAGGAACTTTACCCCAGAGCCAGTGATGAGTCGTACCTTTGAAAAGTTGAAGCCTGCTGTTAATCGCAAGCGTAGCGCAGTGGATTGCTCCCTCTTCGAAGCACGAGGGCCAAAGCTTGCCGCTGTCTGCAGCAAAGTGTGTGTGCGGTTCTTTCGAACCTATGAATATACCCCCCCCCCCCCCCCTCTCTCTCTCTTAGGAAGACTCCATGTTCAGAGTGAACTATTTTCTAGTATATTTAATGTGAGATGGGCTGTTTACGCCCAAGATCAAGATACAGTTGTTTTTCTGTTTCTATACCTTCCTAATAAAATACATTGTGACAGAGCTTTCGGTCATACTCCGCTGTACTACATCCTCAACCCGCCACCACCATGCGCTCTTGGCCGAACTAATGCACGAAGCATAAACACACCAGCACAGAAAGGACACTTCCGTTGCCAGATATTATTTACGCCTATAGACAGCTGTTTCGTTTCTTCAAGCGCATCGTTAGAGGAGGATAGTAGCAGGATACTATTAAATGATGAAATAATATAAGATGATACTAGTAGACGGTTTATGGTCCGATATTGATGATTGGAGATCTAAGAAAGCAATGACAGTGATTGCGAAATGGATAATATTATGATTATATGCCAGTCTGGTAATGCGTTGTACTAGTGAACAGTGTTGAAATCATCACTGCATTCGATGCAAATATTGGTGTACCTTTGGTTTCAGTATTGGAAAAAAAGAACCCGGTTGCTTTGGTTGCATCTGCGACTGGCTACCGGGTGTTGTGACCGGCAATGTTACCATGGGAGAAAATAAGAGCGCAAGGATCTGTTGGGTCTTGTTGTGCCGTGCCGGTGCGAGAACCCTAAGTGCATGGCAAAATAGAACTGTTTGATCCCCATTGCAGAATGTCTTGCGGTATATGGCATTGATGACTGAACATCTCGCCAGCTCACCCAGATGGGGATCATGCCCAAACGGAGGAACAAGACATCTTTTCAGCTCAGCTAGCTATATACCGTGAAACGGATGGTTAACTTGTGCCACGCATGCCAGCTTCTGTTCCATTCGGCCCAGGCTTAGACACATCAATGCCAATAGCAGCTGATCCTCCATTACATGCTCATTGGCGATTTACGGCCACCTCCAACTGTATCCGCCGTCCCTCAGCTTCCGTCTTCGCAGATCTGGCGCGGCGCAGTACATTTTCTCGGCTAGGCTCAAAGAAGTCCCACAGAGCGGTCCAAACACCTGAAGGCAAACCAGTCAGAAACTGGAGCGGCTCAGAGTCTTTCTTTATGTTATTGTACGTAAGCTGTTTTTCGGCTTTCTTCACCCCAGTCCTCACATCGTCCAACTGCTCCACGAGACTCTGTACACGAGCTCTACTTGCTGCCAACTCCTGATGCAGATGCTGCACTTCCATTACAGGACCAAACTGCACTAAGCCAGGTTCCTTTCCAACTCAAAGTGCCGTTGCCTCTCCGCAAAATACTTGTTTGCGAGCATGGGGAGCTCGTGATGCAGACGCTGCACGTCCATGACCGAACTGCACTAGGCTCAGCAAAATACTGTTTTGCGATCATGGGGAGCAGGGCGTCCAGACTCCACTCTCTTGCGAAAGGCAAACCTGGTACCGTAGGACAGCTGTTTGGTTTCCTGGACTCATCCTGTCCTTGTAGAGCTGGGTGAAACGATTTCGATTTCGGGATCGAAATGATCGCTGCAACTCAATATTCAGAGTGACCCTAAAACTACGTCCTTCCTCATGGGGAATAGCCTGGATCCGCTTGCTCCAGGCGCTGTGGCTCCACACGAGGAAAGGACTGGAGTGAAATGACTTGTTTGCTTCGTCCTCCTGTTCTGACAGTGAGGAACGCAGCAATGTTCTGAGAAGGCATCCTGAAGTCGTAAAAAGGAAGACGTCTAAACTAAAACAAAACAGCTCAAATCAAAAGTCCTTGTGGCATTTTTTGTAGACAGGCTTGCACTGCATGTAGATCTCGTGTGCTCTGCACTTCGCATGCGAGAAGTCACGCACAGCCGCGGTGAGGTTGGTCGCGTGTGTGCAGCAGGATCCCACGCGACTGCGGAGTTGCCCCCTTGCTCGAACCCAGACAATAATAAGGGGATCGGTCTATTGCAAGGAGAGATACCGTAACAACTCGAAAAGTACAAGACGTGAAAGTGAGAGGAAAAATCTTGTACAGAATATTCAACAGTGTGAAAGAAGAAGAGCTCAGCAATCCATGTGTGATGTAGATAAGATATGGATGCAAGATGCGACCCGCAGTGATTATCATGACATTGTATCCAGTACGATTACCACAAGAACAATCTAAAACGTAGATGCTGCTACAAATCCAGTATGCCTATAATATAACAAGATCAACGTTCTTCTGATTGCATAGTGTCCGAGAGTGATACAACGAAGAGTCTTGATACAACGAAATGCACTTTACTCACTGGTGCCAATGTCCGACGATATGTACAATGTGGTTACTGCCTGCACGGACAGTGTTCAGCAAGGATCCCAAACCGTTGAAAGTTCCACGCCGATCCAATGACAAGGAAGTCAGCACCAGCCTCCATAATGACGTGGTATCTCGCCGTGACTTGAAGTATGGCCCTTACTTTGAACCAAATGACTATGTATCATAACAGTGCAATCTTCGTCAATTCTCTAGTCCAACTACTAAAATGCAACTTGTCTCCCGAGCTCCATCGCTCTCAAACCTTGACTGGATTGAAAAGAAAGGCAGCATCTTGTTTTTGGTATAGCTGTACCTTGGCAATTGTATTCAGAACGCAGTTGCGTCGATCCCCAAAATGCGTAGATGTACCTGGGATAAGTAGGATATTGACCCGCGTACTCGGGTGTTACCGTACCCTCATATCATCCCTCCTGCTACGCAGTCGGGATGATATTCGGGAGGTAACACCCTCGTACTTGGGTAATAGAGAGGTTCCGCATAACGTAATTACGTTAGTAAAAAACGTAGTCGATCTACGGAAAGTCTTACGTAAACTGCATGCGGATCTGGGTTCCGCCATACGGAGTTTTCAAATCACGTAGCTGCCCTTGGCAACTCCGAACGCTGCAGTGTACGACCAGATCGACATGGGGAAAGAGTCATAAATTTGTACCCAATCCATTAACGGACCAGCTACGTTATCAAAGCCCTATCTACGTACTCTCCGTAGACAACTTTCCGTAAGTGGAGTGCAAACTCGCGAATTCACGGGTTTTTCCCGCCCACTAACGTAAAGTTGCTCAACTTTACGTGCTCAACTTTACGTAGTGCGGAACCTCTCTAATATCAAGAGTACATAACCTTGGTAATATCAAGAGTACATAACCCCCCAGAGTGTGCAACGCCGATCCAGCTCTGTGTAGGGTCTTGGTCGAGCGGAATCGGATCTTCTGATGTCATGCGTACACTTCACACCAGCGCAAGGCCGGTCTCGAGGCAGGGCACCATTGTTTTTGATCCAAGAGTACCCGCGACTCCCCGGGTTCCCCTCAGATGTGTACGGTATTATGACGCAAAGATCCGATTCCGCTCGACCAAGACCCTACAGTCCATGCGCCAAGGGCCAAAAATGACCCGAATCTTTATGCAAAATGAAGATGACGACGCCGCTTTTTTCGACTTTTTCTGGGACCAATTTTGAGCAGAATCACCATTTTGATCGTCTTCGATTTGGCATGGAAGACTTTCATGAATGCTATTGTAACTTGGTCTGCTGAGGGCTAGGATAGTCCCTAAACAAAATCTGGAAGCCGTTCCGCCAGAGATTGTTCCGTCATGTTGCAGCAGAGCCACTTTTCTCAATTTTGCGTCGTCCAGAATTTATGATTTTTGGATGCCAAAATACTTGATGGCGTGAGAACCAAAAAAGAACTACCGGACACCGCCCAGACCTCAGGTATGTATAGTCCATTGTCCTAGGCTGCTCATAAAGCAAAAATTGTCTTGATAGTAACTTGCCCAAAAATTTGGCGAATTTTTCCTAATACCCTAGTTGCCAATACACGAGAATCACGAAAACTAGTATGGCTGATGGATTTCTGATTTTCTTCTCGTAAACTTGAGGACAATTATCTACGATGTTACAAATATTAATGGGTGTTTTGAATGTGAACAGATACACTTCAAAAGGCTGATCGCGTTCTCAGATCAGCTGCAAACGAGGGTCAAAATTGTAGTTCAGAGCGATGTCCATTGAGGCTCTTCACCCGATTTCGCAGTTCATACATGGTAGTCATGGGAAGTTGGGTAGAATTAAATAAGTATGTATGCACTCTTAATTACTCCATAGACAAAGACATGTTCTGGAGTCTCATGGTGTTCGGCAGGCGCACTTATTACCTTCATCGCTTCTCGGTGAATTAACTCACTCCACCATTCCACACTGCACTCTTAGCCGACCCACGCCGCGTGCACATCACCAACACAACGGGGACATTCCTGTTGAGGTATTCCTGCCCCGTAAGCCGAGAAAAAAGGACAGCACTGCAGTGAACAGACCCTGACAAGAGGACCATATTGTAATGGCCCATGCGCTTATACACACGCTTTTGCCGTATTTGTAACTTTTGCAGGTCGATTGGTCTCACATAGAGGCGCATGTGCTTGTAGTTGTGTTACCGGTATGGAATGTGGAAGCTGCGCATTAAACCGTGTAAAGATGGCATATGGTGGACCCTGTGGTATCAGCGTGTCGTGGCCCGTGGGATTGGGTTCACCTACGAAGTACAGTAGGCATCGGTTATAGTGTGGGTGTTTGAAAAACGACTTTCTATTCTTATTCCGATATTTCTTACACACGATAAATCAAGTGTGACATATCACGTGCATGTACACGGAGTCAGGAAGATCATCGTACATACAATGTGGTGTTACAGTGCATGCGGCTGGGCATAGTCACATAGGCTTACCATGTGGCTATGCAACATGAGTTACATGACCACAACAGTTGAACCTGCAGCACTACGACCCAACGCGAGTCAGGTCGGAACTGCATTGGACGGATGTTATTACTACAGGCGATATACTTTGTACTAATCTGGTATGTTTTGCTACACAAAGTCCATTCTTAGGACCGATATATTCTACTGTACTATAAAATTGCTTGTAAGAATAAATGTGCACTTGAAATCCATGTTATGATTATGAAAACATGAGAGTTCATTCTTGTAGGCAGTATATTCTTTTTCACGACCACGCTATAACCGATACGCACTGTACAAGTAGGGCTGAAACGATTATACCGATTACTGTAGAACGGGTAACTTTAGCGACGTAAAAACCCTAGTGAATTTAGCGATCGACTCATTTTCGCTTAAGTTTCAAGTCGTTAATCCGTTGAGACATTAGTAGTGCACTGGTGATCCGTGAGTAGTAAGTAGTAATACTAGTACTTCAAGTAGTAGTACTAGTTAGCACATGTTTTATGATGTTCTCTCGTACTAGCACTCATAGTACACGGTAGTGATGGTTTGTACATACAGTAGTAGAATGCAGTATCAAAATGTGTACAATGAAGAAAAATGCAAATCGCTAAAATGAAACGTCGCTAACCGGTTGACAATGGGAAAACGCTAAAATTAATAGTCGCTAGAATTACCCGTTCTACAGTACTCGGTCATGGATCAATAATTCCTCACAATGAACTTTGATGCTTATGACTTGGTGTGGCTTTTCATTTTGTTTTTGTCCATGCAGGAGTCGGGATTATGCCGTCTACTGAACATTATTGCATGCGTTCCTATAGAGCAAGCTGGCTGCTCTCCATCTTGATTATGGACCTCAAGTGTGGACCCAACTGGTCAGAGAAATGAAGGAACAATCGTCATGGTGTACTCTCAGGCCAAGGATATGCCTTGTGAAATGTGCCATATGCAGTTACTAGAGGGATTGTCTCGTTCCTTGCAAGCTGTTCGGTCACAGGCAATACTGTCACATCCCATGCACGGCTGAACTGGTTAAGAGTACGTGCACACCCGTCTTGTCCTTTGCCGAGGAACGTGGTCCAGGGTTTCGAACACAGCACGCTGACCATTTACAGCTCGTTTGTAGTGGATTGTGTGAGTTTGGTCTGGTGGGATTCGTAGCCGTGTTTAAACAAGCCACTGGCGACAGATTTTCAGTGCCTCTGTCTTGGTTGAGGTTTTTCCAATCATATTCTGTGCACATATGGGTATCCAAGTGCCTATCGAGTATCATGGTCAATCGTCATGGTCACTGCATACAGATCCATGTGGCTCTCGAATATGGATAACAGTCTATGGACAACGATCTTCTGTTTGATTGCCAGGCCTGATGATGTTGTCCTAATTTGGTCACTCTATCTTATGCCGGCATTCAGTGTGTAAATGCTGGTGCTGGCTAGACTGTGAAGTATGGGGAATGACACATGTGCTTTTCTCAAGATGCTCATGTAGAATTCATTCCCTTTGACCGAGAAGCTTGTGTTTCCGGATCCTGTTTGTAGCTGTACACAATTATTATTTCTCCGTTCTTCCTTGTGGTTAACTTTCGCCTCCGACTATCCCTAACCATCTCATTGGTGCGTCTGTCCATGACGTGGCTGGTTGGCATCGGAGTTGGGCACTGCCCTGTCATCCACTGGCATAGTGTTGAACCTAACTGACTTGTATGTCACATACTAGCTGGAAGTTGTTTAAATTAAAGGGTTCAGTTCCAGTCTTTTAGTAGCTTTACCATTCCTATTAGCTATTTCCTTTACTCGGCCTTAGTACACTTTCTTCACCATACACTGTGTTTCTTTGGCCGTAAAAGAGGCAGTCTGCACTTGTATTGAGTTTCCTCATTGTGAAGGAGATGGAAAAGAAAGCACACATATAGCACTTCCTGCCTGTGTCTCAGCTATAAGCACTTTTAGCTGCTACAGTACCATGTGGTTGACTGAAACCAGGGTGTGCCAGATTATTGATCAAGAATGCATGCTGCAGCTGGGCTGTTTAGTTCCTTTTCTTATGTAGATCTACATGTACAGTGAAGGAATCGAAATTGCATGTAACGTGCCATGTGTTTGCAAGTGAAATAATGTAAAGTCCCCCCCCCCCCCCCCCGGGAATACCTGCGCTCGAATGTACTATCATGTGGTCCATGTGCATGATCATGATAATTGAATTGGTTCAGCGCTGTATTCTGGTGTATGTGCTGAAGTCGTTTACAGGTAGAAATTGACGGGGGCACACCAAGTTCTTTACATTACATGTACATGTACAGTAGAGCCTCGCTTTAAAGGGGAAGTTAAGCCTGGAATCAATTTTTCACCAGTTGTAGTCTTCGGGGTGCTGAGTCCAATGGTCTCTGTCCGAGGAAGCTGGGACGCTCCCTTCCTCCTTTATTCCCAATCGACCTCGCGCACTTCCACCGAAACTGGGTGGCCCTACTAGATGGGGATTTGTATGCAAAACGTCACTAAAAGCGCCATTTCATTCTTATAAAAGTACGGATAACCGCGATTGGCCCATATGTTGTACTAGTAGTCTTTTGGACGCTGAGTCGACTGGTTTTGGTCCGAAAAGGCTGTGATGTAGCATTAAGCCCTTATTCCAACTTAAGTTATAGCATGTTTGAGCGAGTTTCTATCACTCGAGTTGAACCTTGGTGTGAAAAGTTGTAGCCTGCTGGAGCGGTGACCAGGTAACTTGTGTACGCAGGAGCACGTGACCGCTTGTTCAGCCATGTTCGATCGGGAATAAGGGCCGAACGCTATATCGCAGCCTTTTCGGACCAAAACCAGTCGACTCAGCGTCCAAAAGACTACAACATATGGGCCAATCGCGGTCATCCGTGCTTTTATAAGAACGAAATGGCGCTTTTGGTGACATTTTGCATACAAATCCCCATCTAGTAGGGCGCAGTCACCCAATTTCGGTGGAAGTGCGCGAGTTCGATTGGGAATAAAGGAGGAAGTGAGCGTCTCAGCTTCCTCGGACCAAGACCATCCGACTCAGCGTCCCGAAGATTACAACAGTTACTGGTGAAAATTTGATTTTAGGCTTAACTTCCCCTTTAAAGAACATGGAGCCCAAGAACATGCAGCCCGAAATACTAATAATTAAAAGAACGCCAGAAACCAAAGCTGAGAATGGGACATATCATTTTCTACCGTTCTGTAAGTCAGCTTTTGTTATATACATGTACACGTGTTATAAAGTGCACACACCATGATCCAGTACATGATCCAGTACAATAAGAGTCTAAGAATGTGCTATAACTCAGAACGCAGCCATATTGCTAAAACAATGACTCAACTGCAGTTCTTTGCGCACAGATCATACTAAGAGTCCATCACACATTTCCCTTGGGGTTGTGGACTCTTGGCTCATATTCCCATTGACATTCACGATGACGGTTTAAAGTTTGTTCCACTCAGACCTTTGCACCTCACTGAGAATTGAAACTTACTTCAAGCTGTCCTGAGAGTACATTACAACTTTCAGTTTCGCACGAATCTTGCAAGAGAAGTTCATGATGAATATGATATGATTGCAAGCCCGAAGAACACGCCAATGCTGCATAAACTACCTATAGGCTATTGGCTAGGCCATTTTTCAAGGGACCAAAAATGACATTGAAATTGCTGTCTGCAGATCCTGGTTAGAACTTTGTCATTTGAACGAAGATGATGTGGGCTTCTATCTCAGGCCCCTCCAGAGTGAATACGGGTGCTGGTGTGTTTCTTTGCCATGTAATACGTCTCCTACTGGTGACGACAGACAATGCATTGGTTTTGTTTTGTTCCAAACGGTGGAGGCCACCACGACCCCATCAAGAACCGGACACCGATGAACGCTTCTGGAAGTGTTTCCACATCGGTGGAGAGTCAAAGGAAAGCATCGATGTCTACATACTACCTTGCCCAAAAATTTGGCGAATTTTTCTTTGCCACTTGCCTGATTTTCACGAATATTTGACAGCTCCCACAAGAACACTCCCAGCGACGTCGAGACAATGAGTAACGACCACTACAACTGACATCCATAAGGTCAAAGGCCCAGTCAAGGTGTCCGGAAAGCAAAACTTCCGCAAACAATCACTGATGGAGAGAAAATTGCAAACGACTCGAGACATCTAACATTTTCTTGACAATTTTTCAACGAAGATTTGAATATATTCAGCTCAGAAAAGTGGCTAATCTGCATAAAAAAGTACAACTTTTAGACGACTTTTTCGGTCTTGGCGCATGGACTGCCTATGCAGAGCTGGATCAGGCGTTGCACACTCTGGGGGGTTATGTACTCTTGGTAATATCAAGAGTAGATAAACAAGAGTGTGCAACTCCGGATGGATTGGCCCACGGCGGAATTTTTTGTTGACGTAATCTTTTCGACGACGCACGCGCTGCGAGCCTTTTGGAGAGTTTTCCCTCGTGCACTTGGCTGGGCTTTACACTACAAGGTCGGTGCCCAGCACGTGCTCTCACACTGCTCTGCGGCAAAGCCGCGTTTCTCTGAAAAAAGGTGACGTAAACAAAAAATTCCGCCGTGGGCGCGCGGTATCTGCAGATTGTGCAGGAGAGATCCGGAGTTGCACACTCTTGTTTATCTACTCTTGGTAATATCCTATACGTAGTAGCAAGAGTAGATAAACAAGAGTGTGCAACTCCGGATCTCTCCTGCACAATCTGCAGATACCCCGCGCCCACGGCGGAATTTTTTGTTTACGTCACCTTTTTTCAGAGAAACGCGGCTTTGCCGCAGAGCAGTGTGAGAGCACGTGCTGGGCACCGACCTTGCAGTGTAAAGCCCAGCCAAGTGCACGAGGGAAAACTCTCCAAAAGGCTCGCAGCGCGTGCGTCGTCGAAAAGATTACGTCAACAAAAAATTCCGCCGTGGGCCAACCCATGCGGAGTTGCACACTCTTGTTTATCTACTCTTGGTAGTAGATAATACCAAGAGTACATAACGTTAGGTACTCGTACTTGAATACTCGTTACAAGAATTTTGAAACCCTGGTGTAACCATGTTGCCTACAAACTTGCTGTACTAGGCTTCATTAGCAAATACCGTAATGTTGCGTATTAAAGCCAGGCTTCTTCCTGTAGAAGCTGATGTAAGAGCTGGGCTTATATTCAAAATAGGTGCCGACACCGACAGTGTATCTTGAAAATCAGGCTTGCATAATTTCAAAATAGGCTTTAATAGAAGACAATGCGGTACACAGGTACATGCAAAAATTCAAGCATGCACTCCCCCATCCAGATCCTGTAAAGCTATGGCACATTCGTCTACTGAGTATGCTCGAACAGAACACCGCTTTACTGCCATTATTGCACATGAAAACAGCCCCACCCCCTCACTCGGTTTTCAGTATAACAATGCCAGACTGACGACATCACCACATCCAGCACAACAAGAACACCAACAGGAATACTCCAAATGATCAATCTTCTCTCTGTGTGTAAGTCCGTATCCAGCGGATCTCGTTTGAAAATAAAGTGTTAAAAGAGTGAATACTGAACAATAGACACAACAAGAAGACAACCGAAACAAGATACGAACGAAAAGTGTTTAGAAGCACTTGCGGTGGACAATGCTGGGGCCAGACTCGTCGTACTCCTGCTTGGAGATCCACATCTGCTGGAAGGTGGAGAGGGAAGAGAGGATGGAGCCTCCGATCCATACGGAGTACTTGCGCTCCGGTGGGGCAATGATCTTGATCTTCATGGTTGGTGGGGCAAGGTTGGTGATCTCCTTCTGCATACGGTCGGCAATACCGGGGTACATGGTAGTACCACCGGACAGGACAACGTTGGCGTACAGGTCCTTACGGATGTCGACGTCGCACTTCATGATGGAGTTGTAGGTGGTCTCATGGACTCCAGACTGCTCCATACCGAGGAAGGATGGCTGGAAGAGAGCCTCAGGGCAGCGGAATCGCTCGTTGCCGATGGTGATGACCTGACCGTCGGGAAGCTCGTAGCTCTTCTCCAGGGAGGAGCTCTGGGCAGAGGTGGCCATCTCCTGCTCGAAGTCGAGGGCAACATAGCAGAGTTTCTCCTTGATGTCACGGACGATTTCACGCTCGGCGGTGGTGGTGAAAGAGTATCCACGCTCGGTGAGGATCTTCATGAGGTAGTCGGTCAAGTCACGGCCAGCCAAGTCGAGACGGAGGATGGCGTGGGGCAGAGCGTATCCCTCATAGATTGGGACGGTGTGGGACACACCATCACCGGAGTCCAAGACGATACCGGTGGTACGGCCGGAGGCGTACAGGGAGAGCACAGCCTGGATGGCGACGTACATGGCGGGGGTGTTGAAGGTCTCGAACATGATCTACAAAGAAAACAAACGAAAAGAAAACACAAAAAGATTGTTTAGAAAACAGGCATCACAGGCAAAGCGTAAGCAAGAGTAGAGAGAATTGGAATCAGGAAATTTGAAAGCTTACACACCAAACAAAACACTTCAACACCGACAGATACTACGAAATCGTACTTAGTACACTACAACAACGCCAATTACCTGGGTCATCTTCTCGCGGTTAGCCTTGGGGTTGAGGGGAGCCTCGGTCAGGAGGACGGGGTGCTCCTCGGGGGCAACACGCAACTCATTGTAGAAAGTGTGATGCCAGATCTGAAACACAACAGTTGAGAAAAGGCAAACAAAAAGTTAAAATTCGACCGAAAAAGTAAACAGACACTCCGCCATCACACAAACATGAAAAGGATTACGAAATTGGGCAAAGTCAAAAGGTAGAAAAGAAAAAAAGGTATTTACCTTCTCCATATCATCCCAGTTGGTGACGATACCGTGCTCAATGGGGTACTTGAGGGTCAGGATACCTCTCTTGGACTGAGCCTCGTCTCCGACGTAGCTGTCCTTCTGGCCCATACCGACCATCACACCCTGGTGGCGGGGACGGCCGACGATGGAGGGGAAGACGGCACGGGGTGCGTCGTCACCGGCGAAACCGGCTTTGCACATACCGGAGCCATTGTCTACGACAAGAGCGGCAACGTCGTCGTCACACATGTTGAAGATTGAAAAATAAGGGAGAACACGAAAAGTGAAGTTGTTTCTTGCAAAGCAGAGTGGAGTGAAGGACTTGAGGGACAAGACCTTCTTCTTGTAGTTCCACTATCGATATCCCGTATCGCCTCCCGGAACGCTCAGCAAGCGTGGCCCGTGATCTTCAATTCCTGGAAGGTTTTCAGTTCCTGGAAAGGGAACACGTGACCTGTCATATGCACCAATCACGTCTCACTTCCAGATCACATGATGCGCCGGATTTCGCCGGATCGCCGCTCACCGCGTACCGGCGCCATGGCGCATGCTGCATCTGTTGTGCCGTATTTGGAAACACTGCATGTTTTCAGTGCCTTGCATGCAGCATGCAGATAGCTTGTCGGGTACAACTGTTACTTCACAGTACACACGCATGTACATGTACGAACAACAAGCGTTACACTTCAATTATTTCAAAAGTGCGTGTTTTTTTTGTAGGGCACTCGCGATCGCGTACTTGGCAGAGAGGTTTTAGAAACACAATGAAAAGTCTTGCTTATTATTTTGGCGAGAGAAAGACAGTGAGAAAGACTAGTGAGAAAGGACCATCATTGCAAAGGTAAAATAGAACTGAAAAATTAGATCTACAAGTTGTGGGTTGGATCCAGGTACGACTCGTACATGTATCTACTTCCTAGATCCCTGGCTTCTCCCTGGCGCTGGTTGGAAAGTATCGATAAGGCCAAACTAAAGAAGGTGTGTGGTTCGACTCACCCGACCGACCGTACAATTTCAGCCCGACCGTAACTTTTTTTCGGCGGGCTGTCGTGTGACTGACGTACGTGGACTGAACACGTCCACGTCTACGTGCTGTGCGGCGTGAGTCTGCGGACGCAGGCGGCTCCTTTTGGACTTGGCTTGTAGTTGTACTGCAGTGCAGTGCAGTGAGTGGTACGACTGCTGCCTTGTGCTGGTAGTAGAGTCTACTCGATACGCGTATACCATGGTATACAGTGTATTTACATGTACTAAAAAATATATTAAAAAAAAAAAAATCCGCCCGCCCGCCCGTAAAAAAAATGTCCATGTTAGTCGAACCACACACCTTCTTTAGTTTGGCCTAATTATAATTATCACGGAGTACGAGTCGTACAGTACAAGCATGCATTGCGCGTGGGTACGCCCGCGCGCGCCGCGTTCAGTTTCGAGGAGGCCGATCGGCGCACGAGGGAGTGGGCCATGGGGTCGTTTGTAGATCTCGTACCATGCCCATGCATGGTCCATGGCATGGGTGTTTTCAAGAGTACAGTCATGTAGTGATGTACTCTTGGTGTTTTCCCTGTTTCGAGTCTTTCTGCACTGCTGCAGTCAGCTCAGTGCAGCTTGATCAGATTCTGAGATAATTATCTTTTTTGAGTCTTTTTGTTTGGGGAATGCCTGCCCTGAATGCCTGATTCCCTTTCAGCTTTTCTTTTTTTCCAATTATTTCAGTTCGTAAAGTACATGGACGAAAAGGTCACACGTCCACTTTCCACTTCTACGATCATAGCTGTTTTCAGCTGGGCGAATTCGCTGTTAGTGTTAGCACTGTACTGTATACAATCATGTAGATCTACATGTACCGGTAATTGTACATGTACTCCTGAAGTGCTAGTACATCAAAATAATAACCAGGGAGTAGTACTCGTACGACAGAGAGACAGAGACAGAGAGAGAGAGAGACAGAGACAGAGAGAGAGAGAGAGAGAGAGACAGAGAGGTATTGTACTACTCCCTGATAATAACAGCTATTACCGGTACTTCGTGGTTCTTCTCCAGCTGCCGTTCGCCCAACAGCAAGCAGCACTTCGGTCTCTTCTCCTTCTGTCTCTTGACCAGTTCTGATCCCTGCCAGTAGTGTTCAGGTGGGTAGATGTGTGCTTATTCCAGCCCAGCTGTGTACCGGTATACGCGGTAGTTGTGTGTTGTATTGTACATGTTATAGGTCAGGCATGGACAGAGACATGCCACAACTGCAAGCTAGCTGGCCATGTCAGGCAATCCAAAATATATTTTCACATATAGCATGAACATGTATAATTATGACTGGTCAGAATCTTTTGGAATCACCAGTACTATTGTATACAGAGTAACAGTATAGGAACAAAACGGTTGTCCAGAAAAAACTGTACTTCAAAAGCTGAAAACACATGTGGCAAGCTAGGCCATATACAGTCGTCCCTCTCTAATCCGGCACCTTTTGCTACGGCGTTTTCTGCTGGATTAACGAGGGTGCTGGATTAAGAAATCCTGCCCTCTGACACGACCCTACCCAATTGCATGCATGTATCATATGTACGTCAAAACGCAGGGTTTTTCCGTGTCGACCCAAGTATTTGGTTCACGGCTTTATATTCTCAATTGTTCTCCGGGAATATACACAGTGATAAAGTGATAAAGTAAAACAGAGAACATGTTCACATGTACTCTTGCACACACACGCACACACACACACACACCTGAAAATTGGCAGGACACTACTCCTTGCTAAAATAAGAAAGTATGGTTGGTTGACTGCCGGTTGTCTCCTGGACAACATTGACCAGACTGGCCTAGCCTGGCCTGGCAAGGAGTGCACCTGTACGGTACGCGATTTACGACTGCCGGATTATGAAATCAAACTACGTGCAGTTTGAGCGATTCGTTTCAAAAAGTCACTGCCGGAGGCGGAATTCAAGTGCCGGATTAAGATGTAGGAATTGAACGAAAAAAATCGGTTTCGTCAGAAAGTGCGCCGGTTGGCAAGGGTTCCGGATAAACAAGTGCCGGATTACAGAGGGACGACTGTATTAATATAGGATGTACTGCTTTTGTTTGGTGGTTGCTTTTTCTGTGCTTTTACTTTTCGCTTGAATCATTTTACCCTGCATCAGGTCTGGTCAGCAAATAGTATAGACGCCATCGCACCGAAACTCGTGTATCCCATTGAATGCAATATTTGACCTTTTGAACCTGTGCCAAAGACAAAAACACCAAAAATACTCCAATTTGACTTATATTATAAAAAGTAAGAAATTATGGTCAGTGTAGCTTGGCCATGGACAGTTTGGTGCTATGCCATTCATACGAAGAATTTTGTTCCTGTGTGTGTGTGCGTGTGTGTGTATGTGTGCGTGTGTGTGTGTGTGTGTGTGTGTGTGTGTGTGTGTGTGTGTGTGTGTGTGTGTGTGTGTGTGTGAGGATGCACGATCGGATACACTTCAGAGGTTTCTGTCCATTTCTTCCAGTGATGTTGAAGCATTGAGCTTTGTATGGAGTGCCAAAGCAGTGTATGGTGCAGAGATGGTACTACTCAATTCAGAACATTATGTGTATATGTACTGACATAATTGCACAGCTGTGTATCACATCAATCCGCACCCCAGTCCACATTGCATGTCAACAGGTTCTGTGTGTGTGTGTGTGTGTGTGTGTGTGTGTGTGTGTCTCTCTCTCTCTCTCTCTCTCTCTCTCTCTCTCTCTCTCTCTCTCTCTCTCTCTCTCTCTATCTATCTATCTATCTATCTATCTCTCCGTCTCTCTCTCTCTTTCTCCCTCTCCGTCTCCCCCCCCCCTCTCTCTGTCTCTCTCCTTCTCTCTCTCTCTCTCTCTCTCTCTCTCTCTCTCTCTCTCTCTCTCTCTCTCTCTCTCTCTCTCTCTCTCTCTCTCTCTCTCTCCCTCTCATAGACCACACACATTCACACACGCACATATGCACACAAACTGGTCGGCCGATGCAGAGCTCCCCTACACTACATGCTGTTTGTCCGTTAGCAGATAAGAGAACACATTCTTGCTTTATCACCACCGCCTAGAGTCAAGCACCCAAGATGGTCATTTCAAAGAAGTCAGCCTGGGACGTTCTTATCTCCTGGACTCCCGAGCAACTTGGCAGCGTTCTTATCACGTTCTGACTTCTCGGAAACAGTCAGTACTGGATTGCATACACACACGCCACTACATGCACTTACTCAGATGGTGAACCAAGGGAAATACTAAATGGAAACAAGGAAAACGGCGGTGCACAAGTTGCGCGCTAGAGTACACAAAACTAAACCAGATTGTGAACAGTCTGGTGCAGCCTTGTTCACGTCTGATCGTTCAAAATCTGGTCTGGTTTTGGTTTGGGGAACTGAGACGCATAACTTGTGCACTGCCGTTTCCCTTGTTTCCATTTTACTACTACTGTACACACATACATAGTACACACAAAACGTACAACAGAGGTTTACAGATTTGTCGCAACTCAGAGTTTCTTGCGCACTGCAATCATCAGGCGGCTTATATGCAATAGTTCAACTCATTTCACAATAATGATTCCAACTTTTCGACTGAAAAGTCCGACACAGCAGTTCTCAATGTTCCAAGGAGGTGAGCTAGATCACAGGAGTCACAGAAGATCTGTTTTCAGACCATGCAGGAAACAAGTTTCCATATGGTGTAACTTTGGCAGTGATTCTGCCACCTTCCTAGAACTTTGCCTGGAGGATTACCTAATTGTACTTGGTCCGCGTCAGCGATATTGTCGCTTATCTTTCAGCTTTGTTTATATGTCGCCAATGCTCACTTTGCAGCCCATTTCATCCCAATTTTGGTTAGTAAGTTAGTTGACTAGAACCTGAAAGGTCTAGCTAGATTTCGAGTGGATTTCGACAGCGACGGGTGAGTGATTTTGATTGATACAGCGCCGCATCAAAATAGATGATCTTGTTACGCTGTGCAGGCAAGAGCAGCGCAAGCCACAAGAAAGTAATCGGCTACTCGGAATTAGCTCCATTTTGCTGAACGGCCGAGATCGCTCACATCAGGGATCGCTCGTCAAGCTGAGATCCAAAATTGCTGAATGTTCTGCATACCCTCTATATGTTACACTCAGTATGGCATCATTTCTCTATTAACGGTGACGACAAATTCTGTCGTCACTAGAGAGGTTCTGCAAAACGAAAATGTGTACGAACTTTCGCTCTACGTCACGAAGTGAGAAACTTCGCACGAACTTTCGCAACTTTGGACGCGAAACTTGCAGGGAACGCGAAATGAACTTTCGTAGGAAGTTTCGTGAGATTGGGTCATGTCGTACGTGCACTTGGTGCGTGCAAACTACGAAAATGTGCAGAACAAAAAGTTCGTGCGAAAATTCGTACACATTTTCGCAAGGCCTGTCGCGAAACTTCGTTCGAATTTTCGTTGTGCAGAACCTCTCTACTGTCTCTATATTATGTCATCACCTGTTTACTTCGTGCCTACTGTAAGACATGTATATATATAACGACAAGAGTACATAACCCCCCAGAGTGTGCAACTCCACTATGGGTACTGTCCCGACAGAATTTCAAGTTGACGTCATTTTTATGATGCAATGCGCACTGTACACGGATTATCAGACGTATCCGGAACCTGTGGTTGACCGAAGCCGATCGATCCTGTACAAATTATTGCAAAGAAAAACGTGTGATGCGTTGACACCCGTACACATATTGTAAATCACTGGTGCAAGGAGCATTGCGTCATAAATAATGACGTCAACTTGAAATTCTGTCGGGACAGCAGGGTATGTGGGAGTTGCACACTCTGGGGGGTTATGTACTCTTGATAACGAGGAAGCAAATCTAACGTTTTAACGGATGACATTTCTTCGTTATAATAAGATCCGTTGAGGCCGTACTGCTTCATATATGCTGTGTGTGGATATGGCAGAATACTGCAAGATCGTTAACATATCTTCTCGTTAACCTATGAATTTTGGACAATCGTTAAATTTGCGACTCGTTATAATAACATGTCTTACAGTATATGGCTTCGCTGCGACTTTCTCTATATAACTCCAGGTCATTCTCTATAACTCCAGACGCGACTTCCCCTATATATCTCCACTCAGGTTGAGACTTTCTCTGTATGACTCCAACTCAGGTTTTGTATGGAGCAGGTGGCAATCTGAGTTGGAGTCATACAGAGAAAGTCTCAACCTGAGTGGAGATATATAGGGAAAGTCGCGTTTGGAGTTATATAGAGAATGACCTGGAGTTACATTATAGAGAAAGTCGCAGTGAAGCCATATAGGCACCAAGTAAACAGGCGACGACATGTAGAGAAGTGAACACATACCGGTATAGAGAGGTGGTGGCCCAGTACTGAGGTGGTGGACTACTGAGTGACGTCATATACGGTATTCTGCATACAAGAAAACCAAACCTATGGTGGCAGAGACCAAACATACATTCAAGCTCAGGCTGTTGGGTGTTGGTTAGGACATTCACACATCGCTAGTGTGGTTTACTTGTCATCTCTGATTGTTAGTACAATGAACATGGTTACATCTCCATGATCACACCTCTTCAGGCTTTCATCAGCTAGTGCATGACAGTAGGATTTGCAATGTTTCCATGTGTGTCAGAATCATCACTTTACTCCATAGAGTGCTCTCACATCTATCACATGACCATACAGGGCAGCCACTGCCAGCCAGCCATGTTGGTCTATCCCTTTGGAAAAACGCGGCGAAGAATTCAAAATTCCGCGGCAAATTCCGCGGGGAAAAGGGGGGTTTTCTGCGGCATTTTCTGCGGTAAAATCAAAAATCTGCGGCACTTTCTGCAAGTTTTTCACCCTCCTCGTAGAGGATATGACAATTAATCGCATGAAGGAGCACTTTTCATACTATCCTTTGCAGTCACAAACTGAATAAGAGCGAAGAATCTTGTAGAGACCTGCACTGGCAAGAGAAATGTGCTCAAACAGTCGCAAAGTAGTTTTTCTGCTGCTTTCTGAGTAGCAAATTTAGTAATTTACCCTAAAAAATTCAGATTCCGCGGGCAAAAGTGTGGATTCCGTGATTTCCGCGGATGATGGCAACTTCTGCGAAATTTGCAGCGGCCGCGGAATCGCGTTTTTCCAAGGGGACAGGTTGGTTACAGCTCCACTCAACCCTAGCATCTATGGGTCACATGACGTTGGCCATGTTGGTTCCACTGTCCACATTGCATGATCACTTTCTACACAAACCCACAGTTTTAGTCACATGACCAAGATGTGAAACCACTCTCCCGTGTTGATTCTCACTGATCCACCTTCCACCTGCTGCTGCTTATATCACCCACAGTGACAGTACTGTCGGTCGCCGAAGAATTGGAGGTCAGCCTCCTATAATTGTAGCCCAGGCCGTTCTTACTTTTCAAGTATTACGGTCTATGCGGAATTGTGTCGCTGTATATACATTTGGCACCGGCGGATTGTGCCGGCAGAAAAATTGGCAGAATTCGGTACTATATCTGGTAAGTTTCATGCATGTTTGATATGTGGATAAAGAAATGGAGCAGAATTCAAGGAATTGCCCGTCATAAGGTTTGTATGGTTCTGTCAATTTCACTGCTTTTCGAGCAGAATCTGCAACCTTTTCGAGCATACTCCGCCGGTGCCTATATTAATGGTATGCTGTGCTCAGTGAAATTCTAGCCTGGTCGTTCCGAGTTCGGCGCCCGACATGTCAGTACTATGTTGCTAGTAAAAGAGCAGTATTGTAGCACCGTAGTGATTCGTTTCTTCTTCACCTGTGTATCTCACCTGAAGACAAGGCAATGTTACTGGTAGATCTACACAATGGATCTCAAGTTGTTATTTTTATTACCCTGAATGTGATGATGGGTCAGGCTGGAAAATTCGGTGTATTAAATATAAATTTGAATTACAGTGAAGAGACGGCTATTGGAGGTGAGGATCAGGAGTGAAGCTTCACAAAAATTAAAGTGAGTGCCGGTGGAATAAGGTTTTTAAAAAGTTGATTGTGAAGAGCCTGAACTCTGGTTTACAACCAAACTATGCAGCTTCTTACCTTGCCGATCCTATTCAAGTTACTGGATGCAGACAACTCGTGCTGTGTAGCAACAGCAGTACACTAGGGTTATGTCACTTATGTGCTCTGGCAAGCAACTACTTGTAGTTGAGCTCTCAGAGCGCAAGTGAAGTCTGCCGGTATCACTCTGGAGCAGGGGACTGGTAGCCGATGTTCCTGATCCTGCATGGCGGCTCGTCACTTCCATTGAAGGAAACATTTGGTCGATCTTCTACAAACAAAATACAGATTTACAGATCGAAGTCTGAAGAAAATGTTGAATGGTTTCTGATCTGCTGGGATGACAGCTAGCTACACTATAGCTCAGTGGTCAGACTGGAGCATCGCTGGCCTCAAGCGAAGGTCCCTGGTTCGAGTCCTGTTATGGTGATGACAGTCAATTTCTTCAGACTTTTCCCGTTTACACATCTTTCGAAACCAATAAACACTAATCTTGGCGTACATTCCAATCTGACTGCAATGTAGTAGCGCTAGCCGCTTGAGAACTCAGATCAGAGTCACATTTGGACCCTCGTTTTTCTGCATACCGCCACACTAGCGGCATATATGGCCGCCGAAGCTCTCAAAGTGCTCTTAGGACCCGCGATTGGCACTCACATTGTGACAAGTGCCAAGATCTGGAGGCAAGGGTGTGGCGAATCGGTTGTATTTAGGGTCTCCCGTTGAACCTTCACCGTTTCGGAGACGTTCCTCAGACCGCTGTGCCGTACAGGTTCAGCCGATCTTTGCGCAGGCTAAAAGCAGCGCCCCTGCGTCCGGATCCGGATGCTTCTGCATTCCTTGGGCCAAGTTGGGCTGAACCTAGCCTGTAGGGTCAAAAACCGCTCGGTTTACTGCGTGTGTTGCAAGAGACATTTCGGTAAATCGGTCCGGAGTAAAACCAGTTAACCGTGCAGACCAGATCAGGTGCAGGTGCTTCGGCGGAAGCTTCTGTGAGCAACAGGAATCGTGAACCATGGTGAACTGCCAAGAAACTCACTTCAGTCTAATCAAGAACTAACTTATTCGGCTCAGGGTGGATCTTGTTGATAGAAGAGAGTCACTTTCATTTTCTAGTGTTAGCCATTGCGACACTCTGTTGGCAGCCATCAGGAGAAGAGGATTGGCCAGCTGAGAGCTCCTCGCTGTGCGAGTCGCAAGCGAGGGGGAGCGGAGGCTGTCGATCCAAGGGGCGCCTTGAGCGACGCGAATTTCTCCGTGACCGAGAGGAAATCTTGGAGGTGAGTCAGTGTGTTCGCGCGTTGCTTCCATCCTCGAGCTGCAGCACACGTGATGTCATTTCATCTACTAATACAGTAATAGCCTGGGGCATCTTCTTATGCATTCACCACGCCCGAACGGAAAAGTACCGAAGAGATTGGCGAGATCCAGGTGCTGGCAATGCGAATGAACGAAGACAATCGATGAGCCTGCGAGTGTAATAATACCGTATGACGCTTCGAGGGTAGTGAGCGAACCTTGTCCGTAGGCTTGTAGGCGATAGCAGGTCAGTGTCTACTTGGTACATGTACGAAGTGTAGGCTGATGGTGGAGAAGGGAGCCGAAGGGTCAGTGATGTTCGAGAGAGACAGACAGACGGAGACAGTGACAGTGACAGAGACAGAGACGGCGAAGCAAGCAGTAGATCTTATAATTATTATATTATGTATAGCCTATCGGGGGATCTCCTAACAGTGAAAATGATCATTCATTTATGTATCTTGAAAAACTCCCAAGTTTCCTGACCGTGGATCATTCCAGTCCAATGGCTGTGTAGCTTGGTTGCACAAATGGTGTAGCTGATACACTGTTTCAAGGAGAGGGGAATTGCGTGCATGCTATCCTGAACATGTGCTTTACGGGCCAAATATTCTTCATTTAAAAAACTGATATGGTAGATGAGCTGTCCGATGATACGGGCAAATTTGAGATACGGGCACTGCCCGGTCCCAATGTGCCCCGGGAAGGAGACGTTCGACTGTACTTACATAGGGCTCTGCGTCTGGGCACATTGAGCACTCTCCCCAGCTAACACAACTCACCTGCCTGAGTGTGCTGGTATAATTGTACGCGCACGAGATGTTTTGTATTCACTTGACCTCACCATACATGGTACTATCTGGTCACCCCATGCTGCGTAAATAGTAGAACATGTTTCTATTCGAGAGGGGCTTGTATGTTTTCAAACCGGGTCGTTCCAGGGGCTATTATTTGAGAGGTGCTTCTAAGCAAGTGAGTTTGGTGTGTGTGTGTGTGTGTGTGTGTGTGTGTGTGTGTGTGTGTGTGTGTGTGCACATGCACGTGTATGTGCGCATGTGTGTTTGCATGTTTGGGTACGCGTGCGTGCGTGCATGCGCGTGCGTGTGTGCACTTGTGTACGTACATGTACGTATGTGTGTCCCTGTGCATCTCTCTATGCGTGTCTTTGTATTTATATGGATGTGCGCATGCCTGGACTTGTTTTTGCTCCTCCAGGGAGAATGCATCGTTGCTATGGCTTGCCAGCCTTGGCCGCCATTGCTCTTATGTTGCTATTGGCAACATGCTCTGTCAGTGGCGAGGGCTTAGCAGAAGGTAGGAACTTGCTTTTTTATTGTTGATTTTCAACGGAAATGTTTTGGGGAGGAGGTTGTAGGCACTTGTCGTCTCGGTTGGAGGACGAGCTACTTCTCTGCTTTCGCCCGCCACACAACAAAAGGACTAGGCAAGTGGTAGTTCTCGATTTCGTTCGAGAGAGAGAGAGAGAGAGAGAGAGAGAGAGAGAGAGAGAGAGAGAGAGAGAGAGAGAGAGAGAGAGAGAGAGAGAGAGAGAGAGAGAGAGAGAGAGAGCTTTTCAGTACCACACTTCAAGAGCCGACGAGAGAACTGAACTCCCACAAGACAAGATAAGGGAATATATTGTGGGGACGTGGAAAAAGTGGGACGATGGAGACGAAATAAGTGCTCAAAAGTGGGGCGTGGAGACGACATAGGTGCACATGTATAATACAACTGGTCCCGAATGGGACGGAAGACAAAGACGGCAGACGATCAAATACGACGGACACAGGACGGCAACTGGACGAATACAACGGAGACAAGACGAGAAAATGCGTATACGACGGGGACGAGATGAGAAAGAATGCATACGGAGGGGACAGAAGACGGTGCAGCCGCATGTGCTAAGCATTCCAAGACAGCGCAGCAGCGTGTACCACGGGTCAGCAGCATGTACGACACAGAGACACAAACGCAGCAGCAGGTACGACAAAGAGACACAAGCGCAGCCGCATGGACGACAAAGAGCTACACGCGCAGCCACATGTACAACACTATCCCCTACCAAAAAAAAGACATCCACTCCTGTGGATGGAAGCAAAAGTGAAGTGTATAAAAAAACCCGGAAGAAGACAGACCGGAGAAGAAGACAGAAAGACAGGGGAAATTAAATGTGAAGCAACATAAACAGGCGACAATAAAACACAAAAGAAGTGGGGTCACAACTGTTGAACACATGACGAGTAGGCCAGGAGGGGCAACACCAGTCGGGAGCCCCGCAAAACTGTGCACCAATCAACGGAACCTGCAGGCAACAGATTTTGCGGAGGACCCCGGCTGGTGAGCTGTTCCACCTGTGTTTGTCCCTTTGGATCTTGATTTTTAGAACAGCACCAACCTAGTACGCCACCCACCCAACAGTCAAGACAAACAAAAGTACAAATGCATGAGAAAACAGGTTATGCCGGCGCAACCAGTGATGCTGCCAGGACCGGCGAGACCGATGGCGCGCACCGACCGAGAAGACCGGGGCAGCAGGACCGGGTATCCAGGCATCTTGCAGCACAGGACGCACACTGGACGGTTAACCGAAAACCGACGGCGCTACGGAAACTCAGAGAAACACAAGGACACACACAGAAAGAAACACGGACTGACGCAAACATCTCAGCCAGCGTGCTTAGCCATCGCGCAGTTTGTCCCGTCGGATTCTTCAAATTCATCAGCCATCTCAGGCTACCATGATCCGTCCTCAACAAAAATGGACGTAACAGCATGGACAGTCGAAATGTGCGACACGCCCAAACTATCGCCAGTAGCTCCAGTTTGGTTATGGTGTAATTCTTTTCTGCCGCCGAACACGACCGACTAATATAAGCTATCGGACGTTCCAGGCCATCGCTAGACACCCGAGACAGCACCGCACCTAAGCCTGAAATGCATGCATCAGTATCTACAATGAACGGGTGTGAAAAGTCCGGAAAGGCCAAAACGGGCGCTGTACAAAACGCCGTGCACAGCTTTTGGAACGCAACCTGATGCGCCTCCTCCCAGACAGATGGGGTCTCCTTTCTCAAGAGGTCATACAGTGGATGGGCCACCGAAGCAAAATGCGGAATGAACCGACGATAATACGATGCAAACCCGAGAAAGGATTGGAGTGACTTTAGTTCGGTATCTCTCGCGGCCCGCTCGAAATAAATCACTGAGCCACTCGTCACGTCGGGCGCCACTGTTGTGGTAGATCCCCCCACGCCCTTCTCCTCACGCCATACAACAGTTCTGGTAATCATTTGGTTCATGGATACTTCTCAGTTATACAATATGCAAACCGGTGGCGGAGAGAACGGGGGAGAAAGACAAGGAAATAATAAACAACCAACAGTTATAAACAGAGAAAGGGCGAACACATCGAAACGACCAATGAGCGACCAGTACGTACGATACATGTGACAAGAACCAAGACAACAACACCGTGGACGAATCACACCACTCTCTCGCACCCGAACCTGACTCGCACAGCGCATGCTCCACATAGTCCACGCATGCGCAACAACTAGTCGGCAAACGCACTCGCACAGGCGGAAGCAGATCCGCGCACTCTGGCAACGCATACACCACATATACCACGTCATACGCACCACACCCATACACTGCACACAACGCACCACACCCGTACAGACAGCAGGCCATATTTGACACCGGACAGGACGAGACAGCGAGGCCAGAGACAACAACGGGTGCAAATAATGGGCGTATCGAATTTCGCAACATTAGTGTGGTTGGCTGTTTCCATTCCTGTACCGTCTTTCCATTCCCCGAGTCCATGGAAATACCCTCAGCTGATACAACATGACCTAGGAAATGCACCTCGGTAAGCAACAAGTGGCAGTCTCTAGGTTTGATTTTGAGTTTCGTCTGTCCTAATGCCGCAGTTAGCACACTTCAGCAATACTGCTTTGGAGAATTCATGCTATTGTATCTTGGAGTAGAACCTCCCAAGAGCATGCAACTCCTGATAGCCTTTCTATGGGGTCTCCCGCTGCCAAACCTCACATCACGCGCTGCAGTGTTCCCGATGGATGTTCCGAGCCAGTTTTTAGGGACCAGCGGAGTCGTGAAACTAGCACTGCCAGACAGGAGCTCGTTGTGCGTATGCAACTCCCCAGCAGGATCATGGCAGATAATCGGATTGCATGCACGCTATCCCGCGTTGTACACAGTACGGAAACGTACATTGCACATGTGGTAGATCGAAAAGTGTCCCAGAATTCTTTAAATTTGAGTGGATCACCCCCGTATTTCTTCAGTTGCAATTTGGGTAACTCCACGGTTTTGAGGGCAGAGGCATACTGACCTCCCTCGACACAGTTACTGAGTAATTCCTGTGTTGACTTTTGTGTTTCGGTGTGGCTAGCTAGCAATTTCGTAATTTCAGCGATGGCTCGGGTGTCGATCGGCAGACTGC
>NC_088652.1:26012594-26017594 GCF_964019385.1 Sycon ciliatum | reverse complement strand
CAGATGAAGCGCGCCTTTACTCTGACTAGCAGCATTGGTGGCATGGTCTCGGGTGACAGCATGGCCAAGGTGGCGGAGCGTGACCTCAAAAGTGTCTGGGCCAAAGACAAGGGCAGCATGGCTAAACCGGCTGGCTTGTCGTCCGGCCTGTCGGACATTCTCTCCACGTCCGGCCCGGACACCAGTGCGCCGAGGATCGGCTCGTTCCGTTCGGCCAACCGACAGGCGACTGATCAGCCGTCCAGCGACAGCGCGCTGACCAGCAGCACGGGCAAGCGCAGTCGAACACGCTCCATGCACGCAGGCCTGACGGAGATGGGTAACGGCCCCGGGCACAAGGAGCGCAGCATGCCGACGTCGAAGATGGTCTCCAGTAACAACAGTGCGTCCGCTATCGGCAAGCAGCACGGCGGGCACAATGGCAGCAACAGCCTACTGAAACGCACCGCCAGCCAGATGGGGAAGATGGCGCTGGAAACCTACTCGGTGTTCGACGACGACATTCCGCTGCTCCAGTCCAAAGCACACGCGCACATCTTTGCGTTTCCCGAAGGCGCTTTCAGCACTTCTGCGCCCAGCACGCGGAGGAACAAGCGTCCGACCAACACGACGACAATTGAATTCCACAGCCCCAGCGATTCCGAAAAGAGCCTACCTTCACCAACCGTCGAGATCAGGACCGGATCCGCCAAGTCACCAAAATCACCTACTCCCTTCGTGACGGCACTCGCGGAGCAGGATGAAGAAGTAAGTCCCGAAGATTCGAGCCAGGAGCAGACAACAGAGAGCGACGAGCAACTTGATTCTAGCTCTGACTCCACCGGCCGCAGTAGCTCAGAGCCGCTCACGGACGATATCGAAGCCAACATTAGTCGAAAGAGTGTGGAGAGTGAACTGTCCTGCGATGAGAACGGTGCGCATCGCAACAGCGCCGAGTGCCTGATCGGTAACATGGGCTTGCCGAGACACTCCACCGACACTGTATGTACTGATGGGATGCTGGACGCGTTCAACGACTTTGGCCTGGACAGCCTGGAGGAAGACCTGAAGCGACTGCGACAGGACACACACGACGTAGCAGGCAACCCGTCCACAGAGACTACAGCTGGTGGTGGTGGCGAAGAGCCGCGCGGCGGTGCGCATGCGGCCATACGCAGGCGCGCTGAGGCACGGGCTGCGGCCGCTGCTGCTGCCGCTGCTGCCGCCGAAGGGGAGCGGACTCCCGTGTCCAAGTCGAAATCGTTCAAGTCGCACACACCGACGCTCCTGAAAAGCGGCAATAAGCACGGCCATCGATCGAAAGCCAACGCGGGCAAGAAGGACATTAAGGAGTGAGTGATGGCTGGCGGCCGCGTGTAACTAGGTGATGACCTGGCGTGTGTCAATCACCATAGCTAAGTTACAGTGGTACGCTAGGGTGCTCCCACAGTCGATGCTGGCGCACACAGTCAACGTGATCGCTCTCTCTCTCTCTCTCTCTCTCTCTCTCTCTCTCTCTCTCTCTCTCTCTCTCTCTCTCTCTCTCTCTCGCTTGTGTGTTTTTCCATTTCAAGTTTGCGTTCCTGTCTGTCGATTTTCTCGTTTGTGCGTTTGTCTGTCCATTTGCCTGTTCATGGGCTCGTCCATCCATTTGCCAATGTGTACAACGTTACTAATCTGTCCATTTTCCCATTTGTATACTCGTCTGTCTTTGCCTTCCAATCTATTCTCCGTAATCAGAAATATATATTTTTCTACCTTGCTTTTTTGGCTCATTTGGTCATGCATCCCGTGTTTTCCAACTCCAACGTCGTATCGACATCTTTGTCAACTTCTCCATTATGCTTATTCGCGTGCAATGCCCTACCCTGCCCCCTCCCCCTCACCCTCCTACCCGCGCTGTGTCCCGTACACCTGATTTGCACTTGTAGCACTCGCTCTCTTATGCTGTCCTACTAACGTCACTACGGAAGGCAGGCTCACGGATACGAGCAGTTGCTGTTTTTTCTTCTTCTTCTTCTGGTGCTTCTGTCCTCGTGGGGCATCACCAGTTTGCTGCCTATCCTATGCAGTGTGCCCTTTATTTATTTATTTTTTTACTACTGGCAAGCCTAACCCACCGGCGTATCATTTGAAACCTTTTTCTGTAGCCCCGTATAACCCCACAGTGGTGTTTGCCGCAGTCGTTCATGCGCGCCCGTTTATGGCACTCGTCCGTGCGTGCCAGTTTAAGGCACTCGTTCATGCGCGCCCGTTTAAGGCACTCATTCATGTGCCCGTTTAAGGCACTCGTTCATGCGCCCGTTTAACACACTCGTGCATGCACTGGCAACGCCGCACAAACCTGTCCGTGCTCGCTGCTTATGCGCCGCGTCCTCACCATGGAGACCTCGCGTCGAACGTTTGCAAAGCGCACTGCTCTTGCCACCGCTATTATGCTATCCCGCTTCCTGGAGAGTCGCACGGCAGTGTGGCGTCTGGCGGCGTCGCTTCTATTCTCCATGCATTGCGGCGACTGATGTGTACCACTGTCAATCGTGTGTTCTTTTCCTATCTTTTGCTTACATCTTTTGCTTACAATCTTTCAGACCTTCTCATTATTGTATGGTGAACATGCAGAACTTGACAACGGCTACAAATGGTGCCCGAACTCACTGCATGGAATCGTTGATATTACCGCTCTTTCTTTTTTCTATTTTTTGTATGTCTGCTTGCGATACGATATAACTTGCTCCGATTAATTTCATCTTGGTCAGCGATGGTGGTGTGCTGCTAGCTGCTGTTGTTGCACTGGGCAACCGGCATAGACTGTGCGTGAGGGGGAGGGGGCTACCTGGCACAGGTTGTGTGTGTATGTGAGGGTACCTGGAACAGGTTGTGTGTGTATGTGAGGGTACCTGGAACAGGTTGTATGTGTGTGTGTGAGGGTACCTGGAACAGGTTGTGTGTGTATGTGAGGGTACCTGGAACAGGTTGTGTGTGTGTGTGTGTGTGTGTGTGTGTGTGTGTGTGTGTGTGTGTGTGTGTGTGTGTGTGTGTGTGTGTGTGTGTGTGTGTGTGTGTGTGTGTGTGTGTGTATGTGAGGGTCCCTGGCACAGGTTGTGTGTGTATGTGAGGGTACCTGGAACAGGTTGTGTGTGCATGTGAGGGTACCTGGAACAGGTTGTGTGTATGTGTGTGTGTGAGGGTACCTGGAACAGGTTGTGTGTGTATGTGAGGGTACCTGGAACAGGTTGTGTGTGTGTGTGTGTGTGTGTGTGTGTGTGTGTGTGTGTGTGTGTGTGTGTGTGTGTGTGTGTGTGTGAGGGTACCTGGCACAGGTTGTGTGTGTATGTGAGGGTACCTGGCACAGGTTGTGTGTGTATGTGAGGGTACCTGGAACAGGTTGCACGAGCTTGAGCCCCCATGTGGTGTGGCATGTGCAGTTGTGGGCATTGAAAAGCGAGAGCGCGTGCATGCAGCCGTACACGCGTAGTCACCAGGGAGTCGTAAAATACCGGTATTTTACGACTCCCTGGTAGTCACTGCCATTTCACACGCGTACATGTATGGTAGCCCAATACTACCAAGAGTCCATAACCCAAGAGTATGCAACTGTGATCTCTTTTCTATGGCCATAATAGTATGGGCCAACCGCGCGGCGCGCTGCCTTCATTACATCATTCAGCTGCAGTCCGCGCACTGCGGAAATTCAAACACCGCACTTTCCCTCTAGTTTGAAATGAACTTTCGTACGGAACTGGAGTTCACGCGCCAGAATTCAGAGATTGTGTAGTTACTGGAACGAATCGAGCAAAAACGGATGGGCTCGTGCGAGAAATTGAGAGTTTGATGCATGCTTTCAGAGCGTGATGAAGGCAAGTTACGTAATGAAGGCAGCGCGCCACGTCCCACGCATGCACCCATCATCACAGTTGCATACTCTTGGGTTATGGACTCTTGATACTACTTACTAGTATAGTATGTAACTCGGATCCCCGAAATATGGGTGCCTACAATATAGTCCAATGGCATGTGGCCTACACTGCGAAGTGAAAATAACGATCAGCCTGGATTCGAGTGTGTGCGACACACATACACGCACACGGGCGCACGCACCCCCCCCCCCCCCCACACACACAGACACAAACACAGATGCGCGCATGCACACACACACACACACACACACACACACACACGAGCGTGGATACGTGCTAGTGGGCCGCCCCAAGCAGACCTTCCTATGGCGGAGGTACACTCAGCAACTAGCCCAATGTGTGTTACCACCCAAGGTTAGGGCAGGTATAGTACTGCCGGGCGCCGAAGAACTGGGGGGGGGGGGGGGGATCAGGGTTCTAGCCTAGCCCATTCTTATTTTTACCAAACACAGCAGTGCGCTGTGGAGTGCGCAGTATCCCGATGGACGGTTTTACAAACTCGGCCATTTGAAAATAATCAAAAAGATTATTTTCAGATTATTTTCAAATGGCCGAGTTTGTCGCTACTTCTGAGTTATCAGTAAACACAGCACAGCAGTTTCGTTCTTATTCGATGGTACCGTCTTACATGTACATTCATGCAGAGTTACGCAAGAGGTACACAAAAAGGAAGTATATAGGGCTGTTTTTTGTTGTCACAACAAAAAACAGCCCTATGTACTTCCTTTTTGTGTACCTCTTGCGTACTACGCTCTGCCCATTCCGGGCATTTGAGCACTATTGCAGGTTAAGGCGCACACCCTCTGTGTTCATGCAGAGTTATGTCTGAGTGTACATTATAGTGTACATTACGGTTTCCGTTCTTATCTGCAAAAAATCCAGCCTAGATCGTTCTTTGGTGAATTTCTAGCCTGGCCGTTCTTCGGCACCTGACGGTACTGTAAGCCTTCTCTACAAGTCGTAGTTACACACACACACACACACACACACACACAGACACACACACAGATTCACACACACACACACACACACACACACACACACACACACACACACACACACACACACACACACACACACACACACACACACACACACACACAC
>NC_088652.1:25992594-26010094 GCF_964019385.1 Sycon ciliatum | reverse complement strand
TGGTGGCCGGGGTTGTACAATATCACATTGTGCCACGCAACGTGCGAGATATACACTGAGCAGTGCATGACTGACTACGAGCACGTCGTTCATGAACGCTTCCTTCGGCTTCGATGGCGTATCCAGTACATGTATCTGGACGCCGCGCCGACGGGCGGTTGGTGCGTTCACGTGCCCTGCGGCGGCGCGATATACCGGTCGCGTGACTGCCTAGGAGCGACGACACGTGTCGAGTGGTGCTCTGCCGCAAGCAACACACGTTGCATAGCCGCGAAAGCGATGTGTTGTAAAGTACGCTCTTGCACGGGCTATGCATATTACTACTGCATTGCCACAGGATCTGCCACCCTGGTAAAATCAGACACGATGGTGGCCTGGCACGAGCCAAACTTCTCCAAGCTGGTTGTGTTTCTCAACACAATCGTAAGCCGGTGGTAACGCGGATGTGCAAACTTAAGTTACTTTACTAGTCCAAAAGACAGGGGAGGAGGGCTATAGAATTATGCAGTCACAGAGAGTACAAGAGATGCGCGCGCAGGTTAACGCCATTCACCGGACGAGTACTCCATTGCGTACGCGAATCACTGCGTGGGATGCAGCCTTGCAGACGGGGTGCGCTCGACAGCCATCACGAGCGGTCCGAGCAGACGAGCTTCAGCTGGCGATCAGCGTAGTAGGTGAGGCCGTTGCTTGCATACGGATCACTGTGGTACTTGGGTGCGATCCACGCCACGGGCCGATAGCTCAGGCCCTGGTTGCGGCGTACTTTGTCCAGTAAATGAGTCACACAGCCGGAAGTGTACTCGAGTGCGCTGGCCAGCTGCTTGTTTCTCTGTCGACATTGCCTTGCGGCATCACTGTAACTGTGGTCAAATGAAGTGTCCATCGTAAGCGTTGAGCTTGTCTCTTCACATCTGTAGTGTGTCACTATGGTACAACACATAAGGGAAGAAAGTGAGCGAGAGAGTGAGCAAGAAATGAGAGAGAGAGAGAAAAAGAGAGAGAGAGAGAGAGAGAGAGAGAGAGAGAGAGAGAGAGAGAGAGAAGAGAGAGAGAGAAGAGAGAGAGAGAGAGAAAGAGAGAGAAAATACAGCATTAGCGCTTTCAGTCTGCTACCAAAGGCGAAATTTCACAAGCACACTATTTGTAAAAAAGTATAGCCGGACGCATGGATACGAGTTATAAGTGACTGCCCGCCATTACCACTACATAATGATCAGGCAGAAAAGTGCGATAACTGTGTACAAAACTGACAGATGACCGAGACATTCAACAACCTGACACGATGTTTGTTATTAGCTCAGTATCCGAGTTGAACACTATTTTTTTTTCTTTTGTCGCTTGTACACACACACACACACACACACACACACACACACACACACACACGCACACACACGCACACACATGCACGCACACACACACACCATTTGACGCCCATCGCCGGAGGCGATGATAGCGATGCTACAGCAGAAGCCATAGCAACTTGTGCTGGGATTGCATTCAACAGCTTGCAAGGCTGAAGAATTGACTGCCACTATTCAGCCTGGTCTACACCACACAGCTATGAAGTGGCTTTTCTGGCCAGTGAATCCCTACTTTTTGGTCTTTTTTCTTTCTTTTTTCCGGCACACACACCACACCACATACTTCGGCATGCATTGGCTGTTGGTAACCAAAAAGGGGAATGAAAGAAAAGTCAGGAGGAGTCTGAGGCAGAGAAGAAAGACGTGTGCGACCATAATCGTGGGGAATCAAACCCGCAACCTCTCCATTGGAAATCGCTGCACATACTACTGCACCATATGGCACGCACGCACACACATACACACACACACACACACACACACACACACACACACACACACACACACACACACACACACACACACACTACTATTACTACTATTGACAGCTGCCAGAAATGGCCACGCCGCTCCCCAAAGGGAGGTACTGTCAGAGAGGTTAGGGGAGAGGTAGGCAGTGCTTCAAATGGCGCTCCCACACACACACACACACACACATACACACACACCAGGCGCGTACGCAGGGTCACCTCTAGGGGGGTTTCCAACCGAATCGCAAACAATTGCTCGTTCTTACCCTTTCTAAAGAGCCCTACGAATTTTTCAGAATTATGCATTCTTTCGTGTTCTTTGGATCATAACTTCAGTTCTACTCACTCAATCTTCATTATCTTGGGCTTCCTGGAAGTGGAAAGGTACCAGGGAGAGAATGAGGTCGACCATGATACTCCAGGACACAGTACAGTCATGTACATATCCAGCGCTATGGCTATTTATAGCGGTAGAGTGCAAGCGACGGTGCGAAAAAATGCCCCAAACGAAAAAATGCCCCAAACTTTGGGGCATTTTTTCGCACCGTCGCTGCACTCTACCGCTATAGCGCTGGATATGTACATGACTGTACTGTGTCCTGGCCAAAAGCCCAAACGCGTCCTGCTCCGGCGATTTCGTTTTTCTTGATCGCAGAGTTTCGATTTTTTTGGCTGTGTTCTCTTGAAAATATCACAAGTGAAGCCCCTGCAAAATTGAGCAAGTCAGCGCGACGAAAAGTCCCAAATATATTAATTCTGGATACTCCAGTCGGACTGCGCACTTTTCAAAATGGAAAATCGCGGCTCAACTTACTTACGAATGATTTATCTCAAGAGACATTGCTCGCAGCGCGTCGAAAATTGTTTCAACGGACAGCTGAGAGTTTTCTATTCGACCTGGATATTTGGATCGTTGGATTTGAGCGAGATTTGACTGAGTTGCGATCTGTTGAAGTTTTGCATTCTTGCCAGATCGATCGTGGGCCCTACCAAAAATGCCCCAAAACGTTGCTCGTTTGGAACATTTGGCGGGTTTCCGGGCAACGGGAAACCCCCCTGCGTACGCGCCTGCACACACACACACACACATGCACACACACACACTGGCACACACATACACGTGTGCGCACACACACACACCTTTTGACGCCCATCGCCGGAGGCGATGATAGCAGTGCTACGGCAGAAGCCATAGCAACTTGTGCTGGGATTGCACCATTCAACAGCTTGCAAGGCTGAAGAATTGACCGTCACTATTCAGCCTGGTCTACACCATACAGCTATTTGAAGTGACTTTTTCTGGCCAGTGAATCCCTACTTTTGGTCTTCGTTTTTTTCCCCCGCACACATCACACCACATACTCCGGCATGCACTGGCTGTTGGTAACCACCCAGGAGAATGAAAGAAAAGTCAGGAAGAGTCTCAGAAAGAGAAGAAAGACGTGTGTGACCATAATCGACGGGAAGCACACACACACACACACACACACACACACACACACACACACACACACACACACACACACACACACACACACACACACACACACACACACACACACACACACACACACACACACACACACACACACACACACACACACACACACACACACACACACACACACACACACACACACACACACACACACACACACACACACACACACACACACACACACACACACACACACACACACACACACACACACACACACACACACACACACACACACACACACACACACACACACACACACACACACACACACACACACACACACACACACACACACACACACACACACACACACACACACACACACACACACACACACACACACACACACACACACACACACACACACACACACACACACACACACACACACACACACACACACACACACACACACACACACACACACACACACACACACACACACACACACACACACACACACACACACACACACACACACACACACACACACACACACACACACACACACACACACACACACACACACACACACACACACACACACACACACACACACACACACACACACACACACACACACACACACACACACACACACACACACACACACACACACACACACACACACACACACACACACACACACACACACACACACACACACACACACACACACACACACACACACACACACACACACACACACACACACACACACACACACACACACACACACACACACACACACACACACACACACACACACACACACACACACACACACACACACACACACACACACACACACACACACACACACACACACACACACACACACACACACACACACACACACACACACACACACACACACACACACACACACACACACACACACACACACACACACACACACACACACACACACACACACACACACACACACACACACACACACACACACACACACACACACACACACACACACACACACACACACACACCTTTGACGCCCATCGCCGGAGGCGATGATAGCAATGCTACGGCAGAAGCCATAGCAACTTGTGCTGGGATTACACCATTCAACAGCTTGCAAGGCTGAAGAATTGACCGTCACTATTCAGCCTGGTCTACACCATACAGCTATTTGGAGTGACATTTTCTGGCCAGTGAATCCCTATTTTTGGTCTTTTCCTTTTTTTTTTTTTTTTTTTTTTTTTTTCCCGCACACACATCACACCACATACTCCGGCATGCACTGGCTGTTGGTAACCACCCAGGAGAATGAAAGAAAAGTCAGGAAGAGTCTGAGAAAGAGAAGAAAGACGTGTGTGACCATAATCGTCGGGAATCGAACCCGCAATCTATCGATTGGAAATCGCTGCACATACCACTGCACCATATGGGACACACACACACACACACACACACACACACACACACACACACACACACACACACACACACACACACACACACACACACACACACACACACACACACACACACACACACACACACACACACACACACACACACACACACACACACACACACACACACACACACACACACACACACACACACACACACACACACACACACACACACACACACACACACACACACACACACACACACACACACACACACACACACACACACACACACACACACACACACACACACACACACACACACACACACACACACACACACACACACACACACACACACACACACACACACACACACACACACACACACACACACACACACACACACACACACACACACACACACACACACACACACACACACACACACACACACACACACACACACACACATAGCAGCACTCACCTTGTGATCGGGAGATACGTTTGCACTGGAAGCTGCCCACGGTGCCAACACAGAATCTGTTGTTGCAAATGTCATACCTCCATGGACGCCATAAGTAGCACGGTAGGTCACATTTGTAGTCTGGGGCTGGTCATCAGAACAAAACACGACAAACATGCCCATACAATTATCTAAATACAGTCAGAACTCACTTTTAAACATACCCGGTCCTCTTTTATCCGGATCCCTCATCATCCGGAAGAAAATAGCGGATCGCAGATTTACAGCACGCGTGATGCGCCCAACGTAATCGGCGTTCGGTTATCCGATTTCCTCGCCTATCTGGATAATTTCTTGTGGAAAGCGGATGTGTGCGGTTAATTAAGCGAGGTTTGACGGTACAGTGAACTGCCCCAATTCCCGGGCACTTCCGTATACCGGGCACGTCCGTCTACCGAGCACGTCCGTCTACCGGGCACGTCCGTCTACCGAGCACGTGCGTCTACCGGGCACGTGCGTCTAACGGGCACGTGCGTCTACCGGATACGTACGTCTACCGGGTACCTTACTGACCCGTCTAGAGTCAGAAAGATTGGCTTCTTTAAAATGAACAAAAAACGGCCCAAAACGACATTTTAATGATATCTCACTTGACGTGGGGATGGTGTCTGTAAGGTGTTTTCTGGTATTACGTTCTGAGTTGCGCGCAATTTCCTAGTAACTGGTGGTGCCCAGTACAGTACCAGCGGGCCTCGCCGATACTGTAAGACCAGATATTTTAACGTCAATTAAAGTTAACGATCTCCGGATTTTTGTGGGTTAGCGAGGTGAAATTCTAACGAATTCTGTCTCAAAACCGACAAATGATTATACATGTACATATCGTTTTGCACGGAACGACTTGAAATGTTAACGATTTTTGTAAATTCGCTAAATCGTTAGAATTAAATCTTCGTTAACATTACTTAAAGTACAGTAGGACTCATCCAAACAACCGGTTATCCAAAACACGTGTTTGCACTGAACTGGAGGGACAGAATAAAATTTCCACGATTTTCCCCAGCCTAGCCAGAGCACGTTTGAAATGTTGCGCACGAGCTCAAAAACACTATTTTGATATCCTTGCACATGCTCACAAAGCGCTCAAGAGCACCATACATACATGCATGTATACGCGAGTGTATGCCAGTGACAAACGCATCTAATCGTGTACTGTATGAGTTGAATCTCTAACTGGGCACAAGGTCTAGCGTAAAAATCCATCGTTAACCTCCAGAAACATTACACGTACCATAGTGTCTTGTACAAAAGCCTATCTCGAATAGAAGCCCGTTTTGAATAGAAGCCTGTTTTGAATAGAAGCCCGTTTTGAATAGAAGCCTGATTTTCAAGATGCATTGTCGGCACATAAGCCTGGTTTTAGTGTTGACACACGTAGAAATACCTGGTTTGAATAGAGGCCTGATGTGAATAGAAGCCTAGCCCTGACATCGGCTTCTACAGGAATAAGCCCGGCTTTAATAGAGAGGTTCCGGGGTACGGTTTTCCGTGCCAAAATCCGTATGGGCGCTACGGATTTTTTACAGGCGTGCTCCATACGATTTTTCGGCACGGAGAATCCGTGTGGACTGGCTTTCATACGAACCATGTTTCGTATGGAGATTTTGCGTCATCGGGTGCAGAAAGATTTTTCTCGTACAAATTTGGTACGAGAAACATCGATTTTTCGCGGGACGTTTTGATTTCGGTACTAATTATCAAAATAAAAAGGCATAGCGCGGGAATGTGATGTGTTTGCGATCGTAACCTAGGCAATGACGGCAAACACATAAGTTCCGTGCCCCGAAACTTTTCACTGCTCGAAAACGACGTATAAAAAATCCGTAGCGCCTCCACGGATTTTGGCACGAAAAATCGTACTCCGGAACCTCCCTAATACGCGACATTACGGTTTGTTTATCCTTCTCTCCATTGCACTGGAGAAATAGAAGACAGGTGTGTGCTGACAGGGTCGTCAAACTTCGTGCCAGCAAAGCGGGGATTTTTTGCAAATCGTTACACTTCAGACTCGTCACACTTGAATTTCAACTCTTACGGTAGCGGCGACAGCCAACGCGTGTGCACGATGGCAAGAAAGCACAGCAAATTGCCGACAGTCCACCAGGTCCACTGCAAACAGCTCACTACTTACATGATCTCAAGAAGTACTTGGCACTGTGGTCGTTGAAGACAAAGTTGAAGGCCTTGGTCGGGTAATCTAGTGCGGGGCAAAGATCGCGCGGGGCAGCCTCGAGATAATCTCCAGGAATGTCAATGGTCCTGTGCGTGCACACATATACGCACGCAGACGTGCACATGCATATACAAACACACACAGGCACATACACATATGTCAAGTGCACAAGCGCACACACACACACACACACACACACACATACATCTCCCAAAGGGAGACCCAAGTGCCCAGTTTGGGAGTGAGCAAGTACAAAAATGATGTGCGTCCGTGCGTGTGTGCGTATGTGTGCGCGTGTGCGTCCGTGCATGTGAATATTTCCCAAAATTCTATAAATGAGCCAGCGCACGCGAAAAGGGTGCTTAGCTCACTGCACACTGAACTGAGAAAAACGCGTTTGAAGTTGCACTTCAAATTTTCACGATTTCGATCAACTTACGCAGATTTCAAGCGGGCTTACACTAGTAAGCTGGCGATTCCGTGTGATTTCGTTTAGCTTTCGAGATAGCCATCACACTCAGCTGTCATGTACTTTTCACAGATCAAAAATCGGCCCACGCATCGTCGTGCAACATTGATTTTCACGGATGGGTGCATCACTCGATCAGTGCTTTTTCATCGCGCTTTGAAGTTTTAGTTTGATTCTCCTTCGATGCGCTTCGACTTTGTTCAAGCCTTGTCTTCAACATGGCCAGTCGTCGTTGTTTCACGGTGGATGAGACACTAGCTGCTGTACTTGCTGGCGGTGTTCATCGACTTGCGCAAAGCACGGATGGGTGCATGCACTCGATCAGCGCTTTTTCATCGCGCTTTGAAGTTTTAGATTGATTCTCCTTCGATGCGCTTCAAGCCTTGTCTTCAACATGGCCAGTCGTCGTTGGTTCACGGTGGATGAGACACTAGCTGCTGTACTTGCTGGCGACGATGATGAATTTACGTACGGGGTACGCTAAAGTACGTGGATACGCGAAATGTGTACTTGCTGGCCACGATGATGACTTTACTGGCGCTGCTGCTGATGTCAGCGATGCTGATGAGGAAGACGATGATAGCGAGAATTTGGAACACTTCCTGGACAGAGCTGACAACTCGACAGCTTTAGCTGCTGATTTTCTGGACCTGAACATGGATGCTGAAGAAGCTGTTGTTGAAGAGGAGCAGCAAGGACATGCTCAGCCTCAAGCCGCTGCTGCAGCTGCTGTAAAAGGTTGTTGCAAACAGAATTGTTTGGAGAAATTTAGCGCTGCTGACATTCAAGCGTCCATTCTTTCGATGCACGAGCTTGAGAAGCCTGAGAGCGATATTTTCATTCTTGGGCTTTTGTCGTCCTCTGCGCAGCACACTGCCCACACTGACCAGCCTGGGAAGAGGAAAAGACAAAAAATTGTGTACTCGTTTCAAGGTCTGCCGGTGTGCGGTGTGCGTCACTGCGTTCCGTCATGTATTCAATATCGGCACAAAGCGCATGGACAACTTGCGCAAGCACTTTGAGCAGCATGGTATTGAGCCCAGGACACATGGCAATACTCATCGCCGTCCTCACAATGCCCTCCATTTCGCCGATGTGAAACGATGTGTGGAATTTATATCAGCGTTCGTTCAGGACTTCGGTATACCACATCCAGCGCCGTTACGTGGTCGTGCTGATACGCCGCCAGTGTTTCTCCCTGCATATTTGACGTACAAAGCCGTTCACCACTGTGAACTTAAATTTTCTCTCTCAATCAATCAGATTTGCTTCTCTGAAATTTAATCTCCCTTTTTCTCTTTATACTACGAGTAATTTACTGACTGTGTACCACCATTGCATGTTTATCATGCATTGCTGGATTTGCCTTTTGCGGCACATTGATATTCTGGCCGGGACTAGCCAGTCCTCACTAATAATGTCGTAAACACTACAAATTGTGTGAAGTGTTTGGTCTAGAGATGCTTCTTACCTGATACTTACATGGCTCTTTGGTGCTAGATGGCAAACCATGACAAAATATTGTCCAGAATGATTCTCCGTTACATCTGTTGCAACTAGCGTGGCAGGCGTGCTTTTGTGTTTGCGACCGCCAGACCGCAACCAACACAAATGCTTGTAACTTAGGTTTTACTGGGAGTTTTTGACTAATTTTTTTTTTAAATGATTTGTGAAGCTTGCAGGTATATGGTGCACTAAAAAACCCAATTTCCAAAATTTGAGGCTAAGCACCCTTTTCGCGTGCTCTGGCTCAAATAACCCACTTGATGACATCAGATCCGGCACAGGTTTATCACATTATCTTATTACGCTCATATCTCTCTTACCCTGACCTGAATGCTACAGGCACCTCGGTCTACGGGGCACCCTGTGGGCGACTTTGAGTGGAAATATTACTACTTCTTTGCCTAATGTCTTGTGGAGATAGTGACGTGATATGCCAGATCTCTGGCATTCTCCCATCGAAGAGTATGTGATTCAGAGTTCGTTACAGGTACTCTACTCAGTCTACGGTGCACAGTGCGGGCAACTTTGAGTGGAAATATTATTACTCCTTTGCCAATTATTGTGGAGATAGTGATGTCATTATGGCAGATCTCTGGCACTCTCCCATCGAAATGTATGGGATTCCGAGTTCCTCAATCTGCGGACAGCAAGCTGCTTTGGCCTTGTTAGATGTGCTCAGCTGAGCTCAGAGCCATGGGTATTCCCAGGTTATGTGCATTTCCCGGTCTCGGACTGCCCGGACAGGAGAGATATGAGTGTGCTATGCTGGCAATGCACGTGCTTTTGTCTACAGTGCTGTAGGGTTCCAAAGACCTGGGGGTGGGGTGAGGGTGGGGGTGGGGTGAGGGTGGGGTGAGGGTGGGGGTGAGGGTGATGGTGGGGGTGGGGGTGAGGGTGGGGGTGAGGATGGGGGTGAGGGTGGGGATTGGGTTGGGGGTCAGCCCCATAGCCTAGACCGTTCCTATTTTCATGTACAGTCATTTTCGCTAATAACGACTGCGGGTATAAGGACACTTCGCTAATAACGACTGCGGGTATAAGGACACTTCGCGAATAAGAACACGTTTCTGATGCCCCGCCGAGCGTCGTTATACGCAAAGTTGACTGTATTACAGGCTATGCACAGTTGAGTCACCGTGTATACATTGGTAGGCCGTGCTGGGTGAAATTCTAGCCTGGTCGTTCTTCGGCGCACCGGTCTTCAGGACCCGGCAGTGCTTTAGTTGGAGGCAACAATAACAGCATAACTTCTCTTTCAATGGGCACCTGCCATGGATGTTTCTGGCAGGTTGAACTTACGCGCCTCGGGGCAGGTTTTCAAACGAGCCGATGGCAATGGCGTACATGCGGTTGTTCTTAGCTAAACTGAAATGTACACACACACACACACACACACACACACACACACAGAGAAGACACAACACAGCAAAGACAAACTTCGTGATGGCTTCGAGTCTTGGGCACCAGACACTTTCATGACAAACCTCAGTTCGTTTTAAAGAACCTCTTGCTATTGGAGCATCTAGTTCACTGTGAAGCCGAGGCAGCAGGTCGGCCGAGTACACTAGGTCTCACCACCCGTTTGCTCCTCAATTCTAACCGATTGGAGCCCATGCGCACTTGTAGAAAATTTCTTCATTACGAATAAGCGGTAGCCACCAAGGTGATAATTTCATACGGATGTTGATAGCTCCCCGCACTTGAGCTCCTAATTTATTTGCCATATCATCTGCTGGTGTTGACCGCGTCCCAAACATCCAGGACTCAGGTACAAACACCCTATGCACACACCTGAAAACGTCACCACATTGCGATATGCGGAAGTACGGTAACAGTATACGTTTCAGACACAGAATAGTTCAGCGTGACAAATTCGGATGAATAGCCTGCAAGCCGCAATCTGACACTGTGCAACTTACATAGAGCTGAGCTGAGTGTTCATTAGGAACGTTCCGTATTGCAGAAGTGTCACGTCGTTGTCCGCAAAGGACCTGCAAAGAGACGGCACGCATAGCGTGATGCAAGATTGCGCAATGCCACGACATGATGCAATGCTGCGAGTTGATGCAGTGACGCAAGATTGCGCAATGCCAAGGCATGATGCAATGCTGTGAGGTGATACAGTGATGCAAGCGCGCGTTTGGGCACGCATGAACCGCAAGCGTACCGCGTCTACGCGCCAGCCTCAACAGAACTTATTATAACGAAGAAATGTCACCCGTTAAAACGTTAGATTTACTTCCTCGTTATATACACATGTCTTACAGTATGCAACACAGTAGGATAACACGATGATGCGAGCAATGCTGCGAGATGACACGAGATGACCACAGAAATGCTTGTACTAAGGACCCCCCCCCCCCCACACACACACACCAACACCCCCACCCCACATACACACACACACACACACACACACACCATGCAACGTTACACACTCAACTACAGCTATAACCAGAAGCAAAAGCATTCTAAGCCTACAGGTGTTTCAGGTTCAGGAGGTTGAGAAACAGAGAAGGCTTGAGCTGGTTAAGTTTGTTGCCACTGAAGGACCTGGTGAAAGATAGCACACGTACAAACAATAGCAGACAATCGTTTTTTGAAAGACACTTTTTTATTGTGGGTTCGTATCTTTGTTTTTACTTGGGGCTCCCCGCGTGCTAGTTTGTACGTGAAGAGTAGGCTGCGCCCCACCCGCCTGCGTGGATTCGCAGGAAGCGTGAGTTTCGAAGTCTGAAGACAGATTTGATCGGTCTCTGCTGGGATGACGGCTGCACCATAAGTCAGTGGTTAGAGCATCGCTGGCTACGCTACAAGCGAGGGTCCCCGGTTCGAGTCCTGGTGGTGACAGTCAATTTTTTCTTCAGACTTTTCCCGCTTGCACTACTAGTATCCCCTGAAAACAATGAACGTTTATACCTTTTCTTCATTTTCATTGTTTATGCAGTCAAACGGTAACCTATGGTGTGGTCTATTACTGACCAGGTGCCATGTTGTTGCAACCATGGTGTTGTTGGCATGGCAACATTACAACACCAATACTTTTCGAAGTCAAGTTAAGCCCGATAAACATACTGCCCGAAATTCCCGCCGAAATATGTACTGCTACCGTTTGCACATGCAGCACGCAGCATGTACATCTGCATGAAACAGGACTTCTCCACTACCCACAAGTCCAGGACTTCTCCACTACCCACCAGTCCAGTACGAAAGTTAATTTTGTTTCTAAAAGTCATTACCTGGCCAAAAGTTAGTATGGGTGTGACCACTAAATTCATAAGTAAGTACGTACTTATTTACGTACTTATTTACGGACTTATTTACGGACTTATTTATGGACTTTTACGGTAGACACAAACACATACAGCCTCTTGATCCGGGGACCTATCTTATCCGGGGGCATCCCAGATCAGGGGTTTCCCAAAGTCCATTGGAAGAGAAAAATGTGCCACATCCATTGTGCTTCTGGTGTGTTACCCAGCTAGGGATGGATGGGCTGAGATCCGGACCCCGATCCGTCTCGAAGCGCCCGGAGAAGTGGAGTTCAAACGTTAACAATTGCTCGTCGTCTTTAGGCTCAGAAAATGTTCGATATGTTCTTCTAGACTGGTGCGGACGAGGTGTGGATGCATGAATTTACTACTTCAATTTGCTCCACAATGTATAACCTTCTTACAGGTACTCCAGGTCACGCAGTGGGCTAAACACGTCGGCTTCCAGACTGGTAATCTGGTTCTTGTTCATGCTCCTGTAGAAATAAATAACCAGAAGTCATTTCAACATAGGTTTCTTTAGGTACACAGACACAAGCCAAAGATAATCGTTCAGTGCAGCGGCTAATTGTGTGTGCGTGTGCGTGTGTGTGTGTGTGTCCACGCCTTAGACACCCATTGCCGGATGATAGGAATGCTACAGCTGCAGCCAGAGCAACTTGTGCTGGGACTGCACCAGTCATCAACTCGCAAAGCAGACAAATTGACCATCACTGTCTTGCCTGATCTGCACCGCACAGTTTTGGGAAGAGGGGTTTTCTGGACATGCACACACTTATGTACACACGCACCCCCCCCCCCCCCCCCCACGCACAAGCACACATGCGCACACTCATGCACGCACACACACGCACACACACGCACACACACACACACACACACACACACACACACACGTGTGCTCTCCATTCGTAACCTGCTACCAGAATGATTCCTGAAACCTGATCTAAACATATTCTCTGGCTGCAGTTGAGACTGTAAAACCCAAAGACTCACAGTGACTTGAGTTGGACTAGCCATTCAAACACGTCCTCCGGAGGGCTTGAGATCGCGTTATTGTCCAAATTTCTGCACAGAAGCAACAAGGCAAAGTGTGAATGTGGTTCGCAGCACCAGTCAGATCGCCGGTATACGAAAACAAGTTTAGGTCGATCTTCTCTATTTTATTTTGTCCAGTATCCAAGGAACTCTGGATCAAACTCTGGTCTCTGGACTAAACCATCATAGTTGGCAAACGTGGTCCACCCAGGGACAACAGGAGCCCACTTTGAGCGAGATTGGAAATATCTGTTGAGACTTGGTCGTTTCTAAAATACAGACATTGACTCTTTGAAAAGATGCTTGAGCTGAATGAGGCTGGATTTGGTTAAAGTCCACAAGCAATGAAGGGCATGTGGACGTTCAAGGTCGACAGGATTTTCTGGATAAGTACACATAGCTGCCAAGAAGACAATACAGTAAAAACTGTCAAGGCGACCACTCGGATAACGGCGATCACCTGTCCTAGAAGACCACTGCAACTGGAACCAAGGGATGCTATTTCCAGTCAACTGACCCTGGATAAGGAGACCACCTGGGTAACGGAGACCACATCTTGAAGGTTCCTTGAGCGGTCGTCTTATACAGGTATCTCTGTAGTTTGTTAATCTACAACCGGCAACCTACTGTTCTGGTGTCTCCCACATATTTGAAGACATTGTGAAAGTAACAGTACATCCTGCGTCGTGCGACCCCGTGCAATTCTTTCTTGCCACATCTAGTCTAGGAGCCAGGGGGTCATCAGAACTGAGCTGTGTGACACCCTGTCCAGGAAGGATTTTTTGACGTGTTGGGAATAGCATAACAACCAGTAACTAGAAGCGGTGAGGCCTCCTGCAGTTTCATACAGAATTACAGATGGAGCGGACTCGCTCCCTTCTATTTACACTGCAACGTTCGAACACATTTTCGTAGTTAAAACAACGTTTCGGCATATAGCCCTCATCAGGTTTGCAATGATGTGCACTCTACAAAGGAGCAGCAAATATACTGTGCTGTGCTGTGTTTGCGCCAAATGTGTCAGCTACAAAGGTGGCGAAAGGGATTGGTGATATATTAATATCCAGATACGATAATATATTCACAGTAGTGCCCAGCCAGCATTAGTGTTTACTTGCGGCCGCAAGTTGCGGATTTCAACAGCTTCTCGCAGTTTTCTGCTTGCTCTGTCGCCTGCCCTTGCCAGGACTGACACAGCCGAGAACACACTATCCGCAGCAGCTATACTCTCGCCAGAATGTTTGTCGCGCACGTGGTCACCCCATGGCTTATCGAGAGTGCGACGGCGTGCCTCGCCATTGTGCTCCCGAATTCTTGTTTCCAAGGAGCGTTCCGTCTCCCCAACATACGTTTCCCGGCACCATTTGCATTGCAATTCGTAGACTACATTCTTTGTCATACATACTCGTTCGCCTCCAGACTGACAGGTAATGCAAGGCCCTAGTGGACGTCCTCTTCGTCTTTTTTCAGTAATGTTGGGCTCGTTTACGCACTTGGGTGGTGACAGCGCCGAACGGCACAGTTGACGCCTGAGGCTGCCCGAGTGCTCGTATACGACACGTACCGGCAACTTGTATTTCCGTATTGCTTTGTTCACATGGTGGTGTACTTCATCGGACTTGAACGGTAGTTTAAGGAAGGCAGAGCGAGGATTACCGCGTCGTCTACGCCGAGGTTTCCTGGCAGCTTCCCTTGCTTCCGATATGATACTGGCTGGGTAGTTATTTATGCGCAGTTGTTTGTGTATTTTTTGTTCGCTCTCGGCTTGCATCATGGGGTTAGACGATAGTCGCTGTGCCCTTAGGAATTGAGATTGAGCGACGGCTAACTTGATGTGGTGAGGAACTGCCGATGAATAATCCACCAGTAGGCCACTACTGCATGCCTTCTGGAACAATTTGAATGACAGCTCTCCGGTTTGCCCAACTGCGATCGTTACGTCCATGTAGTCTATGCAGCCACTGTCACAACTTAATTCATGCGTGAATTTGATACGTTCGTGGCTGGCGTTGAATCTTTCTATGAGCTCCAGAAGGCGCTGCCTACCATGTGTCCATAGGATGATGATATCGTCGATGTATCGTCTGAACAGAATAGGTTGGAAGGGTGAGTCCTGAAGAAGTCGTGTCTCAATGGTGTGCATAAACAGGATGGCAAATGGAGGTGCCAGGTTGTTCCCCATAGCAACCCCATCTAGCTGGTGGTAGATCTGTCTGCCAAATCTGAAGTAGTTATGACTCAGAACAAACTTCAGTAGTGTCCTGACTTGGGTCACGCTCAGCCCGAGCATATCAACTCTGTTATAGTGTTGCTCTAGCACGTCACTAACGGCATTCACGCCCTCTTCGATCGGTATGCTGGGATACAAACCCACCACATCCATCGTAGCCAGAATCGTTCCAGCAGGTGCTTTAAGGCCAGGGTATATGGTGCGGATATTGTCTAGCGCGTCTTTGGTGTTGATGAGGTGCGATGGGACAAATGCAAGCAGTTGATGCAATATGCGTTCGAGAACCACCGAAATTCCTGTGACTGGACTGTCACAAGCAGAGACAACAGGTCGGAGGGGCAAATTTTGCTTGTGGTCCTTTGGAAGACCGTATAGTTCCGGGAATCGTGTGTCATGAGGGAGTATTGCAGTCAGAAGATCAGGATCCATATTCGTGCATTGCTCTTCCAGTATGGATTTAACCTCTTACTGATTCCTGAAAACCAGAATGTGCCAAAGTTGTCCGTTCAAGAGTTATGGCCTATTTACTAAAATTGCTATGGTTACCATAGCAACGTACATGTAAATTGCCTCTTTTTAGCTCAAGAGACATGCAATATGGGTTAAATAGATAATGAATAGCTGTCAATGTCATAAGTGAAGATAGAAGTTCCCAAAACTGCCTTCAAAATAATTATAAATGTCATCAAAAGTGAAATATTTAATACTGGTGTGGTTTGTACATGTACAATATACACTGTACATGTATTTGGTATTATTATTACATTGTATGTAGAGGTAGTATCGCAGTTACTTATCAGTGGGAAATTGCTGTGTGGTCGCCAGGAGCAGAGCTTGACACTGGCAGAAGTACAAAACAAGAACTTAAAGAAAAGAAAAAGGACCATCGAACTAGTTCAAGCTACGCTATAATATCCACTAACACCACTAGTTACTAAACAATCAGCTCATGCGATAACAATTGCACGACACTGACCGACGGTACTGACGTTCTACAACTAACTGGCTAACAGCTCTAGCATATCTTGGATGCGCACCACACCAGCCTTCCAACTTGGAAGGTTCTAAGTTACATGTATAAAATTATGATAACATATGAGGGGAAGGTGATTGTTTAACTGGTGGTGTTCGTGGATATTCTAGCATAGCTTGCAGTTCCATGGTCCTTTTTCTTTCCTATAAATTTATCCTTGGCTCTCCTTCCAAAAACAAGAACTGTTCAGTATGCTTCACCAACAAGGAATGAATCTGCCCCAGGCCTTGGTGCAGAAGGGTGAGTCGTCAGGCTGCTTGAAAGCTGTTGCGGCTCTTCGCTAGTCCTTTTCTCTATCCTCCAGCGACTACATCTGTCAACGAGGCATGATAGCAGCTCTTCTTCATGACTCCAGTGAGCTATCCATGAGTCGTCCCCCTTCCAAGACTCCCATAACTACATGTATATCCGTAGAGCCAAAGCCACCTTCCAGGCAGCTCTTTCAGGAGACATGTGCTGCTTCTCAGCCTGGTATGATGGTATCCCAGATCCCGCTGCAAATTGATTGTGTGCTACAACCTCTCCATCCGATGGCG
>NC_088652.1:25962594-25987594 GCF_964019385.1 Sycon ciliatum | reverse complement strand
ACAGGATTGATTTTCCCATTGTCATAATTATTCTATTGATAGATGGCCTTCGGGTAAAATCAACTGACTTGTGTTCTGTGTGCTACGAGTATAAGGGTTCTTTTGCTATTAGACTGGCTGGTATAAAGGGGGTGCATGTCTCACGTGCCTGCATAAACTCCGGTACTTGGGAGTCAGGAAGCTAGCAGTCGAACTATGGGGGTCATATCCTAGTGAGACTGAAGACTGTGAGGTGCGATTTCTCACAACTACTTAGCGTACTCGGGTTCAAGCTTTGGACTGGGAAATGTAATATTACACCTTGTACCACTGCCTGGCAACAGTATAATAATGAAGCTATTCTTATAGGAATAGCAATCGAACATCTGAAATTTGTCATGGCTTCAATATTTGAAAGAAAATCCAAACAGAATCAGCTGCACGTTAGCAAAGCTGTGGAGAATCGCGTTGGGGAGCACATCACTATTTCTGAAGTAAAGACGGGCGGACGCATAGAGCGTCATATTATCCCACTAAACGTGTCGATGAGGTTGTTCAGCTTGCTCTACTTAAATCCCTGAAAAGCCAGCATAATGATAGTGACCTGGTTGGATCGGCTGATCAGGTGACTACTGCAACATTGAACTAGCCACTATATGCACGCGCAGACGCGTGGCTAACTCTACAAACACCAAACTCACGCGGAGAAGTTGATTTCGATTCCGTCATTGGCACCATTAAACCAAATTCATGGACGGCTATTTCAGCCTATTTGGATGGGTTCTTCGTCCAAAGGAAAACTACGCAATGCAGACGCCACAAACAGCCAAGATTGCGCACGACGACGAGCCCACAAGTTTAAGTGCCTGTTTGTCATTTGCTGCTTCATACACACCAGGAGACCTCGATGTCACCATCCATTGCATCTGGTTATCGCAGATGCAATTCTCAGCTACAGCTCAAGCTCAGTATTGCTGCGTCTAATGTCAACGCTGGTTGCGTGAAGCAGCTATAACACTTTGGACCGCTTCAAGAAGTCAATTGTGAAAGCACACATCTCCGGGCGGTTTGTACAACCAGCTGCCTAAGTCACTTCGCCTTCACTTTTACCACCATTGACAACGTCAATCGTGCTGCACCAGGAAAGCGAGTGTGAGCGTCAAACAGCAGAGCTGGGTATCATCGAACAAGCGTCCAGAACGTTGCACCACTACCTTCAAGCAGTGCCATAGCGCATAAGAAGACAACGCCTCCGCAATTATCAATGCTCCATACTGTAGACAGTATTAAAGCTGACAACTCGGCCATGAGGCCTCATCGATGCAGCTACGAGCCGAGTTGTCAGCCCTGGTGCAAAGGTGGCACCACAGACATTAACAGACCACTCGATGCTCTGGCGCCAGAATGATTATCAACATCATAGTGCCGGGCTGTTTGCCACATGACTACTATCAACGGCAAGTGCACCCACTGTTGCCTCTGGAGAGGATTTGTCGAAATTCCAAATTCAACTGGACCGGCCTTCGCGGAGCAAAAAAAAGGGCCCCGAGTCTTGAAGCTATTGCCTTTTTGGATACTGAAACTTCAGCTTTGGTCGAGGCAAGAGAGGCGGTACATCAGTATAACATGCTACTGTCCTTATCAGGAAATCCTGGCAGCATGAAGGCCTTCTACCCTAAGTCCCACGGTTTGGACCGCAGTAAGCTTACAGAGAGTCAATACCAAGCTAATAATCCCTGTGTCAGTCACTCCATGTTCTCCAGATCACTTGGACTTGGAGACAATCAAGAGCATTCTGGATGATCTACAGCAGGGTGTCGGTATTTTACGACTCCCTGATCTACAGCATCTCTATCAGTGTCATTCAGTGGGACACCAGGTTGTCGTAGGCGACCAGGAAGTCTTCAGTACACCTTTCTTTTTACATTGATTCATTTTCCTTTTTTTTTATGGTGAAAAAGGAGAAGGACAAAATGCTACGAGTTATGACTAAGTGTCCACCAACATAACCAGATCTTATACAGTCAGCGTGTGCGACAAAATGGCACAAAACTGACAAGGAGTACTGAGACATTTTGTCGTTCTCCTTTTCACCATAATTTAATTGGCTCACCATCCGAGTTGAATTTTCCTTTTTTTGATTCATTTCCTTGCTTTTTTCTCTTTTTGTTGGGCACGCATGAGCGGTGTTGATACCGAGGCCCTCGGTCGGTTTAGCCGCTTCTGCCCCGTATCCACAGCTTCCCCTGCCTTCGTTATGTGCCACTTCGCCAGCTCTGCTAATTCTTGCTGACGTTTTCACCGTGGTGGCTTGTGGCTATCTTGTAAAAAGAAGGAAAAAAACTGCAGCACCTGAACAGACAATAGGGGGATTTCCCAGAAGCATTTTTTGACTGGGCGGTGTCATTTACTGGAGATTGGCACCTACTCGAGCCACTTCAACCTGTGATTATGGACATTTATTTCCCGCTTGGTTTAGAAACATCTACTTACGGCAGTCGTGAGTCAGTCAAGTGTCAAGTCAAGTCGGCGGGATAGCGCAAGCTCCGGTGTGGAGAGCGAACACCTTTCTTATCTCCTTATCTCCCGAAAAGAATTAAAACCTGTCAACTTGGGACGTATTTAGCTTGCAAGTATGCTAACCATGCATGATGTAGAGGTCAGTAGAGCTACTCCTTTTCAATGCATGGTTAGAGTGCTCACATAGCATGCCACTTTATATTTTTTATTAATTTATATCGATAAAAGTAAAGTGAGCGCACTCATACCACGGGAACAATGGAACAATATTTTTATGATTTGAACATCATTTGAACGTCATTTTCATGATATGAGTGCGGTCACTTTACTGTCATCAATTAGGTTTCTTGTATTCACGCCGACCTTTTAATTAATTTTTTAAGTTATTTTTTAAACCTCTATAAGTCATGCCATGTGGGCCGCGGCTACCTCCCTTGGACCCAAGTATTGGCTGCCCAACCTGGAAGGAGATTTCCCTACCGCCGTGGCCAGGTGTGCCAATGATGCATAAGACATTCTGCTTCAAGTGCTTGGCTTGACCGGGCCAATCGAAATCTGCTTCTGCCTCTCCTGAATAATTACACCGCAGAAGTATAAAATACCGTACTTACGCACGACGGAGGAAGGTCGAGAGCCACACGCCGACATGGACATCGCGACGGCTGCTTTATTCTTCTTCAAGCTGTGGCGATTTGTTCAGCAGAACCACTTGCCGACGAGATCACGGAATTTAAGAAACAAAACACACGTCCCTTTTCGCTTGCTCTGGCTCTCGATCACTCGGACTCGGGAGAAAAAGCTTCAAAGCACGTGCGATGAACCATAAACGGTTTTTGCGGCAGATCATCAACTGCAAGGGCCAGGGGCAAATACGGTTGATCAGCGACAGCTCTTGCAAACGGTGCACCGGTGGCCAAACATGGCCTGCATTTTTGTATCGTACATATTGCACAGAATCATTTTCATACAATTGCATGCTATATAGCGCTAGATGCTGTGCACCGGTACGGTACGCGGTCGGCCGGGCCGGGTGGCACGTGGATGGAAAAAGCAAAGCTGAAACGTAAAAACATCTACATGTACGAGGTGATTCGCAATTTTTGGACATGTCACAAATCAGTTAAATACGGAAGTAGAGTCCTCCTGATCCTGAGTCGTTGTCCTTTCATTGTGGACAAATCTTTGACAAGAGTGTCTTCGTGTGGTCCTCAAGTTTCTTCCTTCCTATTTTTAGCGGCGAAAGGCGTTTCTTTCTGGGCGTTTTCTTTACTATTCTCAGGTAATGTATTGAGTAATTTTGAAAATTTCGATTAAATAGTAAAATTTAATGGAGGATTCCGTCAACTCTACGTCGCATGACGGAGAGAATATGCACTCAGACACTACACTCGTGGCATACCTACCCCTTGGCTCACTGCGTGGCTGTTCACATTGCCCTAGTTTCCTTTTGTATACCTTTCCTGAACACATACACTTTATTTGAGCTTTAGTAGGAGATCGAGACGCAGTTTTTTTCTTTTTCTTTATTTTTTACAGAAAGGCACAACCTACTCGTAGGAAGAGGGGAGAGAAGTAGAGGACAACACAACAATGGGAAGAGTATGGCTCCACGAAGGAACCTGTGCTGACAAGGCAAGGCAACAATGCCGACCTGTGGTCTCGGCGTTATCGCGAGCTTCCACACAATGAGAGTTTCTGGGGAGAGAAGAGGAACAAAATGGAGAGGGGATTATTGTGCAAGAGAAGACAGAATGGAGCTAGAGGGGAATATTGTGAAAGGCGAGGGTGGGAGTGCAGATGTATGGATGGTCAGGGGTGGAGGACAGGAAAATATAACGCCAGAAGGGGAGTACGCATCCTGATATTTATTCCTAGAGATAGTCAGTGGCCCACACTACAGCGAAGATAGCGGTGCGTATTTTCCTTTGAAGCTTGGAGTCTCTTGAGGGATGGTAGTTTGGTGAATAGGGAAGCCGGGACTGTTCCAGATGTCAATGATGTTGAACGGAAATGTACGCTGAAGGGAATTGGGAGCAGTTGAGGGGAGAGTGTTAACAAATTGGTAAGGGTGACCAGCGGTTTGCCGACATTGCCTGCGAGTGACGGGCTCAGCAGGGGCATTGAGGCGAGGAGGATTTTTCACCATTGGTGTGAGTAGAGGAGGACTAGGCACTAGGCATTGGCGGATAATGCTCGAAAAGGTGGCAGATTCTGCTGGAAAAGCAGTGAAATGGGCAGAACCATACAAACGTTATGGCGGGCAATTCCTCGAATTCTGCTCCATTTCTTTATCCACATACCAAACATGCATGAAACGTACCAGAAAAAGCACCGAATTCTGCCAATTTTTCTGCCGGCATTATCCGCAAAGGCCTTCCAGGCCCGCACAGCAGCTTGTACAGGAATGACAATGCTGCCACTCTCCGCCTTGCCTCAAGGCTCTGCAGCAGCACCTTGGGCCACAGGATGTGCAGGGCCCGTCACTGAACGCGCCTTCAAACGCTTCATATTCCTCCCCCTCCTCCTCCACATCCTCCATAATACAATGCGTCGGCATTGTATTAATTTTGAAGTATTTGTATTGTATTATTTTACTTGGCCAATTGGACATTCCCAACAGACCCTGAACGCTGAAGTCTTCTTTAACAGGCCATGGTAAAAAATAAAGTTGATTCTCAGGTCATGAGCCTGTGAAAATCGGTGCGAGCGAGCGATTTTTTATTTTATTTCCCACAATTTTTTATTTCCAAAGATAGGGTCACACATACATGTATGTACGTCACAGGTTCATATAATTATTTTATTATTCAGGCCAGGGAGTAGAAAAATACCGGTATTTTACTACTCCCTGATTCATGCCTTTCGCATTGACAGTTTTCATGCGCGCATATGCATGCATAGAAATATAAAAAATCGTCGGTGTGCCGCCAAAAATCGGTGCGCGCGTACTTGAGAACCAAAGATAATTTTTACCATGGCCTTACAGTCTTACACTGTTTTTATTTTTTTATTTTTTATGAAAGTGCACTGTGACATGCCTACATAGAATGGAAGAGAACAACAACAACAACAACAACAACAACAACATCAAGAGAACATAGGGGACTACAAAGGGGGTGTAGGTGCTATTGAGCTGTGCCGGTGAGGTAAAGTGCGCTCCCGCGACCAATGGTCTCGGGATCAAGGCGCACATCACGCACCATGGGGCAAGGACGTCACAGCTGGGGCGGCTGAGGCCGCCCCACTTTTTCGGCTTTTTTTTGGAGCACATTGCAACAAAGCACAATGATCCCAGCTTTGCGCAAACGTGACAAATCCTTGTCCCCGATCGTGGATTCGTGGCTTGTTGCAGAAAAAGCCTTTCATTGCAGTTAGGCCATGGTAAAAAATAAAGTTGATTCTCAGGTCATGAGCCTGTGAAAATGGGTGCGAGCGAGCGATTTTTTATTTTATTTCCCACAATTTTTTTTCCAAAGATAGGGTCACACATATATATGTACATGTACATGTACATGGTCACAACATAAATAATTCAGGCCAGGGAGTAGAAAAATACCGGTATTTTACTACTCCCTGATTCATGCCTTTCGCATTGACCGTTTTCATGCGCGCATATGCATGCATAGAATTTAAAAAAAATCGTCGGTGTGCTGCCAAAAATCGGTGCGCGCGTACTAGAGAATCAAAGATAATTTTTACCATGGCCTTACACTGAAATGGCACCAAATGCCTGGAAATGCTTGCAATTGGCTTCAATTTTTGAATTTTTTTCCCGGGGGAGGGTAATAGGGAGGTTTCGCTCTACGGAATTACGTATGAAAATAACGTATGAACTGCACGGAATTTTCATACGTAAAAATCAGAGCTGTTGGGTTTCGCTCTACGTGATTTCTCCACGGCTGCTCAACATGCGTTGTTGCTTTGGAGATGCGTTGGCTGCATGCGCCCACCGTATGCACCATGAACCGAAACCGCGTTTTCCATTATATTTTGCACGTGGTGTACGGTGTGTGTACCTTGTGTTTCGCGCGGCTTGAATGTTGCCATGGACAAATGCGGAAAATGCGAAAAAATATTTCAAAAAGTCCTACGGAGGACCCAACGTAGGAAAGAGCTTTCCTACGGAAATCCGTAGAGAGATTTACGTATGAAAGTTGCCCTCGCTCCCCGGCGCGTACGACATACGGATTTTCATACGTAATTACGTAGAGCGAAACCTCCCTAATGTTTGTCCCCGATCGTAGCGTCTTGTTCGTTTGTTGCAGAATCAAAAAGACTTTCATTGTAGTTGCCGTACACTGAAATGGCACCAAATACCCGGAAATGCTTGCAATTGGCTTCAATCTTGAAATTTTTTCCCAGTGGGAGGACCCCCGGACCCCCTTCCGTGGCCGCCCCACCTTCAAAGTCGGTGCGACGGGCCTGTGGGGGAAAGGGAGAGGAGAAAGACTGTGTGTGAAGAGTGAGAACCTGAGAGCCAGACAATGATGGAGAGAGAGAGAGAGAGAGAGAGGAAGAGATGGGGGGGGGGGGGGGGTGAGTGAGGGAGTGACAGATTACAGTAGTTCAGGAAACTATGGCAATGGACCAACAGCTGCGTTGCTTTCAGTGGGGGGGGGGGGCAATATGGAGAAGTTAGATTGGAGCTGCTGCCAGGCGGAGTAGTGTGCAGGCACTGGCTCAGCGAGAAAGGGGCCACGAAAAGCAGCAAAAAGGAAAGAAGAGAAGAAAGAAACATCAACGCAAAACATTCTGCACTGAGGTGATTCGAGAGCTCTAGCCCAGGGAGCAAGGTAGAGTTCAGTGGGGTGAAGACAAGGTGATCGTTGTGGGACTGGAGACTGTGGACATTTTCCTTGCAGGAGGTTCCGGGATGACTTGCTCAGGAATGTCGTTCCATGCCGCAATGAGGGTGTAGGGGAATGACCTCAGTAGGTAGTTCGGTGCTGTCCGAGCAAGTGGCCATTGCAACTGGAAAGGGTGGCGAGAAGCTAGTTGTCGGCGGCTTCTAGGAGTAGGTGCAGGCGCCGACGGTGGTGGGAGGAGGGATGTCAGCTGGGGTGGACCCTTAATGTAGTGCAACTTGTACACATAAGCTAGCCCTGAGACTGCCCTCTTGAGCTGCAGGCTCTGAAGGATCGTGCCAGGTCTGATGATTCGCATTGCCTTCTCCTGCACCCTGTCATAGCGTGCTAGGTGGGATTGGGCTGCACACATGGTGGCTAGGGGAGCGTACTCCAGGATGGGCCGAATGAACCCCTTATACACGGCAAGGCGGCCCTCCTGACCCAGAAGCCAAGCAGCACGGCGCAAGAATCCCAGGCGCTGGCTGGCCTCGACAGCGACAGCATGGATGTGGCGCTGGAACCCAAGCTTAGAGTCGAATGTGACTCCAAGCAGCTTTAGGTGGTCCGAGTCCGGAATAATCTCGCCGGCAAAGGTGGTTGGTGGAAAGTCAGGGCGCTTTCGAGCATTGCATAAAATCAAGCGCTGGCTCTTGGTGGGCTCGAACTGGATCCGCCATTGCTGGCCCCATGCGGCAAGATTGCTGAGGGTTGTCTGTAAGGATGCTGCCTTCTCCTGGAGGTTGTCGTTTCGTCTGATCAGACTGTACACGGTAGTGTCATCGGCGAAAGAGCTGAGCTTTACTCCATGCGAGAGGCATGGGTCGATATCGGCAGCAAACAATAAGAAGAGTGTGGGGCCCAGGACGCTATCTTGGGGCACTCCGGCAGTGATGGGGTACTTCTTGGAAGCGTGGCCTCCAGTTACCACCTTTAGGCAGCGGTTACTCAGGTAGTCGCGTAGCCAAGAGAGAAGAGGTCCGCCGATGCCTACTCGCTCTGCTTTGTTGAGGAGGCCGATGTGAGAGACGCGGTCAAACGCACCGGCAATATCAATTGCTACTTCTGGGACACAGGTCCCCTCAGCTACAACCTGCACCCATTCGCTCTGGAGTGCTGTGAGGAGGTCAGCTGTGCCACGGGCACGTCCAAAACCAAACTGGCTCAGGCAGCAGGTTGTTGCGCTCCAGGAAGTTGGTGACTTGTTGGTTTATAATGCACTCCATGACCTTGGATAAAATGGAGAGCAAAGACACAGGCCGGTAGTTGGATGGCCTAGATCGAGGTGGCTTCTTGTATACCGGGACAACGTGAGCGAGCTTCCATTGGGACGGTACAACACCGGCACGAAAGCTAACACGGAACAGTTTAGTGATGAGAGCAGCAAGTTCCTTAGAGCACTCTTTCAATACCCGAGATGGAATGCTGTCAGGTCCAGATGCCTTGGATGGGACTAGCCTTGCAAGATGCCGCCGGACTGAAGCTTCTCGGAAATGAACATGCTCTAATGGCTCGTGGGTCGGGGTGGTCACCGCAGGAAGTTCATTGATAGTCAGTTCTCGGTCACCCAAGCTGCATTTCGAGGAGAAATGCTTTGCCAGGCACTCAGCCTTCTCTGCTGAGGTGTGGGACTCCTTGCCATGGCTATCGACTAGCAATTTAGTAGCAAAGGAACATCAGCGGAGTTGCGTGTAGCGCCAGTGGCTTTCTTCAGGTTTGTCCACCACTGTTTATCACTAAGTGACTGGCAGCTGAGTGTGTGGCGCAGTCGATTGACGCTAGACACATGGACGCTCTGCTGTGTGTGAACAGCTCGGTTGACAGAAGCAATGAAGGTCTTGAGGTCATCCCGGTGCGGGTTCTGCCTCCACTTCTTCCACTGCTTCTCCTTTGCCTCTTCTGCAATGGTGCACTCTGGAGTCCACCAGTGAGGGTCAGAGGAACGAGTGGTGACGACTTTGGTGGGGATGTACTGGTCCATGCCTTGCAGGATTGTATTTTTTGTGTATTTTATTATATATTAAAGGATTTCCCAAAGGCTTTGGGACTGTCGAGGGGATCTCCTGCAAGAAGAATATGGCCGAGGTTAATCGCTCGCAATACAGAGTGGGATCGTCTGACATTATCGACTGCCGGCCGTGACCGCGGTAAAACGCCCTGAGTTTGTTCCAGTCAGCACTAGGGCTATAGCCGAGTATAGGGAGGTTTAGTCCCACGTAATCCGTGGGTACTTTACGTGTGTGTACCACGTGATACTCAGTGACCCACGTACAGACATCCCAGCTCTACTCGTCTCTCCTTACCAACTTTCTTTTGCCCTTTAACTTTCTAAACTGTATTCACGACCCAACTCGTGTTTGTCCGAAGTCGTCATCGTCCATTGACTACATTCTAAGTAATACAGATGCTGTCTCAGGCGGTATTGTTCATGACTTTGAGCACTCCGATCACTGTTTGGTATGTGCAACCTTGACCACCCCCGACCCCTACTCTTTCCCGACTGACTGCAACCAGCGCCTGCCCAGTCGGGACTTTTCCAACACCGATATCAAGCAATTGGAGACCCTCTTAGAGTCCGCAAACCTCTGTACTTTCTCTCTCTCTTCCAGCGTGAATAGTATGGTTGACGAATGGACAAGTAAAGTTGACTCAGTGCTGGATTTGGTAGCGCCATATAAACCGTCTAAGCATTACCGACATGCTCCTCGTCGAAAGTGCCCCTTTGTTACGTCAGAGCTACAAGCACTAATTCGGAGGCGCAAAGCGGCCTTTTGCATGTGGCGCAAGGGAGGTTCCACAGACACCAAGCTTTACAACAGCTTTCAGCGCCTTCGCACCCAATGTAACAATCTCTATCGTCGTCTGCGGAACCAGCACTATCAGAGAATTTGTGCCGAATACAGAAAATCTCTGCGTCGCTTATGGGCTACAATCAACTATGTGACAAAGCGTAAACCAAAGTCGTCTCCCATTCTTGCACCTAACCTGAATGACCACTTCCATGCTATAGTCCACGACCCCACAAGCACGTACGACCTGCCGTCTGGACCGGTCCTTGAAGATGCATTGACCTCTTTCGATCGGGTCAGCACTACAGAGGTAGAGCGTGCTCTTCGCTCCCTTATACCGTGCAAGGCACCGGGTCCAGATGGCCTTCTGCCTGGTTTCCTCAAGGCCATGGCGTCCTCCTTGGCGCCTTCTTTGGCACAAATCTTCAGCGTGTCTCTTAGCAGTGGAGTGTTTCCTTCTGCCTTTAAGCGAGCCAACATCACCCCGATCCCAAAATCCGCTCAGACCGACGTCTACAACGCAACGAGCTACCGCCCAGTTTCGCTGACGTCGATCCTGTCCAAAGTGTTGGAATCCGTGGTAATGTCGCAACTATTCTGTCACCTGGACTCGACTGCATTCCTACATGATCACCAAATTGGGTTCCGCCCAAATCGCTCCGTCCATCAACTGCTCTCTTTGGCAATTAATGACTGGTGTCTTGCTCGGGACCAGAGCCTGACCTCTGCTGTCGCGTTTGTTGACCTTAGTAAAGCGTTCGATCGTGTGCAGCATCAGCAGCTACTCTTGGCTTTGCACGAGATTGGTATCAGCGGATCAGCACTCTCATGGTTTAAATCCTACCTTTCTGGCAGAGCCCAGCGGGTCCTCAGGTGCGGTGAGGTCTCTCCATTTCTACCTGTCACTCGTGGGGTCCCGCAAGGCAGTGTCTTGGGCCCAACTCTGTTTAACATCTATGTTCGCCGCCTTCCTGCAACTGCTGACACATCCGGGACGAAATTGCTCGCTTTTGCGGACGACAAAACGGTGTACGCATCCTGTCCGACGGCAAAGGAGGCTGCAGATTTAGTTTCCCACACGTTATCAGCACTCGCTACTGATCTTCAGCAACTTGGCCTGACTATCAATGAGAATAAGACTGTTGTAATGTTCATCGCTCCCAAGCGCTCGCCGGTCTGTCCCACGCCCACTATCTGTATCGATGGTAAAGTGCTGACAGAAGTGTCCAGTGCTCGCTGTCTGGGGGTTGTAATTGACAACAAGCTCTTGTTCACACCTCATTGTGATAAGCTTGTTGCCAAGGTGTCACGCAAAATTGGTGCTCTACGGCGTTCTTTTCGTCAACTGTCCCCGTGCGCTTGTCGCCTTTATGTGCTATGCGTAATTCAATCTGATCTAGAATTTGCATTTCAATCGTTCTTACCCTGCTTATCTGCAAAAGACCGTGGGCGCCTATTTGCTGTTCACCGTCGTGCGATCCGAGCTGCCTGTGGTGCCCATTACTGTGCTGACGTGGACCCCCTTTACCGCTCTCTTAAGCTATGTCCTCTGGACCACCGTTTCTTACAGTTCTTCATTAAATTTATCTTTCAGTGTAAAGTAGCTCACCCGGTTGCCAGTTTAGATTCTCTATTTTGTAGGCACAGTACACCTGCTTACACCACTCGCGGCTCTTCTGCAAATAATCTTTCGTTATGCCGATATAAGACTGCATGCGGGTATCGCTCATTGTCTAGTAGGATTGCTTTACTTTGGAATGCTCTGCCCTTCGAAATGAAGTCTTGCAATACGTCTTCTGCATTTAACGCCCATCTTGCCTGCCTTCTTAATGACGGGCCACAATGTACCCGGTTAAAACAGCTCCTTTTTGAAAATGTTTTCGATGAGTGATGTGTCGCTTTGTTTTGCTCTAATTGGTGCTTTTCTCCAATGTCATGCAGTCGTATTTATTCAGCTTTTATTTCTTGTGTACTTGCATACTGGTATTAGTTTAGTCCCACAATCTGCGATAAAATGATCCGCTGTAGCACCTACTCCACTTTTATGTTTATGTATCTATGTCATTCGGATCTTCCCAAGTTGTACAATGTACTGTTGAGATACCGAATTCAAATAAATCAATACCATACCATACCATACAGACGTTTTCTGATTCACGACATACGGGTACGGAGGCTCACCCACGTTCCGCCAGAACGTGGGTGAAAATCAGAATGGAGCGCATTGTGCGAGCTGTGAGGGTACGGGTGCTCAGCTGAAGAAATTTCCGAAGCACGAAATCAAAATATTCGATGAGCTTCTTTGGCCCGGGTAGCTTCGTCTTTCACCCGGTTTGAGCCTTTCGCTTCATGCTTTTGTTTGTTCCGTGTGACTAAACATAACATTAGGGAGGTTCTGCTCTACGTGTTGGGAACGCGACGCAAAGAATCACGCGAACTTTCTTCGCGTTCCCGTAACGTAAAGAAATGCTGTTCTGCTCTACGTTTCACCTAGAGAAGTCACGTGGAATGTGTACTGGGAATTTCCCCTTCCATATTTGGCAGTTTTCTGCATGCAGTTGATCGATACCCAGCAAATCCGTACGAATTTTCTCTGTGTGTGCCACAACGTAGAGAACCTCATATATCTCCGCGTAGAAATCTGGAGCCAAAACACGCGAAGCCGTAGACTCTAACCCAGACACCTGAGCTCCGGCTCCTCCCTACTGTCGTATTTCCACACCTTTACTTGCGGGAAGTTGTTGGATCGGGCTACTATACAGATGCAGAGTCGGCGCCGCGCCGGTAGATGGGATCACGGTAGATCTACGCGCGGTGTTGGAGTTCAGGACACTCACATAGAAAGGGGACATAGAAAAGCACGGGAGAAAATGGATTACCCCTCTTTGATCCCCTTCGCTCAGCCTTAAAACCCGATTATCAGTTCGCTCCATCTTCCTACGGTGCACTGCTTTTACTATTGTTTTGTCCTATCCCAATCTCAAATTCTCCCCATTATCGTTTGCAAAGCCAGTGCTCCCCTCTTGGATGCACATGTTTCTTTTCTCCTATGTATCGGCGCACAGGAGTAACAACGATTCCGAGACCTTTGGTCGGAGGAGTTACTTTTGCCCCGCCCCCACTTCCATCCAATATGCCACCGCCCCCGCTGTGCAGCATCTGATGGTACTGTGGTATTCAGTAAAAAAAAAAATAAAAAAAAATTGCTTGGTGTTTGTGGCCGTGGGCCGAATGTAGCGCCCGGGGGACGACGTCACTTGTACTTGGGGTATACAGTTTGACCTTTGAACTCTCTCAGGCCAATCAGCCAAAACAAGCACACTCTCCCTCTTTCGCACTGCACTGCACAATGCATGTAGATCTACACCATGGCATGGTAGATCTACCAGTTCCGTGATCATAGTGGATTGGTGATCCACACAATAAACTAAAGACAAGTACAAGTCCATACATATATGGGCTGCCATCACTCATTAGCACTCTGATTGCGGGTCCAGGGATATGTTTACGACTCCCGTTCTCCACTAGCACTGCATAGACTGCCTGTCCTTTCCTGATCAGATCTCATTTTCTCAGTCGGACTCTCATGATCTCTGACTCAGACTCACACAGCTCAGGCCGGCCTGCTTCTGAGTCAGTGTACTGTATCACTATCAGCACCCCAAATTAATATTTTTGTGTTTGTTTCGTTTCGTGCTGAAGTAGATCTAGCGCCATTGGATGCTTGTCACCTTGCAGAGTTTGGTTCCGTTGGATTACTTCTCGAGTCAGCTGCTGTTTGCCATTCGCATCAAGGTTGTGAAGCGCTCGTTTGGATCTCTTTCGGAGTAGGATTACCGTGAACTTACTCGGTGACCTGCAAGGAACTCGATGGCTGCAGCCAATTTCTGGTTTTGCTGAGGACAAGAAAGTCTTCCAGTTGGTAGTCTACTTTCCTACCGAAAGATACAGATGGGTGCAAAGCCGCGTGCGTAGTTGCTGATACAACGGAAGCCAAGAGCGCCAGAAGAAGCAGCATGATGCCCGAAAGCAGCGAGAATTGATGACGACAAGAAGCACTTCCATCGGTAAGTTCTGTGGGTATGTTTGAAATTCCTCGGAAACGTAATCGTCCCAGCGTCGACGCGTCATGTAGTTCACCCGAATTCTACAAAAGGCTGTGAGGAGTACTGGTGGACTTTTGTCTCACTGGTGCATTGTAGATCTACACTGGGGCGAAAAACAAAATATTTTGCAACCTCTTCGGGGGATTGGGGGGGGGGGTGCGGGGAGAGCAGTGCACTTGTGTGATTTGCACTTGTGTGATTTCCACTGCTGTGTCTGCTGTTCCTAAGAAGCTGCAGCTTACACATACCGTCGCAGCACTGGATAGTGGTTGTGCAGGCATTTGCACACTATTGGGCTTTAAGTACTCCCGGTAGTGTAGATGACAGGTGTCTGCTACATTCTACTTAGTGTAAAAAGTATGGCATACCATCCACACAGAGGCTTGATGCGTCAGTCGTAGTTCTCAAGTCCTCAGCTTACAAGGTGGCAAGCATTCTATGACACTGTGGTCAGTTTGACTAAACGCCGGGAGGCTACATGAAGCGCCTGTGTGAATGGCTATGTAGTGAATTGTGGGAAGTCAGAATATTCGCGCCCTACAGGAATAATCAAGCTCTGTTCTGACTGTGTTTGTGGATTTCTTCATTCTTAGGGTCTGGAGGACTAGCACCATGGCGACCAAGACAACAGTGACCACTCGCTGTCTACAAGCATGTCACATATTGCTAACAGCCATGCTGGTAGCGAACAACGCTTCAGCTCTTGCCCCGACAACCGGTAAGCACTCGAAATGCCTCACTATGATGGAGCACACACTTCCGATACATAGCCGTGTACTCGTGGGTCTCCTAATACCTCGCAAGAACTTCAAGTCCTCGTTTCACCTCATATTCCATTCATCTGGACGTGTGTAGTGATTAAAGGGGAAGTGCATCGATTTTTCGAGTAGGGTTCAGAAGAAAGGCAATTTGATATCGGTTCGAATGGCATATCTCTCGCTTCCATACGATAAGCCAAACTTGCCAAATCGCCAATTGTATACTCACGTTGCCATAGCGACCAGCGCAGTGATGACGTACGAAAGGCTTAGCTCCATCACAGAGATGGTCGATCACTGCAGAAATTGGTCATTTTCAATTGTCTTATTGTATCCACGATGTGAAAGAAGCGCTGTGTTCAATGCTGTTAGTGCCGTGAACTGTTTATCGGCCTTCTCCTACATTTCCCTTTGCTGACTGTGCCTGGGAAATGGTCCCTCTAGGAGAAGATGCTTGGTATTCGCCATCTCTCCTGAGACATTTTCAGCAAACTTTCAAACCTACGACATTATTTCATTCGTCAATCTCCACCACCCGTCGTCTCACCTGGCTTCAGAAGATGTTACGAGAGATAGGAGAGTCGCCAGGAAGCATCACATCCATCTTCAGGAAGTGGAAAGAGCAAACGGCATGGAGCTTGGTTGGGGGAAATGCTGAACGTCTGATTCGTCCCAACCAAGATTTCAGCATTTTGTTCGTCACTATTTCCGCTTGTCTGCTGATGTTTTCGCACTCCAGCTTTCTCCTGTCGGTGTCACGTCCCAGTACGCAACCGAGAGGACTACTAATAAACAGTTCACTGCACTAACAGCATTGAACACAGCCCTTCTTTCACTTCGTGAATACAATAAACCAATTGAAAATGACCAATTTCTGCAGTGAATCGACGTCTGTGGTGGAGCTAAGCCTTTCGTATGTCATCACTGCGCTGGTCGCAATGGCAACGTGAGTATACAATTGGCGATTTGGCAAGTTTGGCTTATCGTATGGAAGCGAGAGATATGCCATGCGAACCGATATCAAATTGTCTTTCTTCTGGACCCTACTCGAAAAATCGATGCACTTCCCCTTTAACCCTTTACCGTTTTAGGTATTTGTACAGCAAAAACCGACCGTCATCGTTCATGCCGTAACTTTTTTATTTTTCACTTTTATGATGTACAAAATGGGGTGATTCTGAAAGTAAAAACCCTCAGGAATGCGATGCATGAACTTTCAAGTCCAGAAATGGAACAGAGATTTCACTATTTAGCACTAATAATTATTTGAATTTATTGCCGATCGGGCAAACTGTTGCAATATGCAATAAATCAGATCCTTGCACTGGAGTGGCTCCCTCAGGTAAGTGGATACCAGCTTCGTTCTCTGGGTGGAATGCAGGAGTGTTACCAGTCACAGCGGTGTCAGCATTGTCCCAAGTATTGCAAATATCGACTAGTGCAGGTTGCACCGCTGGCTGTACATAGTACCTGTGCACCACGACCTCTACCGTGAGGACGGCCTATTCCACGGCCGAATCCTCTCTCTCTGCCACGTCCTCTTCCACCATTAGTGGCACTCATCTCTTCGACACTGTCGTCGTCTGTGACATCCATGTCACTCTCACTGGCGCTGCTTTCACTCGCCATGTCATCGTCGCGGTCGTCGTCAGAATAAATATTTTCAACAGGATTGTCTGGCTCCACAAACTCATCTTCGCTGGATGAGGCAGCGACAGAGTCGTCAGGAAGGGTCTCCAGAAGCGAAAGAGCTTGCTCCGAGTCCATGGCTTGCACAGCAGGGCAGACAGTCGTGAGGCCAGCTCGAGCAAAAGTCGAAATAATCTGCAGGCAATACCAAGAGTCGCAGGGTACGCACTTTTCCCAAAGCGCATTTTTCAAGTCGCGATTTTCGCGATTTTTTATATTGCATCACACAAAAAAATTGTCGACACCCTCTGCGCGTACATCTTGGCTACCAGTAGGGAAAATCCCAGCTCTCTGCGGTGAACCAGTCCAGCGCTGTGCGCATAGAAGTCATCGACCACGAGCGGTCGAAATTTGTACGTACAAACGGTAAAGGGTTAATGTGTGCTTTTGTGTGCCAGAGCTATAATTATGCTAGTATCATAGAATACCATCCACAGTACTTCCCCGATTATAAGTCGCACCCCCACTTTCGGGTTTGTGCCATATCGCTTCAATGTACTCACATCAGTAGCACGTTGCGCTCGATTTTAAGTCGCATCCCCTTCTTTGACCGAGAAGTTACGTGTAAAAAGCCTTAAAGGTGTGACTTATATTCAGTGAAATACGGTATAATATATTATGCATTTGGCGCAGATTGAGTATATGCATTTGGTGTAAATTCTCTGGACACCAACTCGCCAATTGTAAAGATTTTGCTGGAAGAGGAGACTAAGAGATGAAGAAACCGCTGATCTATCGTGACTTATTTTGTGTGTGCATGTGTATGTGTGTGGGTGCATTTGTACTTGTGCATGCGTTTGTGTGTGTGTGGGCGCGTGTGCGTGTGTTTGATTCTCTTAGTTCCTCTTCCCGCCTGGTGCTCCGATACATCTGCTCCATCTTCTAGCTGTCATTGGCCATGGGTGCTGATTGCAGGACAGTGCGTGCGTAAGTATGATCACTGCATGGCTTGGCACTAGCAAGTATAAACTGCCCGAGGTTTTTTCATTTTTTTCCCAAATTCTCCAAAAGTAAATGGAGACTTATCGGGGGAGTTTCCTGGAAGTGTGGGTGAGACGAAAGGGAAGTGGAATGGGACTAGGGAAAATACTGTTTGAAGTGTCAGTGTTTGCGATTTTGAGAGGAAAGCATAATGCCAATACTAGCCAGCATGATAGCAACCTTCAACAGTAGGTGTATGTACGGGGCTGCAGTGATGCACACAAATATATTATCGCAAACCAACTGGTTTGGGGAAATCATTGTATAAAATTCTATGCCGTCAACAGTAATCAGTCTTCATATTCTTGACTTAATCTCGTGCAAGAGTGGTATCATTAAAAAAAAAAAAAAAAATTCACGGTTCGCGTGAGACTCGGCCAAAGGCCCAGTTTTCCGCATCCGCAGGAACGCCACCACCCTCTTGGATCAAGGCGCAGATGCAGCTCCAAAACGGTGGGAGGTGAGTAGATCAGACCCACCACAAAGTGGTCAAAGACCGAAATCCCATTCACTGCATCCATGTTTCCCTCGTGCCAGGCCACGAGTTTCCAATTAACTGTGGGTCGCAGCACGGCTGGAAAAAATCCTTCCGCTTCCAAGCAGGACTTGAACCTGGTACCCTCTGTTTCTCAATCATGGTCTTAGACCATCCCACTATGCCTGCCTGGCCTGCGTGGTATCATTAGAGGGCAGCCAAAGGGCACAGTGGCTATGCAGCCGAGTTACGGATGTAAAGATGGCCTATCGTATACATCTGGAGCTAATGTGTGTGAATTTGGAGACTCGGACACAAGTTTTGGTAGAACATGGCATCAGCCTCCATACCGTACATACCGAATACTCAATCTGTGAACAGCTAACTGTTCTGACCTTGTTGGGTTTCCTCAGCGGAACTCAGAGCGACTGGCTGAACCGATATCGCCATGTAAACTGCCCAACAACAATACATTTATATAGCGGCTCCAACATCAACGTCAGGGAGTGCTCTAACGGCACAAAACACACCAAGCTTTATGCAATTCTTGTGTGATGTCTTATTGCTGTTTTCGTTTTGGATGCAGGCAATTCTCAGACTTGCACCCAGAGTGCAGATGGAGTTCTTTGCGCACAATCTTTCAAACCGTCCCTCGATGGAGGCCTGCCCATTGTGAATGACATCAGCTCCGTCGCAAAGCACACAATGCAAGCACTGTAAGTGCAGAATACCCCGTGTGTGTCTTACTTACTGACTTGCACACATTTACACATGCCTATTGCTGAAGCCATGATAGCCAACAAGCTGTGCTAAGCATAGCAACTTGTGCTGGGATTACACCATACAGCGGCTTGTGACAGCTGATAAATTGACTTCCACTAATAAAGACTAGCCTGGTCTACACCACACACCTGATTGCAGTAGCTTTTTCTAGCCAGTGAATCCTGTGTGTGTGTGTGTGTGTGTGTGTGTGTGTGTGTGTGTGTGTGTGTGTGTGTGTGTGCATGCGCATGCACGTGTGCGTGTGTGTGTGGGGGGGGGGGGGGGGGGAGGGGGGGGGGGGGGGTGCATGCGTGCGTGCGTGTGCGCCTGTATATGTGTGTGTGTGTGTGTGTGTTCATTTGTATATTCCTATAATGTGTGTGTGTGTGTGCGTCTGTGTGTGTGTTTTTATTGCAGAACGTTTGAGGGCTACACAATAACCAAGCTGAACGTTGACACTTTCCGCTGCTATTCTAGCCTCAGATCACTGTAAGCTTGTATCGCATTCCGTCTTGCAGACATGTATGGACGACACTGTGCAAATACAGCACATTTTATGTTTGTATGTATGTGTGTGTGTGTGTGTGTATTTGTGTATGTGTCGTGGCCGCGTTTGTCATAAAGAACGATCAGTCTAGTAGCTACCCAGGTTGACGACCAATAAAGTCGCAATCCAAGTTAGCTGGCTGACGCACAACAACTGGTTTCTAATTCCACTTTAACCCGTGTTTATTGGAAACATCACAGTCGAGCTAGATCCGACAGGCGTGCGTGCGGGCGCGCGCGCGCGCGCGCGCGCGTGTGTGTGTGTGTGTGTGTGCTCGTGCTCTTCTTCGTTGCGCTTTCCTTCCCCTCTTGGACCTTTCCGGACCTGAGCCTTCCAAGCTGGACGGTTGTTGGTTTGCGTCTCGGAGAAGCATTGGAGCTGGGTGTCAGGTCGTTGAATGTCTCAGTACTCCCTGTCAGTTTTGTGCCATTTTGTCACACTCACTGACTGTGTATGATATGGTTACGTTGGTGGACAGTTAGTCCTTTCTTCTTATCCATGATTACTTTGGCTCAACATCCGAGTTTGAATATGCGATCTGTTTATATTATTATTATTATTAAATTCTTGCAGGAAAATATCACTGTTTATCAGTGATATGCCGGAGGACATTTTCAAGTACAATTCACAGCTTGAGAACATGTAAGTAAACAAAGAAGATGGTGGTTGATATGGAGTTGTTTATTGCCGTGTATTCCTGCACCTATGCTGAAGACAATCAGTGTTGCACCTGTTTGCACACGTACAACCCCTGGCTATGCTTTGGAACTGTTTTCGTTGCCTATGTCCTCATCTCTCTTCGCTTTGTTTTTCGTTGCCTGGGCCCTCATTTCTCTTTGCTTGCTGGTATTGCTGGGGGAACATATGCTGGTTTGCATTCGTGGATTCCCATGTTGCATGGGCCACGTGTACTCATCTGGCAGAGCTGTGTGAAATATACCGTATTCTCCGGAGCATAAGCCACACCCCCCCCCCATTTTTGCCACGAAATACAGACATCCTACCCTATTTACCACCGTTTATTTGATCATCGGAATATAAGCCGTACCCCCTTTTTTTGGGTGAATTTTGAGTGCTCAAAGTGCGGCTTATACGCCGGAACAATACGGTAATAATAATAATATATTCACTGGTTTAAGGGAAATATGCAAACGGACAAAGTCTGAAGAAGAAATTGACTGTCACCACCAGGACTCAAACCAGGGACCTTCGCTTGGGGCCAGCGACCTTCACTTGAGGCCAGCGATGCTCTAACCACTGAGCTATGGTCTAGCTGCAATCCCAGCAGCACAATGATATGCTGAAAACTATGCATAGCAATGCCTGGTCGTATCCAGGCTCCACGCCACTTTAGTCCCAAAGCTATGACGCAAAATGCTGCGATTAGTATCGTCCGGGGCGCACTAGTTCTCCTTGAGGCCGAAGTTAGAAAGTCTCCGCCGCATCGGTGGTATGTAGGAGTTGCAATATTTTGGTAGAAAGTATATTTTTCGCTGTTAAGTGTATTTATTTCGCAGAGCTGGAGTGGATATATGTGTACCTTTGTTTGCCTGCTGTTTGCTTTGTTTGCTTGCTGCAAACTCTTCCAGGACGCTAACCGGATACGACCAGGTTGCGCTGCCTCCTGGCCTGCTTCAAACGGCAAGCCTGTTGAGAGTTTTGTAAGTTGCAGTTCAGCGGAGGATGCAGCCAGTGTGCTGACAGTGCTGAACACAGCGGAGGCAGAGAGTGGTATACGGAGCAACAAGGGCAAGCATGGCTACTTTATCACTACCGTCTGCGTTTCTGTTATATATGTACAGTTGAACATCGATTATCCGACCACCTCTGGGCAGACAACTGTCAGGCGGTGTTCAGATAAGGCAAATGTTCCAGATAAGAAAAAACTGTCACTCACACACTTTCAGTGGTTATTACTAGCCGCACGACCTTTTTACTTTTTACTTTTCAAAATTTTCGTATTTTTTGAATGGCTCACTACATGCACAGTGCGTACTCTACGGCACGTGCGCCCAAAAAAACTGTTACGGATAATCGAATGGTCGGATAGTCGATGTGCGGATAATCGATGTTCAACTGTGCTCTTGTTAGATAGGTACTCGTGTGTACTGTACATAGTAGTAATATACCTACTTCTGTAGCACTAGCATGATCTAGCATGATCACACTGCGCATGCCCTTGTTCATGGCTTTTTCCCCAATCTACTTGTGCTAGCTGGATGCTTGTGTGCATGGGGATCAGGACACAACAGTTTCATGCTTACGCAATCATCTGAGTACAGTAAATAGTGGATATAACGTGCCCCTTTGATTTTCGATAATTTATCACTATATCCGGTGCATCACTATATCCGATTTGCATGTATGACTGACACATGGCACATGACTGTGCATGAAATGATGCGTACATGCTGGAAAAAGCATGAAAAGCAGCCACGTGTACATGTGGCTGCTTACAGCATACAGGGAAGAATTTTCTCTCAATCACGTCTGCTGCCAGATGCATCCAGGCAACACTGGATCAGTTTTGGAAGAAATAAACTAAATTTGAAGAACAATTGTTTTGTGATCATCACTCTTGATCAGTATATACGATATTTTCCTGTGCATTTGATATGGTTTGCTTCCTGAAGCCCATCACAATAAGCGATATATCGGTATAGCCGATAATAGTGTGTATAGTGATATTTTAGCTGTATTTTTTGTGATTTGATTTTGATTTTGGCGAGTTCGATCATTATAGCCGGTATATCGTTACACCCGGTCACTTTATAAACGATACTCACTGTACAGTCAACTTTGCGGATAACGACACTCGGCGGGGCATTAGAAAAGTGCCCATATTCACGAAGTGTCGTTATACCCGAAGTCTCATTATATGTATACAGTTATAATGGACTTTGCTCTGGGCATGGACATTCTGTCGTTATTCGCGAATTGTCGCTATATCCGCAGTCGGTATTAGCGAAGTTGACTGTAGCGACCAACCAGCTTTGCTTGGCCTTGTTGTTCTGTGTAAGCTCAAGGTCATTCACCCAGTTTATTGTTGTCAGTGCCGCAGTTCTACATTTTTGTGATGCTATGCTGCGAATGAATGCAGTTGCATGCGCGCTCTCCGTTTAGAAACGTCATGTGCAAAAGCATGCCGCATGGCTCATTTCCAGTAAGGTCATTGCTTGCAAATGGCTTTCACTGCTTCTAGTTCTGCTGAGCCTCGATCGTTGCCGGAGGTGGCGGCCCGTCGTTGCGAATGTCATTGCTTGACGTGTTCCTCTGTTCATGTCTTTTTTTGTTCATTGGAACCGTGCAGTCGTATATCCGGTGCTGTGGAGTCCATTCCACTGAAGTTTTTCCGGAGCACACCACTCCTCCAGACATTGTAAGTGGAGCAACGGTGATTCGTCTGCATTCGACTCTCTGTCGTGTCACTCAGAGGGCAGAGTGCCAGGCGACACTTGGTGGTGTATAATATTCCGTTACCTTGGTGACTGTTCGTCATAACTAGTAACTATTACTTGTTCGTCCGTTCTCTTTACTTACTTTATTTTCTCTAATAGGACACCGGGGTTCTTATTATTTCACTGACAGTTCTACCTGCGCCACTATCAGAGACTGTGCTATTTTTGGAGAATGTGCTATTATTGGAGACTGTGCTGTTATTTTTTCAATGCTCCACTATCAAGCCAACTCCAGTCTATACAGGCATAAACTGACTTTATCAAGACTGATTTGCTCAACCCTAAAATCAGGAATGTTGTCAGAACTGATGTTCCACAATACCATGGGTGCCGGGAAGGAAGTAGTAGACCGAAAACCTCTTTACAAATATATGCTTGGCATGATTTACTGTTGTTTTATGGGCAGTCGATATACTTGTTGCATACTCCAATTGTGACCCGCACTACTATTAAAGACTGCTCTTATTATGTCAAACAACCCTCACCCCGGGTCATTATTGGAGACTAGGCTGTTATTGGAGACCTGGGCTTTTATTAGAGAAAATACAGTATACTATTCAATATCTGAGTTACAATAAACTTACTCTTGCTCTGCATGTATGGCTTCTATTCCTCATTCTTGTGTGAAGTCATGTGGAGCAATCAAGTATTAAAGCTTTGCCTGCTGGCTTGTTTGCAAGCAACCTGGAACTGAAAGAATTGTAAGTTTGTGGCGGTGGTGTACATTGACTTAATCTCTTGGGTCCTGAGCACTATTTAAGCAGTGGAGGTCTAGGCACTGTTTGAGCAGTGGAGGTCTGGGCATTAAGCACGGTGTGAGCTGTGGAGATATAGGCATTGAGCATCGTGAGCAGTGTAAATCGACTACTCTGGACACCAGTGATCATGTAGATATTCCAAAAACAAAGTCTTATTAACCCTTTTGGCCTTTGAGAGCCGCCCCATACTTGAAAGCAGAACTTCAAAAGATCGTAACTCGGTCAAATCACGCTCAAACCCAACGATTGGACTAGGCCCTCCCGGCCGTGGACCCACACCTACCAGTAGATGTGTCACTATGCTGCGAAGGAAAACCACCCAAACGTGTATGGACCCACACAAAATCTAGACCCAGGTGGATCCATCGGTCGTTATTTGTCGTTAGATTTTAACTTCTGACGTCATCACTTTCAAGCCCTATCTCCTTCGCAAACCTCCGTGTTGAGTTCATATCATTATCATCACTACATGTAACACACCCACACTACAAGACCTCCCTCTCGCAATTCTTGTTTGTTTTTCTGTTGGTCTCTTCTAGTATTGTGGAGAAGTCTAATCTCTACTACCTTCAGGACAGCATTTTTACGCCATGTCTGCAGCTGCGGGTATTGTAAGTCACTGCTATGTTGCTGGTGTGTGTGTTTGTGTGTGTGTGTGTGTGTGTCCGTTAATGGCTGTATGCTGTCTGTGTGTCTCTGGATGGCTTGCTTTTGGTGTATATGTGTGGATGTAGGTGTATGTATTCACATTCATGTATCCGTGTCTATGTCTGTTTCAGTGTCTTGTGTCTGCGTCTGTGCCTGTTCCGTGTCTGTGTTCGTGTCTGTGTCTGTACCTGTGCTTGTGTCTGCATCTGTGTCCGTGTCCGTGTCCGTGTCTGTCTGTGTTTGAGTCCGTGTCCGTGTCTGTGCCTGTGCCTGCATATGTGTCCATGCCTGTGTCTGTGTCTGCATCTGTGTCTGCATCTGCATCTGTGTCTGTGTCTGTACAGAGGCATGCACATGCACACCTGTCAAATGGGGGGGGGGGGGGGTTAGGGGTCGCAGAGCACCCTGTGAGAGAGCGCCCCCTACTAATTTGCCGATTTTTCATGCTTTTCAACGAAAATGCAGTCGTCAGTTACTACTACAATTAGCTAGTAGAGGGTTCATAAAGGCACATTTTTCTGAGGTGAATTCGGGGGTTCGCCCTGTACTTTGTTGCATTTTGAAGAGGCAAGACAATTATTATGGAAAATGGAGAATGGGTTACGGAGTAATTGTTTTTACAGTATTCACTATTGTGATCATATTTACCCAGTCTGAGTGTGCCAGTTCTGATTCAAACGAGAGTC
>NC_088652.1:25955094-25960094 GCF_964019385.1 Sycon ciliatum | reverse complement strand
CCGCCCTGGCGACCGCGTCGTGAAACCCTCGCCTCAGAAATTTCAGGAACACGCCAGGGGCGACTCTGGTAGGTCCAGAGCCACCCCGTGGCCAAGTGGGAGAAGGCTGAACTCAAAAAGGTCAGAGCAAAAAAAGTACTGTACATACACACACACACACACACACACACACACACACACACACACACACACACACACACACACACACACACACACACACACACACACACACACACACACACACACACACACTCACGCATACACGTACACATGTACAAACACACACACACACACACACACACTCACGCATACACGTACACAAGTACAAACACACACACACACACACACACACACACACACACTCACGCATACATGTACACACACATAACCACACACACTTACACACAAACTCTCTCTCTCACACATACACACACACACACACGCACATCTGCACGGCAATTTAAATGTCCACTCATTGGTTCTCATTGGTTCTGTTCACGCTTGTCTGTAGTGTAATCAGTTTCGCAAATTTCAACACTCTCCCGGCAACGCTGCTACATAAAACTGTCCTGCTTCAAACTTTGTAAGTTCGCACATATCACACTGTAGTCCATGTGGCCAAACGGGTGCTTCAGGGGAAGTGTTTATTATTTATTCAACATCTCCTGGCTCGTCGTAAGACTGCCAAAATTTATGAGAAGTCGGGTGGTAGCCAAACACGGCGGACCAAAAAATAAGGTGAGAAACAAAAGAGAGTACTGCAAGGAGATGCATGACACAAATGGTGAGATTATTTAGGACCGTAGCAGCAATAGAGAGAGGTTAAGATGCACGTTATTTTCTGACGTGATGCGAAAGTTCAGGTCGCGTTTTTTGGCTCGTGCATCGAAAATAGGGATGAAACAATTATTCCGAATACTTGAGTACTCGCTCGGTTTTTTTTCCAGAAATAATCGTACTCGGAAAAAATCAGAGTACTCATTCATACATGGTACGTGCATTTACCACAGAAATCTGCAGTTTCAGAGCAGCAGTCGGCGGATATTAATGTGCAGACTGTGTGGTGAACATTAAATTTGTTCACGAGTAAAGAGAGCCCAAATGACCCACCAACCAATATATCCGAGAAAAATGACTGCCACTCGGTTCAATCAGGGTTGTATCATGTGATTTTAAGGCCCTCGGTGTGCAATTTTTAGGAGATGAAGAATACTCGAATACTCGTATTTTCGATCGGACAAAATCAGACTACTCGAACTCGGGATCTCAATGCCAACTTTCACCCCTAGTCGAAAAACAACGCGAGTGAACGGCAGTTCACGTCAAAATTCGGAGTTTTACGCCAAACGTGACATGAAATTGCGTGTCCCGTCGGAAATAGAGTGCACCTTGACCTCTGCGATGACTGTAATAGCCCTTGTGTGGGGCTGGCACCAACAAGGGCAGAACACAGCAACAGTGAGGGGGACATCGGTACTGTCGGTCGCCGAAGAATCGGGGGAGGGGGGTGTCAGCTTCCTAGCCTTCAGTCCATTCATAAAAAAGATGAACTTCTACACGTAGCTTTTGGCCATACATGGGTCAAACTTTGATTTTTTGGATTTGTTGGCAATCCCCTATGGAATGTATTCCGATTATGTGTCGGGAGTCTATTTCTCCAAAGAGCAAACCGAAACAAGAATAGGATTTCGGCCAGGTTTTGCTCCAAATGCACTGAATTAGGAAAATTCAGCCCGTTTCACTCTACTTGCAACAGTACATGCAGTGCGGTTCGAACCCCAATTGAGGTAGCTTTTTTGGACTCTTTTCAAGTTTCAAATTTCGCTGCACTGCACCATGTACGATAAAATCGCCAAAAAATTGAGCTTGCCATTGCCAGGGCCCATCTTTTTATGAATGGACTGTTGACCATTATAATTATATTTTCATGTACATTATACTACATTCTATGCACAGCTCAGTCACCGTGTATGCATTGGTATGCTGTGCTTGGGCAGATTAATGTATTAAACATAAGGTGACATTAACCCGACTGCTGCAGGAACGATACGTACTGTGAATAGTGATCATGCACCCTGAGTGGCTCCCCTCTGTAGCATGGCTGGTTGAAAGTCAGCCCCCCCCCCCCCCCCCCCCCCGGTCACGTTATGTTACCAGCACAAATAAAATAAATAAAATAATAATAATAACCCCAATCACAAAGCACAAGTTGTACGCATTGTGCAGGGCTTTGTTTGTAACGTGAACTACCATAACGACCTGTTTGGATTGTGCTGAGGCGAGTGTAGCTCGAGTATCGCGTGTATTTGCGCGTTTGTGTGTGTGTGTGTGTGTGTGTGTGTGTGTGTGTGTGTGTGCGTGTGCGTGTGTGTGTGTGTGCGTGTGTGTGTGTGTGCGTGTTCGTGTGCACGTGTGTGTGTTGGTGTGTTTATCTTGGTCAAACGCCAGGTGTGTTTGCTCTGTTCTTTGTACCTGATGCATTGCCAGTTTTTAGCTGAATGACATTTCTTTCTTTTTTCCATGTCCTGTTTGGGAACTTTCATTGATTTTCCCTTTTCCCTCTCTTCCTGTGCTCTACCTGCAGTTCCTTTGTCAGGTGTCCAACTCCGTTTGCATTCCAGCCACTGTTTTTCAATACAACAACCCACTTGCGGATGGTGTAAGCAATTACATTGTGGAATCAAGGACAATGCTCTTTTCGTATTAGGCTATGCGCACACGTGTGTGTGTGTGTGGGGGGGGGGGGGATGTGTGCGTGTTCATGTGTTGGGAGGATGTGTGTGTGTGTGTGTGTGTGTGTGTGTGTGTGTGTGTGTGTGTGTGTGTGTGTGTGTGTGTGTGTGTGTGTGTGTGTGTGTGTGTGTGTGTGTGTGTGTGTGTGTGTGTGTGTGTGTGTGTGTGTGTGTGTGTGTGTGTGTGTGTGTGTGTGTGTGTGTGTGTGTGTGTGTGTGTGTGTGTGTGTGTGTGTGTGTGTGTGTGTGTGTGTGTGTGTGTGTGTGTGTGTGTGTGTGTGTGTGTGTGTGTGTGTGTGTGTGTGTGTGTGTGTGTGTGTGTGTGTGTGTGTGTGTGTGTGTGTGTGTGTGTGTGTGTGTGTGTGTGTGTGTGTGTGTGTGTGTGTGTGTGTGTGTGTGTGTGTGTGTGTGTGTGTGTGTGTGTGTGTGTGTGTGTGTGTGTGTGTGTGTGTGTGTGTGTGTGTGTGTGTGTGTGTGTGTGTGTGTGTGTGTGTGTGTGTGTGTGTGTGTGTGTGTGTGTGTGTGTGTGTGTGTATGTGTGTATGTGTGCATGTGTGTGTGTGGGGGGGGGGGGGGGATGTGTATGCGTGAGATAGGTGCGCATCCGAGCGTGTGCGTCTGTGTGAGTGTACACATGAATCCGTATGTACGCGCATGACGGTGTACTTGCAGGTGTCTGCTCATCTGCGTGTATGAGTCCACTGATTCCTGCATAACCCCCACTCCTACAACAAGGTCCAATGCTGCCAACTGCCTTTTTTTGTGCGTTTTTTTGGAATTGGAAATGTTGTACCCAGTGGAGATTTGGCAATAACATCCTACCAAACAGATTAGCACTCGTGCACATTATAATTGATACGACTATACGGGCCAATGACAGGAGGCAGCAATACTGCCTACATCCACAGCACCTCACCTTCTTATAAACTCATCTCTTATTGGCGATGGTGCCATCGTGAGAATAAAGAATTCAAAACAAAACAAAAAAAATTAACAGTAGGCTCCACAGCAAACATAGAGGAAAGAGCTCAGCCTTCAGAAAACGTCAGAGAGAAAAGTCAATGTCGAAAGATGTGTACTCTAAAGTGTACAGTGACATCTCTTCATGATGAACCCCAAGGGACTGGTGATATTTGTTAGCAATACAATCAGACCTCGTTTATCCAGTCCTCTTTTATCCGGAGCTCTTGCCATCCGGAAGAAACTCGTTGGTTAGAGATTTACAGCATGCTGCATAGCATGCATACATACAGTATGTGTATTCGATTATCCGGTTCCTTCTCCCATCCGGTTATTTTAGTGGGAAACGGATGTGTGCAAGAGTTCTTCTTGTCCATATGTTGTACATATGATCGATCCGAAGTATTTATGGATACCAGTTCTTCTAAATTCTTATCCTAGTTCTTCCCTTCGCCAGGTTCACTGTGTATGAGGACGCAACTAAGCTGGCATCGTTGTTTGCCATCGAAATGTACATTTGGAATAGATCTCTTGTGCTGCAGAGTTTTCGGCACTAGTGCATTCGAGTCTCTGGGGTTCGCCTCTCTCTAAACAGTAAACTACCCAGTTGAGTTTTCAGTGCACCCAACAAATTTGGACACTCATTGCACGTGGTGTAGCCATGGTCTATACGTGTGTTGCGAGTTGGGTATGCTGATAATATGACTAGGCTACACTGGAGCTTCAAAGTTCTTAAAAAAAATACCAATTTGAGTCAGCAAATATAAAAACCTACAGGATGGCACTTTTAAATACCTTACTTCCGCACACATGAGCGCATGCGCTTATGTCTGGACATAAGCGCACCCCCAACTATAAGCACATCTGCTTGTATGTGAACTCCATTGGTGAAAAACCCACGAGCTGAATATTCCCCTGAGCATTGTGATAAAACACCATTGTTGTTAAGACACAGACAAACCTTTACTGCACATATAAGCGCATGTGCTTCTACCGGGATATATTTACACAGCAACAAATGAGAGTCATCCGACTTGGTAGAGTGCTCAATATTCGTTCAAATAGAGCTATCTCTTACACACGGCACAGAGCACCACGCATCATTCGCTGTAACTAATGGTTTCACGCCCCTAGGCAATCATTAGTTGTCTGATGGTGGCCTATGGGAATGAAAGTATTAGATACAATGAATGATGCGTGGTGCTCTGTGCCCTGTGTTTACACAGCAAACAAATTGCAGCAATTTTTTGCTTATAAGCACATGCGCTCATACAGGTAACTTTGAGTATAACGACACTCGGCGGGGCA
>NC_088652.1:25947594-25950094 GCF_964019385.1 Sycon ciliatum | reverse complement strand
GGAGAATACCGAAAATATTACACCACCGAAAATTTCTGCTTTTACAGTACTGTTAAACACGTTATTTTCGGTGTACTGTATATCACCTTATTTTCGGTGTTGTAAAATTTCGGTAAAAGCCAACCCTTGGCCTTTCGGTGTAAGGATGAATAGACCGATCCCCTTATTATTGTCTGGGTTCGAGCAAGGGGGCAACTCCGCAGTCGCGTGGGATCCTGCTGCACACACGCGACCAACCTCACCTCGGCTGTGCGTGACTTCTCGCATGCGAAGTGCAGAGCACGCGAAATCTACACGCAGTGCAAGCCTGTCTACAAAAAATGCCACAAGGACTTTTGATTTGAGCTGTTTTGTTTTTGTTTAGATCTTCCTTTTTACGACTTCAGGATGCCTTCTCAGGATCATTGCTGCGTTCCTCACTGTCAAAACAAATAATGACCTTGTTTCCGGTCGCCCGACCGGGCCACTTTTTCCCAAATTCTGAAACTTTTTTTGGTCCCAAGTGTATACAAACGGTGGCAATGCCATGTGTGCAAGTGCACTCAACGAGTCATAACTCAGTCAAATCTCAACCGAATTCCACAATCGAAACACCTACAAGGTAGCAGAGATTCTCAGCTGTCGGCTCGAAAACCTCCGGGGTCGATACGAGCTAGAATAACGGAGCTGGAAGGACTCGAACTGTTTGCTTGATTTCTCAGGATGTACGAAAACAGGAATACACCACATGCTGTACAAGAACAGTGAGTCAGTCAACTTTGACATTGATCCTTGCCATGATATATGTACAATGTACATGTGTAGGTGCTCTTGTCCATCAATACCACAACGATTGAGGAACCAAAAAAAGTATCCAAAAAAAGTTTCATTCCGGCCGACCGAGTCTCCTTTTTGAGGGGTCGCCGACCGGAAACAAGCCTATTTTTTGTTTTGGCCTTATCTTCATCACCGATCGCAAGGAGAAAGAAATATGGTTTGCTGTAGCCTAGGCACAAAATAAGTCTCACAACACGATTCGCGATTCGAATATTTCAACAACAAAAAAACTCACCTCTGGAGTAACTCCTGTTTGTGGCCCGAGATCGTTCCCTCCCGCGCCTTGAAAAAATCCTGCAGCGGCATCACAGTCCATGTCTCTCTCGGAGACTCTGCTCCTACCAGCAGGAGGTTTAGCACCGCTTGAAGCCATCGCAAACTACTTGAACTAAGCAGAAGACATTCCAAAACAAACCTGAAACACACTGTCAAAGATGCTGTCACGTTCAAAAACTAGCTCGATCGCGAGTGAGGTTGCCCCCGTGCTCGAACCCAGTATAATAAGGGGATCGGTCTATTGGGTACGTGACACCAAACAAAAACAAAAAAATGGTGCAGGTAAGACCTCGCTATAACGTAATCTCTGGGGGATGGGAGAAATTATGTTATAGCGAGGTTTATGTTATAGTGAGTTGGGCACACCAATATGCAATTATGTATGTCAAAATGACGCTCTTCACTTACTGATTACAACTGTACTGTTTTACATACAGGTATGATAATGACTAGCAACGATGTGTACAGGCTTGTCAGCAAAGGGGTGACAAGAGTCATGTAGTGCGTGTACGTGTACATGTGACATGATTAGAGCCTATAAAAAGTAATGGGAGTAGTAAAATACCGGTATTTTACTACTCCCTGCTTCCGAGGTGGACGGCCCCCTGCTTCCGAGGTGGACGGCTCCGTCTCGAATTCGTCGCGAGAAGGCATGCATGCCGTGTACATAATCATTTTTATACGAGTTTTTACGTTATGCTGAGGTCTCCGTGCGCCCGGGACCCAGCAAACAGTGCGTTATAGCGAGCATTACGCTATTGCGGATTATGTTATAGCGAGGGAATTTTGTACAGAAGTGATGCGGTTTCGGCAGGGACATTCACATTTGTACGTTATAGTGAGGTTTATGTTATAGCGGGGGTCGTTATAGCGAGATCTGACCTGTACCGGTACGTTGCACTTTTCACACACCACATTCTCAATTTTGTACATTCATGCAAGATTACTCATAAACATGTGCAGTAGTACTCGGAGTCGTACCAACATACAACTCACCTGAATTTTTTTAAATGACGGTGATTTTCCTAATTTGGATGTGGCCGAGATTTTCATGATTTTTACATATTTTTGGTATTTCAGAAAATTAAGGTGTAATGTTAAACTAGGTGATCCAAGACCTTTATTTATTTATTTTTATGTTTAAGGATGGCCCTTAACCCTTTCACCACTGTCGACGTATATATACGTCATGACGTGTGCACCTGCCCCACTGACGACGTATATATACGTCCTCAGTGTACGTCGCGTTTGTACTGATGCCTCAACATCAGTGGGGCCTGGAACTGTTCCTCAGTGGTCTGAAGGCCCTGATCGACGTGTACGCGGCGTATGTGGCCAGTCTGCACAGCAGAACAGCCGCGAGCATCGAGTTTGAAGTGCGTATTTTGGCATATCGTTCAAATGAATT
>NC_088652.1:25900094-25942594 GCF_964019385.1 Sycon ciliatum | reverse complement strand
CATTTGCGCAGGCTCCAAGTGCAAAGGCACAGCATGTAGATTTATGAATGCCTTTACAGCAGCACCAAGACAATCTGATAACTATAGGCCTGATGGGTGCTAAGCTTAATAGTGTCAAGTCGGCGAAATAGCACGAGCTCCAGCGTGTTGTGCTAAGCTTGTTGTGACAAAGATTCAGTTCACGAAATACAGAGTTGGAGAAGTGGACGTACAAGGAGTACATGAGCAATCCCAGAACCAATGCCTCCCAGTCTCAATGCTCGAAATTCACAGGGTCCTACTGGACACAAAATTAATACCATCAGCTGATCTACATCGAGAATAAGAGGCTGAAAAAAATGTTTTTACTCCGAGTTTCACTCACTAAGCGATCATCAGAATTGGGCGGGCATTGGGTACCCTGTAAGAAGACTGTAGAGTCTGTTGGGAATGCCCAAGTAAAATAATAAAATACAATACAATACAAAAACAGTCAGAAAACAGTCTTTTCATGCTCCTATTCTTGCTAGAACTAGCTCTGCCTTTCGGTATCGAGCATGCTATTGGACGGCCTGGAACTTCTCCTTTTTTCACCAGCTGTCTCACACTGCTCCTCCTTGTCATGTGTGTAATGTTGTGTATTCAGATGTGAATGAATGTTCTTCGGGTGCCAGCTTGTGCCACGACGTTGCCAGTTGCAGGAATAGTCCCGGCTCGTATCAGTGCTCGTGTCAGGCGGGATATGGGGGAGACGGCCATCATTGCTTCAATCTGGATGAATGCCTGCTGGGAACACACTTGTGTAGCAACAGCAGTGCGGGCAGCGGAGCAAGAGATATATGTGACGACACAGTTGGTTCGTACCAGTGTCTGCTGCCGTCGACATTACCCGTCACTACCTCCACGCAACCAGCAACTACACCGACAGCAGCCACATCGACAGCAGCCACATCGACAGCGGCCACATCGACAGCAGCCACATCGACAGCAGCCACATCGACAGCAGCCACATCGATAGCAGCCACATCGACAGCAGCCACATCGACAGCAGCCACATCGACAGCAGCCACATCGACAGCAGCCACATTGACAGCAACTACATCGACAGCAGCCACATTGACAGCAGCCACATCGACAGCAACCACCTCAATAGCAGCCACATCGACAGCAACCACACCGACAGCAGCCACACCGACAGCAACCACATCGACAGCAACCACACCGACAGCAGCAACATCGACAGCAACCACATCGACAGTAACCACATCGACAGCAACCACACCGACAGCAGCAACATCGGCAGCAACCACATCGACAGCAACCACATTGACAACAACCACATCGACGGCAACCTCTGCATCTCAAACGCCCGCGCCCACTGTAACGATACGATCAGACGCAACAATGACAATGAATCCTGGACATTTGATTACAGCACAAGTGATCGAATTGCCTGGCACGATATTGCCTGATGCGGACACAACAACAGTGGCGATGCCAGCAAATGGTTCAACCGAGATGACAACAGTTACATCAGCCACAGCGTCACAACTAACCTCTGGGTTTGCACCAACATCAGTACCGGGCACGACAACTTTGGGCGCGTCATCGCCGTCTTCAGCTCCATCATCACCGACTCCAGCTCCATCATCACCAACAACAGCGCTGCCTTTAACAACTTTAACTTTGCCATCGGCAAATAGTCTACAACCAGCACCAACAACTGAGTCATCTGGAACTGGTCAACTACCAGCATCACTAATTTTGCCATCACCAAGTGCTCTACCGACAACATCACCTTGGCTATCGGGGAATTCCCTACCATCAACAGAATTGTCCTATTCATCAACAATTTCAGCTCCGTTATCGTCAATATTGCCAACTTCAATCCTGCCATCTCCCACGTCTGTGCAACCTTCAACAAGATTGACACAGCCATCAACGACTGCAACTCTGCCGTTGACGAATTCGCACCCTCCGGCGTCCAGCTCAGCCATCCCAGCATCCACTACATCATCGACAATGACAACACTGGCAAATCCGTCCGTGTCACCATCAGAACCTCCGTCACCAACAGCAACAGCAACACCAACGCTATCAACATCCTTATCTACACAGCAGCAGCAGCAGGGTAGCACGATAGCGCTCATACACACAGCCAAAGCACATACCACCATGCATCTAACGGATTATGAAACGTCGACACTGGTGCAAACATCACCGCTGAAAACATTCTCCCAACCATTACCAACTAAAATGGATAACAACAGAACAATGGTGTTGTCCTCTCCATCAAGCACTCTACTGAACTCCTCCGCTACCAGTACAGCTGCTAACACCGATACTAGTACAAGGCGGCAGAATCTATCGGGAACAACTAAACAAGGTAGGATTGGAGGGGCTGCCTGATAAGTGTGTGTGTGTGTGTGTGTGTGTGTGTGTGTGTATGTGTGTGTGTATTATGTGTGTGTGTACGCGTGTGCATGTGTGTGTGTGTGCGCGTGTATGTGTGTGTGTGTGTATGTGTGTGTGTGTTTGTATGTATGTGTGTGTGTGTGTGTGTGTGTTTGTATGTATGTATGTGTGTGTGTGTTTGCGTGAACGTGTGTGTGCGTGTGTGTGTGTGCGTGTGTGTGTGTGCGTGCGCGCATTCCTGCATGCATGCACATAGGGATGGGTTTGTGTGTGCCTGCATTCACGTTTGTTCATGTGTGCGTGTGTGTCTGCGTGTGCTCCAAAATGCTGTGACATGTTTGATAGGCACAACCGTGGAAAGCACCACCAGCCCTAGAGATCCTCCTCCGGTCACAGATCACACTGTCTCTTGGATCATTATCATCTCGTCGTCTGGGTTTGTCGTTATCCTAGCTGTCATCTTGTCGGCTCTGGTCTGCTTGAAACAAAGCAGGAAGCTCAAGCTGACGGAGAGGAAGAGTAGCCACATTGCATTGATGTAAGTCATACTAGTATGGGAAACATGCAACGTCATGCACCTGCAGTTGAACACGTACGATCGCAAGAGTGTCAGGCCCCCATTCACATTCGGCCAGACATTCACTAGTACACGCTCTGACATTACACGAGGAAAAACATGATGATCCCTTTTTTTCACGAGCATACGCACATGAGAGAAAAGACTACACATCATAGTCATAATATTACAAGTACAAAATATGATATACATGATGTAATGCATGACGCAATGCATGACGTAATGCAAGACCTAGCAAAGAGTACAACACAACGAGTGCTCAACTGGACGCTATCTCAGTTCACAATAGATATTTTACATCAGTTTTTCGCTTTATCAGCTGCACCTTGATCATAGGGAGTGGTGGCATTCCTCGAATGCAAAACGAAACTGACTCAGACTAACTGGGCCACACATGAGCTGTGAAAACCTTGCGTGGCAATTTGGCTCACAAAAGTTTCTAGGGCTTATCTGATCCCTTGCTGGAGAATCATTGCCCCACAAGCACGCAACAATCCATCCAACTGGCTGGCTGGCTATACACATAGAGTGGCTGGACCATTCTGCCTGTCTGCCTGTGTGTGTCTGCCTGCATACATGTCTGCCTGCATACATGTCTGCCAGAATGTCTGTCTGTGTGTGTGTGTGTGTGTGTGTGTGTGTGCGTGCGTGCGTGTGTGTGTGTGTGTGTTTGTGTGTCTGTCTGTCTGTCTGTCTGTGAGTCTGCCCATCTGCACCGATGTTTGTCTGCATGTGTGTCAGTATGTGTGTCTGTCTGTCTGACTGCATGTATGCATGCCCTTCCACCTGTGTGTCTGTCTGTATTATATGTGTGTGTATGTGTTTGTGGGTGTGTGTGTGAGTGTGTGTGTGTGTGTGTGTGTCTGTCTGTCTGTGTTTGTGTCTGCGTCTGTGTATGTCTGCAGGTGTATATGTCTGCATGTGTGTATGCCTGCCTCCATGTCTGTCTTGCAGAGGCTTGATTTTCCACACATGCATGCCCAGTTTCCCACCGTAGCAGGAGGGGGCAGTAGTTAACACCAGTCTTTCTTCTTCTCTTACCATGCTCTCACATGCAGGGAGAAACCCACGGTGCCGGTGACGTCTGATTTCGTGAACAAGTCTGCCAGGTCCAGCATTGACACCGTTGTTGACATTTCTACTCCGCAAACGGCCGCTAGGTCGTCAATGACTTTATCATATCAAAACAACAACCCATTAAACGGCCGTGGTGCCAGCAACGACGACAACAACAACAATTATGCCATCACCCGCAACGATGGCATCATGAACATCAATGCCATCAGCAACCACAACGCCATTACCAGCAGCAGTGCCCGCAGCAAGAACGGCAACGGTAGCAACGTAAACCATGCTGAGAGGATGAGCAAAACTCTGAGCAACGACAGCGATCACCTCAGCAGCTGGAAACCCAGCTGGCGGCAAGAATCGATTGCCTCTGATCATGGTTATATTGATCCATCGTGCATCCCGCAAAACTTGCACGGCAGTGGTTCCGTCATGAGCTCTTCAGACACGGAGCACGAACCACTAGCCAAAGCTAAAAGCATGCATCCGGGTGCTCGTTCAGCCCACACGGGGAATGCTCGCGGGCCAAAGATTCGTCGTGCAATGTCGCTCAAATCCGTGGGCCAGGTATCCGGGACGTATCTGGAAGTACAGTTTGACCCGACTATACCCTTACCCGGAGGAAAAACCGACGGCCAGATGAAGAACATCAGCAGTGCAATGGCGGGACACTTCTTTGCTAACAGTGCATCGATTCAGCGAGATAAGCACTGCTACGGTATGGAGAGCGGGCAGAAAGGTATGCCAGCGGCCAACACTAACTATGGGTATCAATGCATCGATGCAGGAACTGCAGGACTCACAGTACAGCCAAATGATCAACGCAAACCAATGTTCTCACAATCCGTTCCAAGGAGCATGGCACAGCTGGAGGGGCGGTATGATACGTTTTCTCCCTTGGCCGGCAATAAGGAGCACCCCGCGGCAATGCACGCGTGGTTACAGCAGCAGGACTCATACCGCACTGAACAACACACGGCGGCGGCGGGCCAACTGGCGAGAGAGCAGCCAGGCCTGCACGGTGCTGGCACGGTGGGCTTATCACACAGGTCCATGCACACCTCGAGCAGAGCACTTGCACACACAGACACAGCGCTCCCGCCCCGCTATACCGAGGAGCAAGAACGCCACGTCCCTCAGTCGCCACCCGTTCCTCCAGGTGATGAATACCATGGCAAGAGGGCAACGGAGGAAACTAGTGACATGCCAGTAGGGGGCTGGAGCTATCTCTTTGAGCCACCGCCACCTAGGTCTCAACGAACGCATGGTTCTCTCAACATGGGCACAAGTGGTGGGTTTGACCAGCAGGACAACACCACTGCTAGCCGGGGAACAAAGACAACGATGCCACACCAGGACAGTGCAGCTAGCACCACCAATGCAGCCACCGACAGGCAAGCCTCTTCAAACGTGCATCAGCCACGTAGGAACAGCAACACGAACCCTAACAGTGCTCCGCCACGCAAGAACAGCATAACGGTCCGAAGTCAGCAAAAGCACCGCGCCAGCTTGCGCTCCGAGATCAGCCTCCGGTCGGGGGCCATAATGAGCGTAAATGAAGAGGACGCTGCATTCGGCGGGTTTAATGGGGAGTTCCGTGACCTCTCAGCCACTTTCACCGGCGGTCATTCCGAGCTACAGTGCCAGGCTTCGAGTGGAGTTATATCTGATTCCTATAACCTCAAGGTTGCACGGCAAGTATCACTGCTCAACTGGCAAGAGCGTCAGTATCAGAAGCAACTCCCCACCCAGCCAGCGACAAAGGGTCGTACACTATCAAACGCTGCAACGACTTCCCGTAAGCAGCACAAGGCATTGCCGCAGGTTCCACAGAGGGGCAAGTCAGCGCAGAGGCACCCGTCAATTGGTGTCGACGCAGATGACTATGCGTCGTACGGACAGTGTTTTGCACCATTTGAAAACAGACGCGCGAGCGCCACCGATCGACCACGGCCTCAACCGCGTGCTGGATCACGGCGAGTAAGCGAACCTGTGCCGCCAAGGATGCGTTTATCAGATCACAGACTCAGTGGCGATGCCTCTCAGTCTGCAGCACCTGCCAAAAATTTGCTAGAACACATCACACAGCACGGCCAACCCGGCGTGAAAGGCGTGTCACTCGTCTTGCCGACTGCATGCGAAGAGAACGATGCAGACCTCTACAAGAGTCCCCTGGGGGCCAGGTTCAGCATAGGGAATCTGTCGGTGGCCAGCGCGAACTGTCAACATTCTGCTCTCTATGGCAACCTGCCTACACCAACCCCCAGCACGGCGGGTGGTGAAGCCGGCGTCAGCTACACGCTCGTCAACAAGTCCAGGACGGACTTCTACCGAACTGCGTCGCCCATTCAACGCGTCACCGTGGACACAAGAGGTGCGTCTCCAGCACCCGCGTCGACTGGTATCTCTCCATACAGCACGTCGGGTGCAATGCTCTCAAATGGGGACACTGCTGCCCGTGGATCGGCGAAAAAAGGCGAGTCGAGTGCCGCCCCTCGACTACTCGCTTCTGCTCCCAACAACGGCGGCCACAGTCCAACACGAGCTGCAGCAGCACCCCAGGTGGCTGCTGCACCGTCTTCGGTTGGTGAGTGCGACGGAGCGGGTAACCGTTCTGCATTGCCGCGTACTGTCTACGCATCCGTGGAGCGAACGAAACACAACAAGCCCGCGGCCGTCAGCACAACAGGCACCAGACGTGTTTCAAACAAAGACGACGACTGCGGTGGCAGTGCACCCGCACGCAGAAAACCTGCAGTGGGACCCCGAACAACATCTATCCGCCATTGATAGTTATTCTGTACGCCACCTGACAGCATGCCACCTGACGGCATGCCCCCTGATCATTGCAAATGTCCCTCAGGAGCAGCCCATGTGCAGCGTGTCTTTTATACTGCATTCTACATGTAGCCGACTGCAGTTATTATAGAGGACGACTTGTTGTATTTCTCGACTCGTGCCTGCCTATGAAACTTGTCGCTCATTAGAAATCATTATGTAAGCCAGCTACAACGCAGTGGCGCCTGATACCGGCAGAAACCAAGCCACCACTACATACAGCTGCTAGGTTGATACTAGCTAGTCTTTTGCACAACATGGTGTGAAAACCGCCAAGTAAAGTTAGCCTACAAATTTTTTTGGTGTGTGAAACGTGTATCTCCTGCAGTTAGCTCTGCTAACATCTACAGGCAACAGGTGCCACTTTGTCCTGCTGCATGGAAGCTAGATCACAGAGAACTGTGAACAATTCCAGCTATATTCTTCTCCCCGATAGAAGCGAAAGTGACCGATGATGTATTCCGGGATCGCTTTTCTATTCTAGTTTTCCGACACTTCTCACCATATCACTTATGCATTCTTTCTAGTATTTTATCTTTTCTCATGATTTGCTTACATTCCTCCTCCTCCTCCTTCGTTCTTCGATTCATCTCAATCTGTACATACCAATGATCATATTAGTATTAGGAATCGCTTTCTGAGCACAATAGGAAAAAATGCATGTTTCACTCCTGCTTTCTTTGTATTTAGGGATTTCATCTGTTCTATTTTGTCAACATTCCTCGTCCTTCGTTTCTTCAATTCATCTCAATCTGCACATACTAGTAACTAGGAGTCACTTTCTGAGCACATTATCTGATTATAGGCAAAGATACAAATCTGGTGAGTGTTTTCTAGGAATCTCCTGACTCTCATCTGGTGATGAAAATAGCTGGCACATATGCGTGTTTTCTTTCTGTTGAGGGATTTCGTTTTTTTCTGTTTTCAACCGACCTGGTTCTTCCTTTCATCAATTCTTGCAATCTGTACATACCACGAAGTAATAATAATTATTAGGAATCACACGCTACGAGTTTAGTACGTTTTTTTCGATTTTGACAGCATGTTAGTATTATTGTTACAAGGTGAGGACGCATAGTGCTCCTGACTACAACCATAACCCGGTTGGCAGAGTCCCGGTCTTGCGACCATTTGAACCGTATTGGGAAAACCCAGGTTCGGACCCTCTAAACTACCAAGCAAGGCTTCTTTATACTTATTATACCAAGTGTAGTACATGCACTAGTCACTGCAGTATTCTCACTCTTCTTTGCAGTTTTCTTTCTGAGCCCAGTGTAGGAAAAGATGCAAAAATATTACAGTCGACTTCGCTTACAACGAACTCGCATATAGCGAATTTAGTGATAGAGCGAACCCTTGTCCATGTCCCTGTTTGAACCATTACAAAATTGACCCTTCATAGCGGACAGTTTTCGTTTGTAACGAACCAAATCTTGTAGGGCTACATGTAAACCAAGTGCACTCGTACTGTTGTGGGCTGCTTGCCAGTTGTGACTTACTGCTATTATACAGTCATGGTATAGCGTGACTGCTAAACGAACTTCGGCTATAAAGAACTAAATAAAGAACTAATAATAATTCTCCTGCACAATGGTGTTCGTTATAATTATCAGGAGTCGACTGTATAACGTTAAATGGATGGTGCTTTGTCCGGGTTCTCCGTCTGGTATCACGCACATGCAGTCCATGACGTAGGGCTACTGCAACTCTACGCATTGGGCAGTGTCAAGCCTGGCCGACTTTGATAACTCAACTGGAGTCGCAGCCTTTTTGGCTTGCTCTGCCGAGCCACCGTGCTCACACAGCAGCTACATAATTATAGACTTCTGTGTGTGTTATTGTTGTGAAAGTGGACCACAAAGACGCATAATTATAGCTTTCTGACTGGATTGAAGTCTCAACATAGACCGCACCCATCCTCCACATGGCTGCTGATGTTGTAGTGTCCATCCCGAAATGCACCCAGCAGTGATCATACACCCCCTGCATGGAAGATTGAATGTTAGATCATCGTTGACGAGTCGAATGACGACTCACTGTAACAGTTCAAAGAGACAGTAACTGTGGATTCCAAGTTAGTTGCAAGTGAAAGACAACCCACATATACCCGCAATCATCAGATTATGAACTGTGAAACACAACTATAATCAATTTAAGTTGGGTTTCAGTTCCCGTTATGGCAACGCAGGATTGAGTTTTTTTTCAGATTCTTGGCATTAAGTTGGCGTTTTGATCAAATCTTTTTGTATTGAGATATACATAAGAGAGAGATTGGAAGCTTTGTCACAACTCTGAGTTTCACGTATTACTACGATCATCAGGCAACGGGGGGGGGGGGGTGTATTGAGATATATTGTGTCTTATCACTCTTCTATATCGACCTCCACTAATTCTCGTGATCCTTGACTGGTCCTATATTACCCATATCGCCGCAATATCGACCGCTTATATCGACCGCTTGTATCGACCACTTAGGCATTGTAATCTTTCGACTTTGGAGGGACTTAGAATTTTTCTCTCCACTTCAAAAAGAAAAATTGAAAGAAAGAAGACAAAGGAAGAGAACAAGCAGGATTTGAACTCACAACAGTATGAATCTCAAGCAACCCCTTTTACCACCCAGCCACTGTGCTGCAGATGCTGAACTCTGTTGTTCTTACAGTCTTGTACCCAAAATAGGCAACATCCTATGTACACTATAGTACAAATGCTATACTAAAAAGGTTAAAATAGCTCCTAAAGGTTCAAATTTTGGGGTTATGGCAAAGGAATCGTGATAAATAGGATATTGACCTCGACTTCGGTCTATATGGGAAATATAGGCCTCGTAAAAGACCTCGGCGGACCTCGGTCTTTTACTCGGCCTATATTTCCCATATAGACCTCGTCTTGGTCAATATCCTATACATATTATGTAAGCACATTTGCTTTGTCCATACAAGAGACTTTTTCTATCCAACTATAGACCCAGTCAGAAGGTGCAACAGGAAACGAACCCTATGTGGCAATCTGTACGTGACCACATAGGGTACCCTGTAAAAAGGCCTTAGGCCTGTGGGGATTGCCCTATTCAAAATTTAAATAATAATAATAATAATAACTGGCAGTGGCAAGGTGTGAACAATCTGTACCCGTGTGACAACATCTTCTTCTTCTTCTTCTTCTTCTTCTTCTTCTTCTTCTTCTTCTTCTTCTTCTTCTTCTTCTTCTTCTTCTTCTTCTTCTTCTTCTTCTTCTTCTTCTTCTTCTTCTTCTTCTTCTTCTTCTTCTTCTTCTTCTTCTTCTTCTTCTTCTTCTTCTTCTTCTTCTTCTTCTTCTTCTTCTTCTTCTTCTTCTTCTTCTTCTTCTTCTTCTTCTTCTTCTTCTTCTTCTTCTTCTTCTTCTTCTTCTTCTTCTTCTTCTTCTTCTTCTTCTTCTTCTTCTTCTTCTTCTTCTTCTTCTTCTTCTTCTTCTTCTTCTTCTTCTTCTTCTTCTTCTTCTTCTTCTTCTTCTTCTTCTTCTTCTTCTTCTTCTTCTTCTTCTTCTTCTTCTTCTTCTTCTTCTTCTTCTTCTTCTTCTTCTTCTTCTTCTTCTTCTTCTTCTTCTTCTTCTTCTTCTTCTTCTTCTTCTTCTTCTTCTTCTTCTTCTTCTTCTTCTTCTTCTTCTTCTTCTTCTTCTTCTTCTTCTTCTTCTTCTTCTTCTTCTTCTTCTTCTTCTTCTTCTTCTTCTTCTTCTTCTTCTTCTTCTTCTTCTTCTTCTTCTTCTTCTTCTTCTTCTTCTTCTTCTTCTTCTTCTTCTTCTTCTTCTTCTTCTTCTTCTTCTTCTTCTTCTTCTTCTTCTTCTTCTTCTTCTTCTTCTTCTTCTTCTTCTTCTTCTTCTTCTTCTTCTTCTTCTTCTTCTTCTTCTTCTTCTTCTTCTTCTTCTTCTTCTTCTTCTTCTTCTTCTTCTTCTTCTTCTTCTTCTTCTTCTTCTTCTTCTTCTTCTTCGGTAACTACAAGTCATAATAAATATGAAAATGACTGTGAAAGTACAGTGTACATGTAGTAGAAACTTAGATCAGTTTCTAGTTCTCCAGTTGCAAGAACTGGATAGCTTCTGATGGTTGTGTGAGAATTGCCTCCCTGACTGACGTGAAGGTACATAGACGTGTACCTGCTCGACTGCTGTGTCTGGCAGGGCAAGCTAGCAGGAGGTGGGCAGCAACATCAACTGTTCCAGGACAGTGAGTGCAATCGGGTGAAGGTGCCGCCTCAATCTGGAACAAGTACTTGTTCAGCAGGCTGCAGTGGCCAGTGAGCAGCTGATTGAGGATGGTGGTCTCATGCCGGGACGGAGGGCTGCGGAACTTGCTGGTGTTGAGTAATGGCCGGGGGTATGCGGTTGCAGACCGAACTGAAGCCTTGGCAGCTTGGATAGGTATAGCTAATGATGTGACAACATCAAAGGTGATAACAACAGTTAGAAGAGTGACAACTTGGCAGTTGTAGTGTACGCTCATATTAAACAACGTATTCGTGAAATAAGCAGCAGTAGGTAGATTATTATTATTATTAAATTTTGAATAGGGCAGTCCCACAGGCCTAGGGCCTTTTTACAGATTATGAGAACTAAAACGGAAGAATGGAGTATATTCACGCGAAACTTATTATAGGAACAACAGATCCTACAGTCATGCACTGGCCGTAGGCACCGGCCGGGCGGATAATGCCGGCAGAAAAATTGGCAGAATTCGGTACTTTTCTGGTAAGTTTCATGCATGTTTGGTATGTGGATAAACAAATGGAGCAGAATTCGAGGAATTGTCCGCCATAAGGTTTGTATGGTTCTGCCAATTTCACTGCTTTTCGAGCATAATCCGCCGGTGCCTAGTACCATGAGTACTGGGGACACCAAGAGTGGTGATATACATGTACATGACTGTACATTGTACGTGTGAAGAGAGAGGCGCGCGCGTGTGCGTGTGTATACCGGTATGTGTGAATTATTGTGTGTGTGTGCGTATGTATGTGTGTGATCAGTGGGAATATCGCAGTGGGCTGATAACAATTAATAGACGCCAAATGCACCGAGCTGACTATAAGATTATGCTGATGACTCCTTTTCCTGCCGATCAGGATTCTGTAGAGCCTTCCACGTCGGAAGGCTGTTGGTTACTAAAGTAGCGCTTCGGAGATGTGTTGGAGCTCCAACAATAATTGGAGGTGTCAGGTTGTAGACGGTCTCATTTCTCTCACGGTCAGTTTGGTGCCTTTGCAGTTGTTGCACCTTCTGCCTACATAATTACAGTATATACATGTAGTTACAGTGGTGAACAGTTAGTCACACCACTTCCCTTGCACCATACCTCCACGGCTTTAAAATTAACTCATGCCGCTGCCCACAGCCCTCCATTCTCCCCATCAAACTTCAAAGTGCATGACGTTGTTGTTTAGCTAGACGGACGAAACATCTGGAAAATGTAATGGAGGATAGCTACATAGCAACTGGCGTAAGTCTATCCTAGGCAAGCTGGGTAGACCTACTCGTAGACGTCTACAATCATGTTGCTCGTCCAGGAAAGGTTCTTCGCCGGATGCGGCGCGTGCGGCTAGCTGCAGCTGCAACCTAGCTATAGGCCTAGCCTGTCGACTCTTAGGTATTGTATTTTGTAGTTTTTTTGTATTTAGTTTCCTCTGAGACAAAAATGCGATAATACTCATAAAAAGGACACACTTCAGGCTCATTACAAACATCTTGAAAGTTTTTGTCTTCACAAGTATACTTTCAAGCCTTCTCATCAGGTGAAATACAGGCAAGGGAAAAGGAACAGGACCAGTGGATTAAATACAGTAAGAAGGTGGTAAAACAGCGCAAAAAAAAGAAAGAAAGAAGATAGCTAAAGTAAACAGCGAAAATTGCATATATTTTTTGTATTTGTTTTTATTAATTTTTACATCGCAAGTCAAACGGGCAATCATGCCCAATGTTATGATGACGATGGAGAGGAGAAAAGATTAGATATCGGTAACCTGGATAAGTGGAGTGAACAAAAAAAAAAAAAACAGTGAGCCTAGGGATCTCTCAGGGTAAGGATCATCTTAACATTGGCCATGAAAGTGAACTTTCAATGGACGTGTGAATTGAGATGTGGTAGAGCAGGACAACTAGAGGGGAATACTAGGCTGTGAGATCCCGAAGAACATGCATTTTGTATTTGTTTTTTTACTATTATAGTAGTGTAGGTCAGGTAGGATAAGAACTGTGTAGTAAAGGAGGGACTGCGCACGGGTGATGTCTGCTGAGCAGCTCTAATGTGGCCCAAGACTCGGAGTTTGTGGACACCTTCTTTACTACAGCAACCACTTCAAGTGACTTGCCCAGCTCAAGCGCTCGTCCAGATAAATGCCGAGGTATTTGGCTGTGCTGGTTTGAACCAGAGGAGTGCCACGACATGTAGCTGCAAGCTCTAGTCTGTTTCGCCTTCCCGTGGAGATGCCCAGAACCTGGGTTTTCTGTGCGTTGAGGATTCGATATTCACGCTCCCTCTCCCTCGCCCCTCAGCCATGCATGACCAGGTCTGTCCTTGCGGTGCATGCAGCGTGATCGCGTGAAGTCAGGTATTCTAGATTGACGACGTCATATTGATCCGTAGGATCAAGGATCAAGCCTTCACACTTGCCACGTGATCGTTGCCACGGTTTGAGCCAATCAGAGCGCTCACAGGCAGGGCATGAACCTCTGATCATGCCCTGCCATTCAGGCCCTTGGGCTTGGGCTTGAATGGCACCGTAGGAGAACATGAATGATCACGTGATGGGTATACAGTACTCTCACGTGGAGAGACTTACCTGATCGAGGTGGAACAACTCAAGAGAGAAAGAAAAAGCCTGATATCCGGTCCATGTCTGATACATGCGGTGGCATTCAGGCCCTTGACCAATCAGCACGTCCCGAGAGCTTGTGGAGGTGAAACTGAACACGCCGGCATGAAGGTATAAAAGGAAGAAACCTCTAGGAAGAAACCTCTAGGGGTGGTGGTCGGGGACGTGGAGGATTCAGCTTGTGAGTTTCAGGTTGGTACGCTCTCGGGCTTTGTTGATTCAGGCCCGAGAGCGGCCCAAGGCCGAAGGCCGCTTCGGCCTTGGGCCGCTCTCGGGCCTGAATCAACAAAGCCCGAGAGCGTACGCATTAATTTTTCAAATTTGAGTGCGGATGCAGATTTTCTCGCTCTGCGGTTTTCTTAACTTATGTCCCAAGTATGTCTAGCAGTACCTCCAGGAGTTGCTGCATCAACCTTAGTAAGGATCTTGCGTCAGAGGACCATGCCTTCTTCGTCAAGCTGCTTCTCGGAGCAGGGGTTCGGAGCACGGACATCCGAGTTATTGATATTCAGGGCAGGAGAGGTACGTGTAAAGTAACTCTTGCCTCGACAGCTGCCCGTGACACGTTGCTCTCCCGCGGACTGTCGGCCCAAGGGAAGACCTTGGAATTGTTGCCAGGGGATGGCACTGCTGAAACGGTGCATGTGTTTGGAGTTCCGGAGGACATGGCGCTGTCGGCCATTGCGTCTTCACTGAGTCGTTTTGGGACACTCTTGGGGCCCGCGAAAAACGAGAAAAAGACGGTTGAGGGCTGCACCTTCAGTACAGGTATCGTATACTACACCATGGTACCCACAATCGCTGTCCCCAGCTCTATCACCGTAGGCCGGTACAAACTGCAAGTTTGGCACAAAGGGCAGACCCCCACGTGCTGGAAATGTAGCACCCCCGGCCACGTGGCGAGGGATTGCAGGGCGATCTCGCAGCAGGGCACCAAGCCCAGTCCGGGAGCTGCAACGTCAACAAGCGAGCTTGGACCACCCCAAGAACCACTTGGGCAGGGGCAGGAAAACCAAGAAGTGGCAGCGCTACCAACACCAGCAAAACAGCAACAAGAAGGCAGTGTGAACAAGGAGGCACAGGATCATGTCCCTGATGCACCACAACCTTGGACGTACGCCAATGCGTTAGGAGTTCACACTCCCTGCACGAGTGCTCGAACCGAGGCGACTGCCCCCACATCTTCATCCACACCCGCGTTCCCGATGAGTAGAGGCAAAGCTGGTCACCCATCACCCGATGACCAAGGCTTCAAGCTGGCTCGTGGGAAACACACGTTCCCAGCGCGTGTTATTACTCCGGCTACAAAGCAGGGAGTCCAGGTGACTGAGAGTGAGGAGAGCAAAGCCATTCGTCAACTCGTCACAAGGCTTCGGATGAGTATGCCACAGCGAAAGCTCGGGAGCAGGCGAAGGGACAGCTTGTAAGTTGTTAGAGGTTGCGCGCCTTGCATTGTTTGTCTCATTGGCTTAACTTTATTCCGCATTTGTCTGTATCTATCTGCATCAACATTTTAGCCCCTACTATGACTCTCCCTCTCAATCCTCATGCACCACCTTTTATACCCCATGCATCTACGCCGACTCAGTCTGGCATAAAAATAGCCACGCTCAATGCATGTAGCTTAAGATACAAACTGCCAGAGATTGCCAGCCTCATCCGCACGCGTCAGTACGACATCTTGGGTCTATCAGAGACATGGCTAGATCCCGAGATTACAGACGGAGAGCTCAGTATTGACGGGTACAATCTGATTCGAAAAGACCGCACTCAACGCTTGGGTGGCGGAGTCTGCTTCTACTACCGTCAAGATCTCCCAGTTCGATCCCGCCCCGATCTGCATTCTGAATCTACAGAAACAGTCTGGGTAGAAATAAACGGAAAACCAGGTCGGCACCTGGTTGGTTGCGTGTACCGGCCACCGGGGGAGCCAGTGTCTTACTGGGCAGATTTGGAAGCAGATATTGTACGAGCAGCTGTGCAGTCTTCTTCCGTGACCCTAGTTGGAGACTTTAATGTAAATATGGACCCAGCCCATCCGGCACCCCAGCACAAACACCTCACCGACCTCTGTGCAGCGTTTGGCCTCCAGAACATCGTCATGCAGCCGACCCGTGAAACTCCACAGTGCCCCGAAGGCACGATGATCGATCTCATATTGACCAACCCGGCGCTAGTGTCCCTAGCAACGGTTGTGCCCACTGATATTAGTGACCACAGCGCTGTGGAAGCCTTTATTCAGCTTGCCGTTGACGTTCCACCCGCGTCATCCACGACGTCGCGGCTGACCAGGAATATACGTGGCGTTGACATTAACTCTTTTCGGCAAGATATCCTTGAGGCTTCTCTACATGATTTTTCGGACCACAATGATGTAAATCACATGTGGAAAGAGTGGCACACTAAGTTCCTGTACGTTTTGGACAAGCATGCCCCGCTGCACAACTCTAAGCCTTCCCGGAGGGCGATACCTCCCTGGTCTGACAGAGAGCTGCACCAGCTCGAACAGCGTAAACGGCGGCTGCACAGCCGTTGGCGGAAGGATAGGACAAACGGCACACTGTATGCAGAGTTTAAACAAGCACGTAGCACTGCTCGGAACGCGTATCGGCGCAAGCGAAACGAGTACTTCTCCCGTCAGTGCGAAGAAAATGTGGCCAACCCTAGGAAGTCTTGGGCCATTCTAAATGCAGTCACTGGGCGTTCACGTCGCCGCCAAGATCCTAGTTGTAGCATCAGCGAGGTGGCCGACACGTTCCACTCCATTGTCACCGATCCCAACCGTCCTGAACAACTCTGTACCCCGCACGGTCCCGCTGGACCCGTCTCCTTGACCGAACTTGATCCTGTGACTCCTGCTGACGTCCGACGTCTCCTTGAGAAGTTGGATGCGCGGAAAGCCACAGGTAGTGACGGCATACCGGGCTCTCTGCTACAGCAGTGTGCTGATTTGCTTTCATATTCTCTTGCTGTGCTGTTCTGCACCTCGCTGAGGACTGGAACCATTCCATCCGCATTTAAATTGGCGTCTGTCGTGCCACTGTACAAGGCCGGTGACCCATCAGTCCCCACCAACTATAGACCTGTATCACTTCTCCCAATAGTGTCCAAGTTGCTGGAGAGGGTAGTGCAACACCAGTTAGTTCGTCATTTGGACTTGACCCAGGCATTACCTGAAACACAATTTGCCTTCCGCAAGAAATGTTCCACGCAAGACGCCCTCTGTGTGCTGACTGATAATCTGCAGAAGGCGAGAGACAGTGGCAAGACCACAGGGCTGTGCCTATTAGACATGTCGAAGGCTTTTGATAAAGTGCACCACGACAAGTTAATTCAAGACCTCCTTGCGGTTGGAATTTCTGGAAAAGCCCTTAGTTGGTTCGTCGACTACTTGTCCGGCCGCAAGCAGCAGATCCTCATCTCGCCTTCAACCAGCCCTGCTCTGGCTTGCACCTGCGGAGTGCCCCAAGGCTCTGTTCTCGGCCCTGTCCTCTTCAGTATATACACACGCGATGTCCCTTTGGTTTCCTCGCCTGTGCCAAGTGTACAATTTGCAGTTGACATAGCCCTGTACGACTCCCAGGCCTCAGCGGCGGAAGCATCTAGAACCCTCACCACAGCGGCAACTGCTCTGGCCGGTTGGCTGAAGTCCCGAGGCCTCATCTTGAACGCCACCAAGAGCCAGGTTCTGACTATCTCTCCCCAGCAGCATGTACAGGAAGTAACAGTCAAAAGCGGCGACTGTCTCCTCCCCTCAGCGTCTTCTGCGCGCTACCTCGGCGTTCACCTTGACAATCGCCTAGATTGGGACACCCATGTAAACTATGTGGTCACCAAGGTTGCCAAGAAAATTGGCGCCTTGTGGCGGGCACGCCGAAGCCTATCAAGACGCTCTCGTCAGGTGTATGTGAAGGCGGTCATAATGCCCGACCTGCTTTATGGCTCCTGCTGTTTCTCAGCCGCAATGCGAGAGGGTCAACTCAAACGACTGCAAACCACGCAAAACAGAGCCATCCGCTGTATCGATGGCAACCCGCCCCGGACAGCCATGCAGCCGCTGCTCACTGCTCACTCCCTGTACCGTGTCAGCGAGCTCTACAGGCAGAAAATATTGATCACCATCTGGCGGTGCATCCACGCCCGCACCAGCCCTGTGCTCGCCCAGCTTCTGACCCCGGCACAAGGCACCCCTACCCGCCATCAGCAGTCAAATGGCCTACTAAGCCAGGCAAACCGTAGCCGCCGCGGTCAGCGGAGATTTTCTGTTGCTGGTGCTCTGCTGTGGAACGCTCTCCCTGGTGAGGTCCGCACAATTACCCGGCTACCTGAGTTTAAGCATGCATGTGTACCATACGCCTGTAGGGAGTAGTTCGAGTTGCTGCTGATCGCTCTGCTCTCCCCCCCCCCCCCCCCCCGTGCAGTTCAGTGACCCGGACGTAGTATCACAGATACATCGTATTCTCTCTCTCCCCCCGTTTACCCGCAGTTATTAGTATCCTATTCTCTTACTATGTGCTGCCATAGCTTTTACTATGTTCTTCCATAGCCACTTCTAGGCTAAGCCTTCGCCGTCATTTTATTGGGTCGTCATCCCGTTTGAATGTGCGAAGTGAAATAAAAACCAACCAAACCAAACCTGAAACTTCACCTTGCTTGAGATGAAACTTCACCTTGCTTGAGTTGAAACTTTCACCTTGCTTGACATGAAACTTCAGACTGTGATGATGAAACTTCAGAACGAAACTTCAGCCGGAGCGCACGGAGGTGGAACTTCAGCTTGTGAGTTTCTGCCATTGTTGTGCAACGAGTGCCATAAAGGACTTGCACGGCATTACTGACCATCAGCTGGTCTTAGTAAAGACTGTCTTGCCTATGACTAAACCTACGCGAGTTGTGCGGCAGTTACGGAAGCCGCCATTGTGGAAACTGCCTGCAGACGAATGCACCGATTCCATGCTTGATGCACTCACTGATTCCGCCTTCCGCAGAGTACCCCCAGATGGCTCACCAGACGTTAACACAATGGCAACTAGCTTCTCTATTCTATGCAAAAGAGTTCTGAACGAAAAGTCGCCTGTGAAACAAATTACCATCAGTGCTAGGGCTAAGCCTAAACCACAGCCTTGGGTAAGCGATCAACTCCGAAGGTTGTTAGAAAGGCGCAAGCACCTCCACGCGAGGGTTTTGAAACATCCCGGAAATGAATCTGTGAAACAACAGTACAGGGCAACAAGGAGGGAAGGCACACTGTTAAATAGAAAGCTGAGACGAGAGTATTACAACAGGGAGTTTCGAGATGTGAAGAATAAGCCAAGGCAACAGTGGGCGCTTCTAAACTCGCTCACAGGGCGCAACTTTGTCCGTGAACAACCAAAAGCTACGTTAGGCGATCTGAGTGCCACATTTGCGTCCATTGTCACTGATCCTAATCCTTGCCCACCCTTGAGCAACCTAATACCTGACATCTCGACAACAGCTGACGCAGACGCCCCATCTTTTAAAGAATTTCGTGCCGTTTCAGCTCTGGAGATAAGCGACCTGTTGAAGCATTTGAACTGTGCCAAGGCAGCTGGATCGGATGACATTCCTCCTCTGCTCCTACGCCTCTGTGAGCCTGCCGCTGCAGGTCCCATAGCGCAGATCATAAACGAGTCCTTGAGTACTGGAATGGTGCCAGACGTCTACAAATTGGCTACAGTGTGTCCTGTCCACAAGTCAGGGGACAAATCTGAAGCGTCGAATTATCGCCCCGTTTCACTTTTGCCGATTGTTTCTAAGATGCAAGTCAGGGGACAAATCTGAAGCGTCGAATTATCGCCCCGTTTCACTTTTGCCGATTGTTTCTAAGATCCTTGAGAAGGTAGTACATCGGCAAATGATTAGGTTCCTTCAAGATCACGCTGAGCTTCGTATTCTCCCAGACGAGCAATTCGCCTACCGCAGAGGGCACTCCTGTGAGGATGCGTTAACTCTCGCAGTAAACCGCTGGATGATGAGTGTGGACAAGGGCGAGTATTGCGGGGTTGTACTCGTGGACATGAGCAAGGCCTTCGATCGGGTACGCCATGAACTACTACTTAACGAGCTTCAAGCTATTGGCATAAGCGGAGTAGCACTACAGTGGTTCTCCAGCTATCTCCAGGGTCGACGACAACAGGTGAAAATTGGAAATAACAGAGGAGACGAGACACATTGTACACGAGGCGTTCCGCAAGGGTCGGTGCTAGGGCCTCTGTTATTCTCTTTGTACGTGCGACATGTCCCTGGAGTACTTCGCCACGCAGAGTCCCAACAGTATGCTGACGATATCGCCTTTTATATACACTGTCAGTCTACTGGAGAACTTCAGCACAAGTTGACAAGTGAGTTGAACAGACTAAATACGTACCTTGGAAGCATTGGTCTCATCTTGAATGCCCAGAAAACGAAGTTCATGGTGCTTCGGAAGAAGGCTCTGCCTCTTCCGCCGGATCTTACCATTGCATGCGGTGGTGTCGATATTCGACCTTCTGCCACAGCGCGTTATCTTGGCCTCATTATTGACCAACACCTCACCTTTGAGGATCAAGTCAACCATGTGTGTACATCTGTTTATAAGAAGATAGGAGCATTCCGCCGCTGCCGCCGTACAGTAGATCACACAACTAAGCGAATATTTTATTTATCCCTCATCCAATCCACTATTGAATACGCCAGCAACTCGTATGCTCACTGTCTTACACCATCTTTATACTCTCGCCTTGTTACTTTAAGTCATATCAGCATGAAACAGGTTTTTGGTCTCCCTCGCCGTACCCCGACTGTCTTTGTTTTGCGGCACGCTAAGTTATACTCCCTCGAATCTCGTCTCAACTTGAGGCTTTTTATTTTTGTTTTCCGCTGTATTCATCAGCTTACAAGTCCTCTTCTTTCCTCAATGTTCACCCTCCAGTCGGCTGCTACTTGCACCGAGAGGCGCACTAGAGGGCAATCATTCTCTTCACTTTCTTTGCCCGCTGCTACCACTAGATATGGCATGTTCTCCATTTCTTTCCTTGGCGCTGATAGGTGGAATTCTCTGCCTGTCTCGTGTCGTCAGGTTGAGCATCTATCCGTTTTTGTTTCGCTCTGTAAAGAGCACTTAGGGTTCCCTGTAACAAGACGGCAACGTCTGTAGGGCCTTCCCTATCAAAATAATAAATTCTACTACTACTATTCTACTACTTGAGAACTTGGGCAGGCAGGCACTCGGTGTTTCTAGTTGATGTATTTCAAGTTCGATTTATGCAGATTAGTGCAGTGCAGTGGCTTTGTTTGCGCTGCTAGCATGCTGCGGGTGCGTTGCAGGTGCACTTGCACGTGCACGTTCTGCTGAGGAGAGCGTTCTGGCTTTCACTTGTGCTGTCGTGCGAGGGTGGCAGTGTGAAACACAATCAGACATGGATGTCAGAGCAGGTATCGTTGATTCCGGCCCTCGAGCGGCCTTCGGCCTTGGGCCGCTCTCGGGCCTGAATCAATGTCTGATTCTTCAACTACATGTACTTCAAGGACGCCCGGGCCTAGTAGTTAGTAGGGAGGTTTAGTCCCACGTAATCCGTGGGTACTTTACGTGGGTGTACCACGTGATACTCAGTGACGTGACCCACGTACAGACGTTTTCTGATTCACGACATACCGTGTATGGAGGCTCACCCACGTTCCGCCAGAACGTGGGTGAAAATCAGAATGGAGCGCATTGTGCGAGCTGTGAGGGTGCTCAGCTGAAGAAGTTTCCGAAGCACGAAATCAAAATATTGGATGAGCTTCTTAGGCCGGGGTCTTTGACCAGGTTTTGGCCTTTAGCCGCTTCATGCTTTTGTTTGTTCCGTGTGACACAACATTGCAACGTGGGTGCCCTTCATCCACTTTACGTGGATCACCCACGTAGATCTACGCGTTTCCGTTACGTGGGAACTAAACCTCCCTATTAGGGGCGCGGACAAAAAAAAAAAAAAAAAAAAAAAAAATTAGGGGCGCGGACCGCGAACACAAAGTCAAAGGTCTGAAAGACTGAAGCCCAGAAAGTCGTCAAACGCCTTATTTGATGGCTCGGTCACTCGACACGCGGATTCATGGTTTTGCACCAGGGCCTACACGTTGTAGGGTCATACCGGAATAATCCCTGGCTTGCTAGTTGCTGTTGTGAAGCTCATGAAGTCGTAACTCGGGCGACATGCTGAGCATCATACCGGTAATCATGGTAATCATGAAGAGATACGGGAAGAAAGAACTAACTGTATTAGTAAGTAGTTTTAGTAAGTGTTAGTTAGTTACTTTCAAGAAATTGCTTTCGTTGTCTTGATTTTGAATGTGGCCCATCGGCAGGGGTGTGCTTTCTCTTCTTCGTCTGGCATTATACGGATGTATGTAGAACCGAAGCATGGTTCTTGCCCGCCAAATATACAGTACGCAGTCGCCTTTTGACGACCGGCCGCATAGACTTGGACGTTGCTGTTTGATATTTGGAGTGGAGGACCCTTCTTGAATACGGTAAACTATTGCAGTGTTGCTCGTTCCCTATGCTGTGTCGGAACCTGTATGATTTCTGTCCAGTTGGCATGAGAGACAAACCCCTTTGTGTTTTCCCTGTTGCCAAATATATCGTCGCTGAACGGATGTTTTGCGAAAGTATCGGGATGAGTAATCGTTCAGCGGCCGAAATCTTCCGCCCCTGAAGAAAAGCCGTGTACACACACGAAAGTAAGGGAGAAGTCGCTCCACTCAAGGCTGAACGGATAGGGCTGTTCATTGTGGGTTCACTATGCCTGTGGCAGAGAGCGAGGGAGGGGGAGACGGAATTCGACGTGAAATCAGTGTTCGAAACAGCGTCACCATTACCAATCACCAAAATTTCACGGGAGATGTCGATGTCACTTGTTCCGCGAATCCAGGGCCGCTGGTGAGGCCCTTCTGGTTGTATTGCTATAAGTAAAATCCTGTCGGGAATGGTGGTTTCACAACTCTCTCCGTCGATGTCTTTGCAAGGATGTTGCATAGAGTGGTTTCACATCTTGTCATCATTATGACTAAATTTGTGTGTAAAATGATCATGGTATGTGGACAGTGAGTCTAGAGTTTAGTGGAGTTGGAGCCAACTTGGTTGCCCCGTATAGTCATGTGACAAATGTGAACCAGCTCTAGCATGCTCACAGAACAGGATGTACAGTCGACTCCTGATAGAACGAACACCAGTGTGCAGGAAAATGGCACGTATTCATCTAAAATGGCGGACACCCACGCTGCATACTGTAAAAGCAGAAAATTTCGGTGGTGTAATATTTTCGGTATTCGCCAAAATCGGCGGTTCGGTAGCGGGAAATTTTCGGTAAAACCCGTTCTCCGGGTAGGTGTACTAGTACTACATGTATACAGTATCGGTTGTACCGAAAATTTCGGTGCGTTTTATTTTCGGTAAAAATTGTCGGCACCGAAGTTACCGAAAATAAAACACCACCGAAAATTTCTGCTTTTACAGTACATGGTATGGGCGCACGTGAGCCACGCTGTGGCCCAGTGTGGGGACACTTGTTCGATTCCGCATACAAATGCGTGGAAAAGAAGTTCTCTAATCGCTGGAACTTGTGATTTCTTTCGATATAGACTACTGGTCTTCAAGGTATACAATTGTAGTGACCCAACGAAGTGGAATTTTACCCACCACATACACCAACACCTATTGCTGATCCACACCCTACCTAGACTCTCTCCCACATTTATCAACCCGACACTTCCATTACGCCACTCCACCTTCTACGCACACCAACACCTTCTACCAACCTACACTTCTACCCGAAGGGTGTACCCCTTCCCACCTGTATCGACCCGCACCTAACCTTCACCATTAACTTAGATACATGTATTTCCCACCTTCACCTTCTCACCTCACCTCATCTCACCACCATCACTCCCTATTAACCCGTGCCACCACCCAAAGCCCTCCATTCTTTATCCACTGACGATGTTGTTCAGAACAACGAAACGTCTGGAGAAGTATCGTAAAAATTTCTATCGTTATTAAATGTTATCAAATATACCACTCTTTGGTCTAGAAAGAATACTTTTTGAAGTGGAATTTGCGGAATACAACGTTCGAGACGGCTCAACAAGTCAAGAGTAAAGTGCGAATTTACTATGTACGCGAATGAGAAAACCTACTTGTTTCCCTGCAGCGCTAGTCACGTGCGCCTTCAGTGAATACGTGCCATTAAGTGTTCATAATTATAGCCGAAGTTCTCTATAACAGCAATGCATTCACACAGTACCAGTAGCAAGTCATGACGGCACTTGGTCTACATGCGGCCCTTTAAGATATGTCTGAAGAGGGGCTGAGGCTTCCTGCAGCTTCATCTGTGAAAGGAATTCGGGTGGACACACCCATTCCCATAGCGCTGCACATCCGAACCAGTTCCGTTATTTTACAACGTTTCGGCACTTGGCCATCGTCAGGTAACAATGAATACAGTGGAAGATATGGTTCGTTATAAACGAAATGGGTTCGCTGCAAAGGGTCAATTTTTGTATGGGTTCAAATAGGGACATGGGCAATGGTTCGCTATACCTCGAAATTCGTTATATGCAAATTCGTTATACAGTAGGTCCCCGATTACCCGGATCGCCTGGCCAGGCAGGGCAATGGAAAAATAACGGCTTTTTTCCTGATTTTCCCCACGTGAAGCACCATTCAAGCGATGCACAAGATGTATGACAAGTTTAATGTACTTGTACAACAACGGTTGGAGTCAAACTGTGTAATGATAGTGTCATTTTGAGTGACTGATTTCCGTTTCTGTTATTCCTTTGATACTCTGTGTGTATGTATGTGTGTGTGTGTGCGCGCGCGCGTGCGCGCGCGTGTGTGTGTGCGTACGTGCGTGTGTGTGTGTGTGTGTGTGTGTGTGTGTGTGTGTGTGTGTGTGCAGCCAGTGAGCAAGACAAGCGGATAACCAGCACTCTGGGACATGGCATCGTACAGCTCCTCCACGCTGGCTGCTGCTCTCTTAGCCTGCGTACTAGGACTGTTGAGCTCGCCTCTGGACCTATGCCAGGCGCAGCGTAAGTGTGCATCATGTGTATGTGTGTCCATAGCTTGGAGGATAAGGGGTGGTGGTGGAGGTGGAGGTGCAGGGACGAAATCCTGTCCGGCTCAAGAAGCAAAAGTCGAAATACACCGAAAAGCGTGTTTATACAGGCGCAATGTAAGTTTGCATCATGTTTATTATTGTAAGACATGTTATTATAACGAGTCGCAAATTTAACGATTGTCCAAAATTCATAGGTTAACGAGAAGATATGTTAACGATCTTGCAGTATTCTGCCATATCCACACACAGCATATATGAAGCAGTACGGCCTCAACGGATCTTATTATAACGAAGAAATGTCATCCGTTAAAACGTTAGATTTGCTTCCTCGTTATATATACATGTCTTACAGTATGTGTCCATAGCTTGGAGGATAGGGTGGGGATGGGGGGGGGGGGGGGGGGGGGTAAAGGTGCAGGGACGAAATCCTATCCGGTTCAAGAAGCAAAAGTCGAAATATACCGAAAAGCACGTTTATACAGGCGCAACGTAAGTTTGCATCATGTGTTTGTGTCCAATAGCTTGGAGGAGAAGGCGGTGGGGGTGGAAAGCAAAAGTAAGCTACAGCTGTATGAAGAACGTAGCGTCGATTATCAAAGGGCACAATGCTGCAAAACTTCCCCTCCCTACCCGCCTCTCTGCTGTGTTATTATCACTGCCACCCATATATGCATTCGAATATTATGCAGCTTCCCAAAGAATTCCCGCCTCAACCCCTGATGTCCCTGCATGCTAATTTCCACAAGACCACGGAAGTAACAACTTCCTTGTCTTTTAGCACACCCACAGAACACGAGCAGTTTGATTTTTGTGCCATCTGGCCACGGTTCAGGATTGATATTATGAGGGTGAAATAATGAAAATCAATCTTCCATCATTTTCTCCTCCGCCACCTTCAGATTTGCCTCGACCAAGGCTTCAGCCTTGGCCGTCGCCAGTTCCGCTTCTCTTCTTCTCAGTTGTTCCTCGCGCTCCGCCGCGACAGCAGGAGGAGGCGGCTTTGGGGCCGCCTCTCCCGCTGCGGCCACGGTGCCCTTCGTATGCCGGTCTTTGATAGGATGCTGAGCCGGTTTCTCGCCGCCAACACCGAGCGTGGACGCTCGGCGCTGTTGGTCCGACCGGTCCTGGGGACCCCCTCTTCCCCACGGCATGGCCGTTTGGGAGAGGGCCCCGGGGACCGTGCACCATCCCTCTGCCGGTGAGTTACTGGGCCTGGCGATGAGCTTCGAGATGGTTCGACTGCCGCGTTGAGCGACCTGATGGCTGAATGCAGCTGCGTCAGCCCTTGCTGCAAGCGGCGGATCACCCTTGCCGAATTAAATTGGCGCATGGCCTCAAGGGCGGCGGCCGACTGTCCGAGCGCCTCGTGCAGCTCACGGAGATTATCTGCGGGCGGGTTGTTCCGTTTGGGTGGCATCTATAACAACCAGGTCAAACAGAGAACACAGACGTTGGGATCCTGGTCACAGCACCAAATGTCGCATCCCTGCGAGGTTCGTTGCCTGTCATGATCGCTCACAACCCAACCAAATCCAACCGCCAGGCGGTCGACCAATATAGTCGACGACCCAACTTAGTGTTCTGCTCACCTTGGTTACACACGAAGCGAAGACAACGGGTAGAGGATCTGAGAGTCTCATGCTATTACTCAAGTCTGGGAGAGAGTTAATTGTGTAGAGTTATGAGGTGACATTGTTCTTTTATGCACTGAGAAGACGAGATAGAGAAGTTCGTGCAAAGCACAGCGTGATAGTTCTGAGAAGGCGGCGATAATAACAGGTTTTACAACGCATGCATGGCAAGAAAACAGGAAAAGATCAATAGTTCAATAACGGAAACGACAATGAATAAGAAGCACAAACGGAGCAAAAGGCCGGATCGGGACATAGTACGTCTCCGCGGAAATCTTTGAATTATATGGATCACGTCGGGGAGCCCGATCACCCGACGTGATAGAACAGCGTAACTCCGGCGGGATGTTGTTTCATATCCGCGTCCCTTTTCCGGGAACTTCACCGGCGGGCCCTTCGCGGGTCACCGCGGCGTCGCTGTACCACGCTTGTCACGCCTTCCTTTTGCGCCTTCATTTTGCGCGCGGTTCCCCGCTCTTTTGCGCACGCCTCTCGTTCTTCTGCACTCAGCTCTCATTTTTCTGCACTCAGCTCTCATTCTTTTGCGCACGGCCCTTCGTGTCTTGCACGAAGCGCGAAAGGGATCATGGAAATCAATAGGACTTCTCAGTCACATGATTTTGCATGAAGCCTAGAGCGTACATTCCAGGAAGTCAAGAACTTCCTAGAACATTCCTAGAACATTCCACGCGAGAACCTACCTGACCAGGTTCCGGCGGTGAATCATACGATGTGTCCTGTCCAAGAGACATGACACCAACGTGGGATATCACGCCTAAAAAGCATGACACCTACGCGGAACAGCGCGTGCCGCTCAACCTACATGCTCAACACGTGGGACAAGACACTGGCCAAACCACGTGATAGTATAGATTGTGACAGCTCAATCACAGAGCTGCACACTACACAGATCCTGCTGTCACAAGATCTGTCAAACCGCGAGGGTCACGTCCAGGACGTGACATGTGTATGTGTGTGTGTGTGTGCGTGTTACTATGTGTGTGCGTGTTAGCATGTGTGTGTGTGTGGTGTGTGAGCGAGATTAAGCGCGTACTTGTTAGTGCTAGACCTGCGCCTACTGCATCTGCCTCTGAAATAGCCCGTCCCTGTATACATTCACGTGATTACTCCTCTCGCTATCGTATTATCACACCTCTCTCCACTTAGATATACCAGCGCTGCCTTCTATTCCATTATCGTCTGATGATTGGTTCAGCCATGAAACTCTAAGTCACAACGGAATTTATTTGCCAAGGTTTTCATTGTGTGCCTTTGTGTAATAATAATAATAAGGCCAAACTAAAAAAGGTGTGTGGTTCGACTAACATGGACATTTTTTTACGGGCGGGCGGATTTAAAAAAAAATATATATATTTTAGTACATGTAAATACACTGTACTGCCTTTAGACACCCAGTACATCGGCATTATTACGCAGTGTTATGCCATACATGTTGTATAAAGGGATCACTGGCTAATACTTTGAAACATTGTGTGGCAGAAATGTGACTTAGAAGTATGTGTGACTCAGCCCTCCGGACCCAATGAACAGTGCTATGGCAGATGTGTTGAGTAAAGAGTATGGTGGCAAATCGTGAAATCTACATTAATTAATTGGAGCATTGTACAGCAGAAACGGTAAAGGGAAAACAGACTGTGACTTGTAATGGGGAGAAAGACTTAGTTTTTGGTGCAGTATGCTCTACTACGGTTAGTCTGCTAGATGTAAATATATCGCACCAGTCATATGATGTGGAACGATGATGTGGAACACTTTGGTCTACCGGCTACCCTCTGGATGATTTTCAGTGGAAATAGTACCACTTCGAAGTACTCTTTTGTCACTTTTTGTTGAAGTAGTGACGTTAAAAGTTACGGGCAGTACCCGGTCCGGGACCGCTCGGATAGGCGAGGTATGAGTGTATGCACACTTGGGATGCCATTCGGGTACCCGTGTGGTCCTCGTTATGACTGTGTATCTAGGCTTGTGTTCAAAACAGGCTTCTATACGAGACAGGCTTTAGTACAAGACACTACCGACACGTCGCGTTTTGATCACACAACACCCGCGTCATTGTGTGCTGTACTCCCTGTGTGTGTGTGTGTGTGTGTGTGTGTGTGTGTGTGTGTGTGTGTGACTTCTGTGTTGTGCGTCCCTGTTGCGTTCCTGTTGCGTCCCTGTTGCGTCCCTGTTGCAGCCACTGTGACCCATTGTGTCAGCCCAGCAGCGGCGGCAGGCCTCATGGATTCGTGCAAAACCAACCGATCGTCTGGTGCTGATAAAACACTGGCTGGCGTCTTCGGACAAACGCCAAGCATCCTGCCTGAAGATGCCAAGTCTCTGTAAGTGTGATATCGATGCATGTCTATTCAGGGACGTAGCTGGTCCCCCTTTTACGGGGTGCACGGCCGCATATGTGTAAGATGGCTGGTGCATGTCCGTGCATGCTGAAATAGGTCGAAATTGTTAGGGGGGGGGGGGGGGTGCACGTTCCCCCATGCACCATGTGAGTTACCCGCCTGTGTCTTCTTATGTGCTGACGTCACTAAGACGTCACTAGAACTCTGCACGCACGCAGGCCCACCTGTTCGACCTTCCCCATTTGCTGTTGTGTATTTGCCGTCCGAGGGGTGACTTCCTTGTTTTTTTTGTTTGTCTTATGGAATATATTTAAACAGCCTTGTCAATGCTGCGGCGACTGCTCTTTGTTGCGTATCGGTTTTAATGGAAAGACTTTCAATAAAACCGATCCGCAAACACCGCCCATGCCACACGTTGTGAATTCACTACTATCCTACAGGATTTCTATGTGAGTTCATATTATGTGATTTGTGATTGTTGTTCATCACAGGAGCTTTAGTGGGTTCACGCCAGGATCACTGCCTGCCAATGTCTTTTATCCCTTTAGTAAACTCACCAAACTGTAAGTTGGGTTCAGTGAGCTTTTTCAGTAGCCATGTGCGTGCGTGCGTGAGTGCGCACGCGTGCGCATGCGTGTGTGTACATGTGTGTATGTGTGTGTGCATGTGTGTGTTTGTGCATTTGTTTGTGTGAGTGTGTGTATGTGTGGATGTATGTGCATATGCATGTGTGTGCCTGCCTGCCTGCCTGCCTGACATGCACGTCTATCTGCGTGTTTGTATAATGTGTTTGAAAATCTGAAGCACAGAACAGCAGGCAAGCTATGTATTGTGTACATGTATCAACACCAGGCTCTTCTCTTGTTGCACAGACGCAGTTCTGTCGTCAACTCTAGTTATTGTCCAACCAAGAGCATGTCTTTTTTGCATTCACTTATGATCTATGTGGAGACAATTTTCCACTGATGATTGGAACAGGAGAATCGATTCTGGAAATAAGAACACGTAAAACTCTTTACAAGTAGTCATGTTGCATGGTGATATCTGCAGCATTCATAATTTTAACTCTTTACAAGTAGTCATGTTGCATGGTGATATCTGCGGCATTCATAATTTTTAGGGCTCTGATTAAATTGTCTAATGCTCTTGCTCATTCCCTTACAGGGACATTCTAAATTGTACCGATGGTGACCTATCTCTCTATGACTACGTTTTCAATCGTAACAATCTGCTTTCAGAAATGTAAGGATTCGTCGCACTGCATTCAATACATTGTACCAGGGGCGTCACACACGGTACAACCAGTACGGCCATGGTCGCACCACTTTGAGTCCAGGCGTCCAGGATGGCCCGCCCAGTTCATCCAAAAAAGCAATAGCAGAGACCTGAAACGGGTCCTATTGGCCGAAAAATCCCATTTTTTCCCCAGGGCAGGGGCACCCCTGACCCCGATCGTACCACTCCCATGTGACGCCCCTGTGTACTCATACCGAATTGATGGCATTGCCGCAATGACTTGTGAGCCTGTGCTCTGTGTGGTGGGGATTGTGTGGCCTTACTGTCTGTGCGAGAGTCGTTAGTCCTTTGCAGCCCATTGTGTGCTGTATTTGCGGCGTGTACTGCATGTGTACAGCGATGTTTAGGATTGATGTGTATGCGTGCAATAGTAGAGGTCAAAACTCAAAAAGGATAACATCTATCTATCATTGGATGTACTTGCTGTGGTGATGCCTGGCGTCATCCACTGACATATGCATCGTATTCACCTTGCTTTCTTTCCTCATCTCGGTGCATTGTGTGTGTGTGTGTGTGTGTGTGTGTGTGTTCTGTCTCTGCAGTAACATAGTAAGCTGTTCCCTTCCCTCCCTGACAGGACAAATCTTTACCGGATGTGTGCAACTTCGCAAGATGTAAGTCCAGCTGACAATGCATACAGTAATGCGTGAAACTCTCCATTGTCCATGTGAACCAACAAATGTTTCTGCGTCGCTGCATCTATCTGCTTGGTCTTGTACTGGTTTATCGGTCTGTGTTCTCCCACTTTCCCGTTTCCTATCTGTGTCTTGTCTGTGAGTCTATCCGCCTTCTTGTCGGTGTGTCTGTCCACGTTCTTGTCTGTGTGTGTCTGTCCACGTTCTTGTCTGCGTGTCTGTCCAAGTTCTTGTCGATGTGTGTCTGTTCACATTCTTGTCTATGTGTCTGTCCACCTTCTTGTCGATGTGTCTGTCCACCTCACGTGTGCGTCAATTTGCCTTTCTGTGTGTGCATCTGACTGCCTGCCCGTTTGTCCACCTACCTTAGTCTGTATATACATCTCTGAACCGGGCCACTGTGCTTGTATACCTGGCTGTGAATTCAAACATTCCTTCTTCTGTGCTTGCGTGTAGATCTTTCATATCAACATCCACCCACACTCTGCCTCCAGAGTTGTTTCATGATGCCACCGGGCTAACCGACTTGTAAGTGTCTCACAACGCTGCTATCGGTGCAGTCTGGTCGTGTGTGTGTGTGTGTGTGTGTGTGTGTACGTGTGTGTACGTGTGTGTGTGTATGTGTGTACGACTGTGTATGGTATGGCGGGTACACATGCCCTCTACAGTAGGAAACACGTTTTGGTGGGCAAAAAGTTGGTCCGGCGATAACCTGACCAACTGGACCGGTTCCGGCGGGCCTTTGCTATTCCTTTGCTTGAACCCTGTTGTGAATAGTTAATACATTTGGCATTGCTGTTCATCCCCTTTGCTGCAGTGTAATGTCAGGATCACTAATGGCAACTCTACCTATCGGACTGTTTGACGCCTGTCCTCAGCTAGCTCGCATGTAAGCCACTTCACAGCCAAATGGGTTCTTATTGTGCGATGTACATACCCGATGTGAGGACAGCTCTAAGTCATCACCACGGGTTTTAAGTTCTGGTATTGTAACGTCAATGGACATCCAGTGGACAATATAGCCACTGTTGTCAGGTGGTTGCTTATGCGTTGATATCTACGGCTTGACAGTTCAAGTTGATATCTACGGCTTTGCAGTTCAAGTTGATATCTACGGCTTGACAGTTCAAGTTGATATCTACGGCTTGACAGTTCAAGTTGATATCTACGGCTTGACAGTCAAGTTGATATCTACGGCTTGACAGTTCAAGTTGATATCTACGGCTTGACAGTTCAAGTTGATATCTACGGCTTGACAGTTACAAAGAAGAGAAAACATGCATTCAGTGGACTGTTCTCCACGCTCTTCTGTTCCTATAGCGATAGGAGAGCTCAGTGTGTAGGTCTTGCCAAAAAGCCCAACCAGTCTCAGCGGGCTTCTATATTTCTGTTTCAGTTCTCTCTCGTTCTCTTCCTCTCTCTCGCTCTGTCTCTCGCTCTTTCTCTGTGTCGGTGTCTGTGTCTATTTCTATTTCCATTTCTCTTACACCAACGCATATGGCCGATTGGTTTGCAGGCCTGCCTGCGAATCATGAGGTCCCGAGTTCAAGACCCGCGCTGGTAGCAGGGAGCGTGTAAAAAGACTTTTTACGCGTGTTGAACTGTGCCGACACCCACGGTCAACTGGGTACTCACAGCTCGGAGTGAGAATAACAAGTGTAACAACTTGATGAGTCGAGGAATAGATACTCAATGGGAGTAGATAGCATGGCATATATAGGGGGAGAGCATAGGTGATAACTAACACAAGGAATATGTCACAACAAGGATGGCAGTTCACAGGGTTATGGGCCGTTACACGCCCGATTGGTTGAGAGACTAACCTCCTCTCCCCTGACTCACTTGTGAGGTCTGCATTCGCCACTAAGGTTAACAGACATAGTGGTGGCCTGCGGATGCGAAGGCTAGTTTGTGTGTTTCTGAACGAACATTCAAGCGATCCCGACGCGGATCCCGCGAATATTATTATTATTATTTCTCTTACAAGGATGCAGTGAATGGGATTTTCGGTCTTTGACCACTTTGCTGGTGGGCTGATCTACTCACCTTCCACCGCTTTAGGAGCTGCTATTGGTGTCGGGGTCCCAACGCATCCCAACACTCAACAGTATACTATCAGTTATAGTTACATTACATTATATTACTGAAACGGAAAGCCATCTTTGTCTCCAACCAAAGCAACAACTCGCGGAGCAACCAAAGAACAACTAAACTGAAAAGAAGAACCACATGGTTCAAAACCAATACACAAACCCGGCCCGGGCCGTATCGCGTATGCCAGCGACACGTGCATGAAAGCAAGTACAGAATGCAGAAAAGTAGCTTGCATGAAAAGTGCGTAGCGTTCACACCTAGGCTGTATGCTAACCCGCACTACAACTCGCGTACTATACAAAGGACTAGTACTGCGCAGTAGGCACGCATTCAAATATGCTGTAGACATGCACTGCATAAATCTCCAAGTCCTCGTACAAACTGTGCAGTGCTGCAAAGGTACAAATAAATAAATATCAAACAAATAATATTATCAATGTGCAGGTCAGCGACATCCTCCCCACCAAAACCTAGTGCAGGTTTTATAAGTTCAACCATTGCCTGTCGCTATACGCTGGGCGAGCGGAGAAGGTAGCGGATCATCCCACTTGCCTTGTTCCTTCCAGGCCTCTTGCAGGCGGATCTTGCCTGTCAATACTGCCGGTGACACCAAGTCGAGCGGATCAAATGTCGCTGCTATGCACTTCAATGGGGTGCGCCTCGTCCATGTCTTCCAGAGTGGCAGTTGACACTGCATCGCTACGTCAGAGGGAGAGTGTGCCGGCTGTCAAACACTAGACGGCACTGAGGGCATTGCCTGTAGCTGCTGAGGTGCTATGGCTGTTGCTGCTGCTGCTATAGCTGAAATCACTGCTACCATTGCTACTGTTATCATGAAGCAGGGTATGGTGTTTGCTGCCACACTTGCTGCAAGTAACACTACTATCACACATTCTCCGGCTGTGCCCTGTCCGCAGGCAACGATAGCAAAGGCCATTGGTTTGCGCATACTCGCGCCGCAGAGCAACAGGCATTCTGTGGAGCTTGTTCTCATCATCGGCAGTGGACAGCGTGAAGCACTGTGCTGATGCACCCTCGCACTCCCAGGCCACAGGCTTCTTGTCAGATACAGATACACCATGGGCCTCCTGATACGCTGTACCCAGCTCCGTGATCTCTGCCAACGTTTTCTCGCCGATCTTGTTTTCCAGCAAGTACGCACGGAGGTCAAGCGAGCATCCCTGGAGCACAAATTGGCGGACGATTGCCATGAACATCTCACTGTTCCCACTGCTCTGCTTCTGGCCCTGCGGCCCTCCAGATAGCAATGCCCACTCTTGCACCAGTTGCACTACATGGGTTACGTACCGGAAAAACGTGTCCTCCGTCTGCTGATGCAGAGACAAGAGCTCGGACCACGTCTTCTCGGCAGTCTTGCCAAAACTACGTGTCACTTGAACTTTAGCGCTATCATAAGTTGTGACATGATCCAGCACCGGTTCAAGCCTTGTCCCCATCGCAGCCGAACGGAGGGCCAACAACCATGTCGATTTTTCGTAGCCATTTTGCTGAACAACAGCCTCAAATGATATCAAATAACGCCGGATGTCCTGTTTGTCGGTGTATTTCGGCACATCCAACTTGTGGGGGCGCTTCTGCACGTCGTTACTGTCACTACCACTCGCGGCTTGGAGTTTTTCTATCTCCTTCTTACTGTCCAGCTCCTTCTCAGCGATTCGTTCTGCACGGTCTTGTGCTCTCTGGTCCCTATCGGTTGCTTCGGTGAGCTTGCGCTCCACGAAAGAGACCAGTGCCTCGCCAGAATATCCGTAATCCTTGCCAAGCTTTAGGTAACTCGTCTCCAAGTTCATCCATCCAAAAGCCTCAGCGCTTCCACCAGTACCAGGCGATTTCCCTTCGGCTTCGGACTCGGCCATGCTAAGCCAGCACGCTACGATGCACGATTCAAATTTTACTGGGTGGTCGCCAAATATTGGTGTCGGGGTCCCAACGCATCCCAACACTCAACAGTATACTATCAGTTATAGTTACATTACATTATATTACTGAAACGGAAAGCCATCTTTGTCTCCAACCAAAGCAACAACTCGCGGAGCAACCAAAGAACAACTAAACTGAAAAGAAGAACCACATGGTTCAAAACCAATACACAAACTGTTATGGATTGCATGCATGTTATGTGCAACGTCACAGTCCTAGATTACATGCATGCTATGTGTGACGTCATTATCAGATTATCTTAGCTACTGTTACCATGCGCGTAGTTACTGTTGCCATGCGCGTAGTTACTGTTGCTATGCAGCACTCACTGTATCTAGAGTGTGCGCATGTGTGTAATGTGCTTCTCCTTGGATCCATCTTGGCGTCCTGTGCTGCATGTCTTTCCTCTCTGGTTTTACCTTTACTTCCATGTTCCCTTTCAATGCAATGTATTTCTAAACTCTCCGATCCGTGTGTATCAGTGGAACTGTGTATGAGTAGTGTGCGGGCTGAATGCGAACCACAACAATTGGCGACGAAGATAAACTGCAGGCCGCGATTAAAAGTTGAACGATGGATGATTCCGGAGATGAAAAGCCATTGAAGCGTCTCGATGTCACCGGTCCTGCCCATGTCGTGGCAGAGCGCTGGCGGAAATGGAAGAGATCTTTCTCGTATTATGTCGTAGGGAAGGGCATAACGGACAAGACTCGGGCTAAGGCCTTACTTCTGCATTTCGGCGGAGAAGGAATTCAAGACATATACGATACCTTGGAGTCGTCCATAGACCAAACTGCTGGAGACGCGCTGAAGGCGCTGACAGACGCTTTGGATGGACATTTTGCCGTCACTGCCAACGAGCCCTACGAGCGGCACATTTTCCGACAGATGGCCCAGAAAGAGAAAGAGACTGTGGCCCAGTTCGTAACTCGACTCAGGAATCAAGCGAAATTTTGTAATTTCACTGACGAAGAAGACCAAATCCGAGATCAACTGATCCAAGCCATGTCGGACCCGAAGCTGCGCCAGAAACTCCTGGAGGAGAAGAATATCAAACTGAAAGATGCCCTGGTGAAAGCCAGACAGCGGGAACTGGCGACTGTGCAAGCACGGAGCATGGACAGCTCTGCAGAATCGTCCATTCATCAGCAACGATCGTCGTCGTCAGGACCTCACGCTAACTCGTCAGGCAGACATCGTCACTCTGGTGCGGGACCACGTGGAGGTGGTACACAGACTCAATCAGCAACGAGGAATGCTGACTCGGAGTGTTTTTCGTGTGGCCGGAAAGGTCATTTCTCACGTAGCCCTGAGTGTCCAGCACGCGGAAAAAAATGTTCAAACTGTGGGAAAGTTGGACATTTTGCTGTTGTCTGTCGGTCGCAGAGGAAGAAGGACAAGGGAGGACAGCAGCGCAGAGTGCATGATTTGTCTGCTGACGCAGAGCAACAGGACAAGAGCAAGCAGAGCGCCAGTGAACCAGCCAGCAACTCCTACTCGTGCGAAATGTACAATGTCGGCCGAGTGGGTAGTAGCTCAAACAAACCAGTGTTCGTCGATCTGGAGATAAATGGAGATCATCTTCTCATGGAGCTCGACACAGGAGCTGAGCACACCGTCATTCCGGAGAAGCTGTGGCAAGCTAAGTGGTCAGATGTGTCGTTGTGTAAATCGGATATTCGTTTGTGTGCATTTGGTGGAACTGACATTCCTGTTCTTGGTGAAGCCCGTGTTAGTGTGAAGTGTAATGCACAGGTCGTTGAGTGTTTTCTACTCGTTGTAAAAGAGGGCTCTTGTGCACTGCTGGGTAGAGATTGGTTGAGACATATTCGTCTCGATTGGCAAGCCATTTCAGCGTCTTTGCACACAGTCGATCAGCAGCCAGAGTCTGCAGAAGTGTTTAGTGAGTTTTCAGACGTGTTTTCTGACACTCTTGGCTGCATTTCTGAACACATAGCAGAAATTCGTTTGCGAGATATGGCTGTGCCCCGATGTATCCCTGCACGTCCGGTACCGTATGCGTTACGTACCCAGGTAGATCGTGAACTTGATCGTCTAGAGCGTGAGGGCATTATTAAGAAGGTGGAGGCTGCAGAGTGGTCTTCACCAGTTGTAGTTGTACGCAAGCGCAATGGAGACATTCGTTTGTGCGCGGATTTCAAAGTATCCATCAACAAACACATTGATCCACAGCAGTACCCCATACCAAATCCCACAGATCTGTTGTCGTCTCTGGGTGGGGGCAGAGTGTTTTCTAAACTGGGTTTACGGCAAGCGTACGCGCAGCTGAAGCTCAGCGCGGAAAGCCAGAAGCTATGTGTCATCTCGACACATCGTGGTTTGTATGCGTATACAAGGTTGCCATTTGGTGTCTCCAGTGCCCCGTCGATTTGGCAGCGCGTCATCGAACAAATCGTACAGGGTCTTGATGGTGTATCTGTATATTTCGATGACTTACTTATTGCTGCAGGTTCACGGCGAGATCATGACATCCGCCTGAGGCGAGTTTTAGCCCGTTTCCGGAGGTATGGCATTCGTGTTAGTAGGGAAAAGTGTGTTTTCCTACAGGACAGTGTTCAGTATCTCGGGTATACCGTTTCTAAGAGCGGCATAGCCCCGAACGACGACAAGGTGAGAGCTATCTCTGCTGCTCCACCGCCGCACGATGTCGCTTCGTTACAGTCATTTCTTGGCATGGTAAATTTCTATTGTCGTTTCGTACCGAGCCTGTCTACCATGTTGCATCCTTTGCATTGTCTGCTGAAGAAAGGAACTGTTTGGTTATGGTCGGCTGAGTGCCAGAGTGCTTTCGATAGTGTGAAAGATGCATTGACCTCATCTCCTATCCTAACGCATTATCAGAATGACCTGCCTGTCGTGCTAGAAGTTGATGCATCTCCGTACGGAATTGGAGGTTGCCTATTTCACATTGATGAGCAGGGTGAGAAAAAGCCAATCTATTTTGTATCTCGTGCACTCACCGCTGCCGAAAAGAACTACAGCCAAATAGACCGCGAGGGTCTCGCTATTGTGTTCTCTATCAAGCACCTCCATCAGTTTCTGTATGGTCGTCATTTTGTGTTGCGTACTGACCATAAGCCGTTATTACGTATTCTGGGTGCTAATGTTGGCATTGGTAGCACTGTTGCTGCTCGTTTGCAACGCTGGGCTGTGTTTCTTGCCAGCTATGATTACAGTATTGAGCATGTGAAGGGTACTGACAATGTGACTGCTGACTGTTTGTCTCGTCTACCCCAGCCTTTGTCGGCAGAGCAGGAGTCTGTCCTCATTCATGCTATGAACGAATTTACCGCCGATCCATGTGGTGACATTCCTCTGTCTGCACCAGAGGTCGCCAAGGCAACTCAAGGTGATGAGGTATTGTCGGATGTGATGCGATTTCTCAGATTTGGTTGGCCTAGTGATGTAGCAGAACGTTTCGTACCGTACAGCCGCATTAGGGATGAATTGTCCATTGAACAAGGCTGTTTGCTCTGGAAAAGCCGTGTAATCATTCCCAGTACATTTCGACAAGCTCTCCTGCGGGAATTACATTCTGTGCACCTTGGCGTAAACAGAATGAAGTCAGTTGCCCGCTCATTCTTTTACTGGCCTAAGTTGGACTCTGATATTGCTGATTTGTGTGCATCGTGTGAGCTGTGTCAGCAATTTGCTCGAGCTCCCTCTAAGGAGGCTACACACCCGTGGGTTTACCCCAGCCGAGCTTTTGAGCGTGTGCATATAGATTTTGCCGAATTTGAGCACCGTTTCTTCTTTGTTGTCGTGGATGCCTACTCAAAATGGGTCGAAGTATTTGATATGGGCCGTGATTCCACTACGTCGAAGACAATTTCTTGCTTGATGAAATTGATTTCCCACTTTGGTATCCCAAAGTTTATTGTGAGCGATAATGGGCCTCAGTTCACGTCCCACGAGTTTGCGTCATTCTGTTCACAAAATGGCATCATTCACAAGCTCACGCCTCCCTACCATCCAGCATCTAACGGTCAGGCTGAGCGCATAGTCCAAGAGCTAAACAAATCGTTGAAGACACGTCCGCCCACTGTCTCGATTGCTGCTCAGTTGTGTCGTTTTTTGTTTGCCTATCGTACTACTCCGCATAGTACCACACGAGTTTCCCCTGCTGATTTGGTATTGCGATTCACCCCGACGTCCCGTTTTCCATGTTGCAGCCATCCTTTGGTGACACGATGCGTCAGCCAACGATGTCTTCTGGTCCGCCGTCTCGTGGTTTTGTTTCCGGCGATCGAGTTTGGTTCCTGAATCCTGTGCCCCGTGGTGGTCCAAAGTGGCTGAAGGGTGTGGTCCTGAAGCGCTTTGGCCCCCTGACCTACTCCGTTGAGTATGATGGTCGACAACGTACTATACACGTTGAGCATTTGCGCGCGTGCCAGTCGGATGGTACTTCTGTTTGTGTCGACATGTTTCCGTCGACTTCTCCACAAGTTCCAGACACGGCTCCTGTGCCTGTGTTGCCTCCACAGCAGCCATCCTCTCCGGTACTGCCTGTTCCTTCGTCACAACCTACTAGTCCAGTTGCAGTTTCGAGTCCTCAGCCGTCTCTTCCGTCATCTAGTACTACTGTGCCTAGTCCAGCGTCACCAGCTGCTAGCCCCTGTCCGCCTCTTCGTCGTTCTGGCCGTGAGCGTGCTGCTCCGAAGCGCCTGATTGAAGAGATGTAGACTCTTATCTGTACTGTGCAACTTTGCTGTTTACACAGGTTTACACTGTTCCTATTCCTTGAATATGTGACGGTTTGCTCTCAGTTTTTCTCGTTTTCTTTATTCTATCGTTTTCGGTTTTCCTTGGTCAAATGTGGATACTCCCCATTTCTCATTTTAGGGGGGAGGAGTGTTATGGATTGCATGCATGTTATGTGCAACGTCACAGTCCTAGATTACATGCATGCTATGTGTGACGTCATTATCAGATTATCTTAGCTACTGTTACCATGCGCGTAGTTACTGTTGCCATGCGCGTAGTTACTGTTGCTATGCAGCACTCACTGTATCTAGAGTGTGCGCATGTGTGTAATGTGCTTCTCCTTGGATCCATCTTGGCGTCCTGTGCTGCATGTCTTTCCTCTCTGGTTTTACCTTTACTTCCATGTTCCCTTTCAATGCAATGTATTTCTAAACTCTCCGATCCGTGTGTATCAGTGGAACTGTGTATGAGTAGTGTGCGGGCTGAATGCGAACCACAACAACAAACCCGGCCCGGGCCGTATCGCGTATGCCAGCGACACGTGCATGAAAGCAAGTACAGAATGCAGAAAAGTAGCTTGCATGAAAAGTGCGTAGCGTTCACACCTAGGCTGTATGCTAACCCGCACTACAACTCGCGTACTATACAAAGGACTAGTACTGCGCAGTAGGCACGCATTCAAATATGCTGTAGACATGCACTGCATAAATCTCCAAGTCCTCGTACAAACTGTGCAGTGCTGCAAAGGTACAAATAAATAAATATCAAACAAATAATATTATCAATGTGCAGGTCAGCGACAGCTGCACCTGTGCCTTAGATCTTTGCAGAGTGGTGTTGTTCCTATGGATGCTGAGAACTCAGTCTAACCGAGTTTCAAGCTAACGGTGAACTATTTGTTCTTCCTTCCTGTATGTGTGTGCGTGTGTCCAGCACTCTGACCGGGAATAGTAGGCTGATGGATCTTCCACAAGGCTTGCTCAGCACACATCCTCGCCCCTCGTCTGTACTTGTGTAAGTTTGATTAGCTTGCAGTGACGTTTGGCAGTTGTTGCTCATTGGCGTCGGAACCGGTGCGGCAGGTGCGGCCAAAGCCGCACGAATAATTTCATTAAAGTGAAACAAGGAAAATTGCAGGGCACAAGTTATGCGTTAGGCCATAGTCTTGGCTCACCATCAGAACAATTTCATCTTGTGACTTCTGAAGCAATGGAATATGGGCTATTTGTGCCCAATTTACCTATAGTTCTCCCGGGGAAAGACCCCGCACACCTAGCCCATTCATGGCCGGATCATTGCAAAATAAATACCTTCCCATGCCCCAGTTGCTCCAAAGGCAAATTAGGTTTTTGAACCCCGGACTGCATCTGGTTTGTGAAGTTGACTGTCATGGAGGACTGTAGTATTGAATTGCTTTATCTAAGCCAAGCAGCGTAAATGGACAAAATTCCGCATCAAGGGATAAAACCGTGCAACAAACGCTCTCAATAATGCAACCAAGAGGACTGTGCGATACTGTAAACCACCCAATGTTTGCGTCAATAAATCTTTGCAATCTCTCAGGACCAGCGAGTTTACGATGGCAAATGTTTGCGGAGCACTGTGGCCACACATACGCCCACTTCTGCTGGTGCTGGTGCTGCTGCTGCGGTGGCCTGATGGTTCTGCGCCATCTCGATAGGTAAATGCACTAAAGAAATCCAACCGCGAGTCAAAAGTATCGCCGCGTTTCTATTTCAATTACATCATGCATGCGACGACTCCAGTCATTTCGATGGCGTGGGTTCGAATCCCACCGCTGCCACCAATGTTGTAACTCGCTTTCTCTTCCTGCTCCCAGTTCCGTGCCATCTCCACACTTGTACAAATGGACGACGATAACTACATTTAGAAGACTGTTTATTGACACGACGACGAAACACAACTATACATGACGAACTCAAGACGAAGACATCATGAACTCGAGACGAAGACACACTGAACTCAAGACGAAGACAGCTTTTCACACCACAGCAACACGCGCATGCACCAACATGACGTACACACGACGTACACAAAATAACGTACTACAACACATGTTCCCAGAACGGATGTCAAGACTAAAGATTGCAAGAAATGGCCGGAGCTACTGTAAACTAGGCCTAGAACTAAGTTACATGTGTTCTACATGGACAATCGAAGGGACCACGGACCTAAGCCGGGACCCAATGCACGCTTGGACTACAAGGAACAACAGCACAAATCAAACTAACAAGACCGGGTGCTCACCTGAGGAGGCGCGCCAATGCGGAGCCTGGGCGTTCGTAGTACGTCATTAGGAACACCGGCTGACACAGCGACGAGCTTCAGGGTCGTGGATTCGATGAGTTGGGCGCCAAATGTCGTCTCGGATGGAGAACGGACGACTCCGTTTCACGGGGACCAGATGATCACCTGAGTAGGCGCGCCAATGCGGGGCCTGGGCGTTTGTAGTACGTCATTGCATGGTGGAGCGGCGACGAGAAGAGAAACACCGGCTGACACAGCGACGAGCTTCAGGGTCGTGAGGTGAAGACGAGCTAATAGTTGGGCACCAAATGTCGTCGCGCAAAGGACGAACTATCTCTTCGCATTCGTCCCGCCACACAAACAAAGGGTCTAGGAAAATGGTTGTTCTCGGTTGGAGAGAGATCTTTTTCTAAACCACACTTTACGACTCGAGGAGAGAACTGAACTCCCACAAGACAAGACAAGAGAATATATTGTGGGGACGTGGAAAAAGTGGGGAAAAAGTGGGGCGATGGAGACGAAATAGGTGCTCAAAAGTGGGGCGTGGAAGCGAAATAGGTGCTCAAAAGTGGGGCGGGGAAGCGAAATAGGTGCTCAAAAGTGGGGCGTGGAAGAGAAATAGGTGCTCAAAAGTGGGGCGTGGAAGCGAAATAGGTGCTCAAAAGTGGGGCGTGGAAGCGAAATAGGTGCTCAAAAGTGGGGCGTGGAAGCGAAATAGGTGCTCATGAACTACAT